>NC_052359.1:66174228-66356926 GCF_009727055.1 Benincasa hispida
CCCGAATGCTTCTACCTGATTCACCTTCTACTGATTTGATGTGTTCCCTAGCGATATGTTCTGCAAAAGGCTGGTCATCGTAGCCACTTGTGTAGAAAATGTGGCTATTGTGTTGGAATCGATAGAATTAACATTCTGAGATCTCTTCTTCCTATCAGCTCTTATGTCATACGAATCGTCCACCCATTCCATGTTGTGCTTAGCAATGCAGTCTAATATCTCTTTAGCTTCAGTGTAAGATTTATCCATAATTCCACCAGCTGCAGCTGCGTCAGCTGCCATCTTCGATGCTCTATTCAATCCACCATAAAAAGTCTCCATCTGGATAGTTAGTGGTAGTCCATGGTTCGGGAAATTTTTGACCAATCCCTTAAAACTCTCCCATGCGGAGCTTAAGGTGTCAGCTTCTTCTTGTTCAAAGTTCATAATCTCTCGATGCCTCCTCGCGTTGGTGGTAGGTGGGAAGTATTTTTGTATAAATTTCTCCACCAACTTCTCCCAGGTAGTGATTTCACCAGGCTTCAGTGAGCTTACCCATTGTTTTGCGTCATCATGCAAAGCTAGCCTGATCACCTCTAAGGTGATTCCAAAAATCACAAATGAGTTACACATTTCCAGGAAACGCTTCATGTGGGCGTGAGGATCTTCTCCACGACCACCCCCAAATTTTCCAGCAGTCTGGAGCATTTGAAGCATTACAGATTTCATCTCGAACCTTGTCCTATCTGGCGTTGGGTATATGATTCCTGGAGAGAAATCATACAATACAGAGGACGCGTATTCCCTCATGGGATGCGTGCTACTGTTTGCCATTAGGATCGAATTTTGTGCAGCATGAGCTAGTTGTTGAGCTAAGTTCTGATTTTTTTGGTTGTCTGCCAATGCTTGTTGCCTGTTCTGTTGTCTGAGAAGTTGCTACCTCAACCTTCGACGACGATTAGATCGGTTTCTACGTCGGAAGGTCCTATCAATCTTGGGGTCGTATATAAGTTCAGGAGTGCTCTCCCTGCTCATAAACATTCACAAGCATAGGCTTAGCTCGTAATACTCCCTCGACTGAAGTGTTCCTACAAAAGATTCAAACGAAATTTCTGATTAGTTTTGTTTTTGAATCCCCAAAAACGGTGCCAAAAACTTGTTCGTTGTTATCGTGATTCGAGCTGGGAGTGTATTGTATAAAATAAATTGGAAAAATAAGTTCTAAGTATAAATGATGCGTTGATGCTTTGATGCGTTTATGTATTTGTAATGCGTTGGTGCGTTAGAGATGTGCAATAGAACACATGACACTCCTGACGTTCAAGTTTTCCTAAATTAGACCAAGTATAAATCCAATTTAGGTTCCTGGTAAGTCCATGGTCGAACTCAGGGATTCAGTTAAGCTAACGCATACCTTGCATTGTAGCTATTGTAGGGGTTTCCTAAATGTATGAGAGAGATGTGTTATTTACACTAAGGTGTTGTGCTTGTGCAAGAAGATACAAAAGAGTTGAGTAGTGAGTGATGGATCATGTGAAAATGGATTTTAATGTAAGTGGTATGCGTCGATCTAAGATATGTACACGAACCAGAATGTGATGTGGATGAGGTGGCTTGCTTACCTTTGTTTATACGTTAGACTCTTATTCGATACTTCTCAATGAGAATAACATACAAAACCTATCTCTAGGATGCGTGCGTCGAACACAGAATGCAATAAACACCAGTACACCAGTAAGTCTATCTCTAGATGTACTAGGCGTTCTACTTGATGCTAGCTTATTTACTTTTTCGAATAATCTAAGCTAAGGATGCTTTTACCAATTGACCAAGTTGGTTTAAGCGTTTGAAATGAAGTTTTGCATAAAGTATAGATTAATTCAACATCAACAAGAAATAAACAATGGCAAAGTGTGATGCATCAAATATATGAATTTATAAAGAAGTAGATTGTCTTTACAAAAGCAATATTTAATCAGATGAAATGAAAGCGATAAATGAGATGAAAGGAACTGAGTCAAGCCACAGAGTACAATCTCTTGTATCCCTTTGGCTTAATTCTATTTATGTACAATCACTTGTATAAGAATTGGACGAAGTGTTTTTCTCAAGCTTGGCTTCCTCCGCTCCTTGACCAGCGGTGATGGTGGTTCTCTATCCTTGAGCTCTTCTTGGCACATAGTATAGCTTTTAAAGATCTAAAACTACGACTACGCTAATACTAAGAGTAAGAACTTGAAAATTTTCTGAACTGTGAACTCTGGAGGGCTTTCATCTATTTATAGGCATTGGTCATCTTCAGCTTGGTGATGGGCAGCATTAAAGTCCATGCCCTGGTCAGTCGCTTAACACTCAGAAACTTTTCAGACACTGCCTGCTGCAGGTGCCCATACTTGCAAGTGGTGATTTGACACAAATAGCCTGAATCAATAAATCTTCTCTGCACTGAATTCCCTCCGACGCATGGGCCCATGATTAGAACTTTGCCTACGATCACTTTCTTAATCATGCCATAGCTTCTTGTTGAAATCCTGCAATATAATGCGTTAGTGCCGCAGTATTTAGTAATAAAACTTATTTTGCATGAGTTTGCTAATGTTTTGAGTAATTCCATGCGTTTCTTCTAAAAATGAGGAGAAATTATCATTAAAAACCTTAGTTGTTCCAACTTAAGAGCCAAAATAACTTTTATTTCTACAAGTTATCAGTATGCGACCAATGGTATACGCGTATGCGGCCGAAGGAATGCGTTGGTAGTATGCGATGGCATGCAGCGATGGATGCGATGGATGCAGTAGTGGCATGCGGTGATACTGCACAATGGATGCGATGGCATGTGGTGATGGATGCAATGGATGCGGCAGCCTTGCTAAGGTATAAGCTATGCGATGTAAGAAGCTAAGGTGGACGCATGGTGATTTGTCTTTGCATTGTTAAGGCTTGCGGTGACAAAGTAAATGAGTTGGGTTGCGTTGTGAGAGATACGATGGTGTTGAGTTGAGAACCAAGTTGATCCAAGGGTTTCTATGCATTGGTGATATACTATGCATTGGTGATATGCCATGCGTTGGTGATATACTATGCGTTGATGATATACTATGCGCTGGTGATATACTATGCATTGATGATATACTATGCACTGGTGACATACTATGCATTGGATAGGCAATGCGTTGGTGATATGCCATGTGTTGATGGTATGCTATGCGTTGGTGATGGGCTATGCGTTGATATCCGAGGCTAGCAGTATGTGTTGAAAGGGGAGTTGGTCATCATCCTAGTTGAACGCATATTGAGTTGGATGGATGCATATGAAGGATGAACGCATATGAAGGATGAACGTATATGAAGAACGTCATCCAAACATGTGGCTTGCTAGGAGGGAGTCTTAGGCCTTAAGGAAATGAGGTGGATGCACGAGTTGTCACACCCCGCCCCAGACTACCCTCTGAGCCTGAGAAAGGGCATGACTGCAGTAGTTATCAACCTTTTTGTTGACACTTACTGCCTAATAACTTTTGCGGAAATAACTCTGATACCAATGAAAAAATTCAACAACCAACTGATTAAGTCAAGGAGGCAAACAACAACGGATTAAGTAGACCCCTTTTATTACAACAATGTAATGTTTATACAACTCCAAGACTTAATTACAAAGTTTACAACAACAACTGTAAAACCCTCTGGAAGTGTAACTGTGGCTTGTGGCAGACCTTGACCTTAGCAGCACTTGGAACTCCTCACCTTTCGTTCCTAGGAAGAAAAACATGAAATAACAGATTGAGCTTCACAAAGCTCAATGAGTGGTAAGCAACTTCTAGAGTCTATTTCAACTCATAAACACAAGCATATCATAGATACGAGGTTACAATCAAACCTCAGCCTTGAACGAGTCTGTTCTCAACTCTATCTACATGCACAGTAGATAGCTAAACTGATAACTATTTAGAATGAGTATGTTGTCTACCTACACACACGGTAGATAGATAACTGTTACTAAATACAATGCTTACTCTTTACGTTTTCTTTGTCTCCTATATGCACATAGCTCCCCATTCATGGGCTCAGAAGCTAGGCCTATCAGCCCTCTGACCATCCCATATGAGGATCCTCCCATAGGCTCAAGAACTAGACTTCTCGTGTCCCCTGACCATCCTGTGAGGTTTTGCTTATGGGCTCAGGCACTAGGTCTATTGACCCCCTGACCATCGCGATCACATAACCTCATTCTCATGCTAGATACTCATTCATAACCTAAGCATATACAATTTACTCTAAAAGATATGCTTTAAGACTTGAAGGAAAGTACCACTCACCTTGTCGTTTAGGAACATTTCTCTCTAGAAGTTCCTTGATCTTCCTGGGCTTCTCTTTGGAACCCTAAATTCCAAATTCAACTTAAAGCTCAGACTGCTCATAGTTCTAGGTTTTATCTCGGGCTACTTCCTTCTACAAATATGCTCTAAAATGTTTCAGGAAGCTTACCTCGAATTCCTAGCTCATAACTCTTCGTGGTTTGGCCGAAAACATTAAAACATCAAGACTGGCTCAGCTTACCCGACAGCTCGACCCCTCTGTCTTGTCCTCATTCTCCAGCCCGATTCCTTGGAGCTTCTTCTCCGGCAGCCCAACCCTGAAAACTAGACTCTCATAGCTTTCAAATGGCTTTGGAATCACTCAAACGCACGAGTATTCTGGGAGAACTTCTCGTCCCAAGTTGATGCTACTTCCTGTCCTTTCTGTCCAACAGCATCTCCCCTCTTGGAACCTCTTGACCAACGCATGGTCTTGCTACCAACGCATAGTCACCCCTCAATACACTCTTCTTTATGTATTTTGAAGAGAATTTGAGTTCCCATCTGAAGTCCTTGGCCTTATTTATAGGCGTCCAAGATTGCTCTAAGGCTGACACCTTCTACTTGGCCGCATGTCCAAGTGTCTTTTCCTTACACCATCAACGCAATCTTACATCAGCGCAACCTAAGGTGTCTTGCTCCCATTTTACCAAAGCATAGCCCTCAACTTTGCATGTCTTCTCATGCATCCACTTCATTTTCTTAAGGTTTAAGATTTCTTCCCAACAAACCACATGTTAGGATGACGACCTTGCATATGCGTTCATTCTCCATATGCGCTCATCCTTCATATGCGTCCATCCAACTAAATATGCGTTCGACTAGGATGATGACCAACACCCCTTTCAAAGCATACTGCTAGCCTTGGATATCAATGCATAGTATACCATCAACGCATAGTATGCCATCAACACATAGTACGCCATCAACGCATAGTATACCATCAACGCATAGCAACCCTTGGCTCTACTTGGTTTTCAACTCTATACCATCGCATCTTCTACAATGCAACCCAACTCACTTTGTCACCTTAAGCCTTAACAATCGCAAGAGCAAACCACCATGCATCCAACCTATCTCTTCCATCACATGGCCTATGCCTTAGCAAAGTCACCGCGCCCAACATATCCATCGTGCATGCCATCATCTACTTCCAACGCGTAGCACGGTCGCATGGTGCCAATGCATAGCACGGTCGCATGGCATCAACGCATGCCTTTGGCTGCAAACCATCGGCCGCATAGTCCAACGAGATCATCGCGTCCGCCTCTATCGCTGCATGCCACCCACCAGCGCATGCCTCGCACCGTGTCATCGCATACCCTCGGTTCATCGCATACCTTTTGCACCACCTGCCCTCGCGCCACTGCAACCTTCCAATGCATCTCTTTCAGCTGCATGCCATCAGCCTTATGGATGCATACCATCATGTCCAACGCATCCATCACGCCTGCCTCCATCGCCGCATTCCTCTATCCATCGCATCCAACGTCCAGTGCCCTTGAATGCGCAACTTGAGGCTGTCGCATGCATTTTCTAACCTCTTCAAGACCTTGGCTGTTGCATGCACTACTAATCTCCCAAATAACTTCTCAACGTCTAATGGCCAATGCATGGCACATACTAACGCATTGTCAAATACTTAGTCAAATTTCACCAATTAAAGCTTAACTCAAAACTACTCAAGAAAAATCTACTCAACACTTAGAAATTTCCTTCACTTTAACATAGGATTTTACTTCCACTTACTAAGGTAGGAAAAATGGAAATCTGAGTTTCACACGAGTAGACATGAAAAGTTAAGCCTCAAGCATTGGCTATGGAGGAGAAAGACAGTTAAGATTGCGTTGATGCAAGGGTTGCATTGATGGTGTGAGGTGAAGACACCTCAAGCAGGAGGTGGAGAAGGCTGGAAGTTGGCAGATGCTAAGGAAAACACTTGGACATGCGGCCAAGTAGGAGATGTCGGCCTTAGAGCAATCTTGGACACATATAAATAGGGCCAAGGACTTTAGATGAGAACTCAAATTCTCTTCAAAGGACATAAAGAAGAGTTTATTAAGAGGAGACCATGCGTTGGTCAGGAGGTTCCAAGAGGGGAGATGCTGTCGGACAGAAAGGACAGGAAGTAGCATCAGCTTGGGACGAGGAGTTCTCCCAGAATACTCATGTATTTGATGTGATTCCAAAGCCATCTGAAAGTAACAGAGTCTAGTTTTCAGGGTAAGCCTGCCGAAGAAGAAGCTCCAAGGAATCGGGTTGGAGAATGAGGAAAAGGCAGAAGGGTCGAGTTGTCGGGTAAGCTCGGCCAGTCTTGATGTTTTGATGTTTTCGGCCAAACCACGAAGAGTTATGAGCTAAGATTTTGAGCTAACTTCCTGAGCATATTTATAGAAGGGACTAGCCCGAGATAAAGCCTAGAGCTATGAGTAGTCTGAGCTTTAAGTTGAATCTGGAATTTAAGGTTCAAAAGAGGAGCCCGGGAAGATCAAGGAACTTCTAGAGAGAAAGGTTCCTAAACGACAAGGTGAGTGGTACTTTCCTTTAAGTCTTAAAGCATATCTTTTAGAGTAAATTGTATATGCTTAGGTTATGAACGAGTATCTAGCATGAGAATGAGGTTATGTGATCGCGATGGTCAAGGGGTCAATAGACCTAGTGCCTGAGCTTGTAAGCAAAACCTCACAGGATGGTCAAAGGACACGAGAAGTCTAGTTCCTGAGCCTATGGGAGGATCCTCGTATGGGATGGTCAGAGGGCCGATGGGCCTAGCTTCTGAGCCCATGAATGGGGAGCTATATGCACATAGGAGACAAAGGAAACGTAAAGAGTAAGCGTCGTATTTAGTAACAGTTATTTATCTACCGTGTGTGTAGGTAGACAGCATACTCATTCTAAATAGTTATCAGTTTAGCTATCTACCGTGCGTGTAGATAGAGTTGAGAATAGACTTGTTCAAGGCTGAGGTTTGAATGTAACCTCGTATCTATGATATTCTTGTGTTTATGAGTTGAAATAAACTCTAGAAGTTTCTTACCACTCACTGAGCTTTGTGAAGCTCATTCTGTTATTTCATGTTTTTGTTCCCAGTTAGCGAAAGGTGAGGAGTTCCAGGGTGTTGCTAAGGTCAAGGTCCGCCACAAGCCACAGTTACACTTTCGGAGGGTTTTATAGTTGTTGTTGTAAACTTTGTAGTTAAGTCTTAGATTTGTATAAATGTTACATTGTTGTAATAAAATAGGCCTACTTAATCCGTTGTTGATTGTCTCCTTGACTTAATCGGTTGGTTGTTGAATTTATTCATTGGTATCAGAGTTTTCTGCAAGAGTTATTAGGCAGTAAGTGTCAATAAAAGGATTGATAACTTCTGCAGTCATGTCCTTTCCTAGGCTCAGAGAGTAGTCTAGAATGGGGTGTGATAAGGAGTTCCCAACTCACTCAGGATTGGGGTTATGTTACCTATGGTCATCATAGTGAAGTGACTTCTCTGTCATGAACGGTGTTATATAATGAGACGTTAACACTTCATGGTCAGATCTTATACAAACTCTTTGTATAGGATGCCCCCGCCCGCATGTCCCCTACACGAATGATCAAGATCAGACCATCTGTGGCAAGTCACAACATTTGTAACTATTCCACAATGCGAGCCGCATCCGTAGCATTACCAGGATTAGGTTTCCCTCCTATATCCATATACTGCAAACCATTTTGGTTATCACTAAGACATGATCCACTTGTATGTCACCACATACATGCTTAAGTTACATAAAGACAACAAGGATTTTAGTTTATTGGTTTGTGGTACAGCAAATAAAACATCCAATGAGCAAAGTTTAAGAAGTGAAGTAAATATTATATATTATACATCACAAGCATTCATACAAACTACAGGACACGAGACTTTAGGGCATCATCCCTAACACACCCAATCCAACCCAATAAAACCTACAAATCCCTACCCCGATTTTAAGCAGAAGCACAATTCATAAAAATTTTGAGACACTATTGTTAAACGATTCTAAAAAATTCTCCCAAGTGCATCCCAATTTAAATGTCATTATTTCGAGAGAAGGGGAAATATAAAACTTACCTACTTAGATGTGTGAGATGGTTAATACAACCAAAAGATGCGGTAGACGAAGAAGAGCTTCTTACGAATATTTTCCTTTACAATGGTCGAAATTCACGAAAATGTTGAATCGGCCTCCTCAACATTTTTTTAAAATTGCACTTATCTTAAAATCGGAGTAGGGATTTATTGAGATCGGGCTGGATTAGGCATCCCTATCGAGACAAGAAGGTGAGGGGTTCTAAATCGTTTTTTGAATGTATAAGGCTCAATTTCTCATGTCGTTCTAACTTTTTGAATTTGGGTCAAGGATTTTCAAGTTTCATCAGACTAAGTGGGGTATCCCTATCACGATGGGTAGGTACTTCATCGAAGAACATATTTAACCATCAGGTTGCACATTGAAATTAGGCCAGGGATTCACTAAACACGTCGAGCTCGCATAATGCCCGGTCCATGGCAACAACCGTTAAAAAGTGAAGTTTGCGCTTGGAAGTGTCATCGGACTAGGGACGATCCACTATCAAGCTGGTAATTCAACCTGAATGCGGATGGCCCTTGATATGAAAACACTAGGATTTGAATAATTAGGAACCCAATTACTAAACCCCTAATATCAAATTCTAGAACCCTCAATCAATTTAATAACAATCCAAAGGAAAAGATTAGATTTGGATTACCTTTTGATCGAAGACCATAAGGCAAGAAGAACTACTTCCCTACTCACGATTTGAACACTCTACAAGCAAGTTGATCACTCTTACCTGAATGCTTAAGCATGCAACCCTAGATTAAGAATTGCAAAAAATATTGGTGATGAATCTTCATCATCAACACAAAGGAAAATTTGAAAGAACAGTGAAGTTCGAATGCAGAAGCGGGATGGTCCCAATTTTAGTTTTTCACATAATTGAAGTTTACAAAATAATAAATGTTATGCATTATCAGAAAATTATAGCATGCAATAAAGAAAGAGGAAGAGTTTAGATCAACTTACCCTTGAAGCCAAAACCTTCTTCATGAAAGCCTCTTCTCCTGTCACGATCAATCACGAATCAAAAGGCCATCAACGAGGACACTACCACAAAAAGCAACCTTCGTATTCTCTATAGAGGATGAGAATCACAGGAGGTGTGGGCTCTGTGTTCTTTTGGAAGAGAGGAAGAGTTTGAGATAGGTATTTTTCTTCTGTGTATCTAGTGAGAGAGAAACAGAGATCTTTCACACTTTGCGTAAGAAATTGGAGAGAAGAAGATTATCTCCCTATAACTCCATCCCTCCCTCCCTTTTAATTTTGAAAATTAAAATTAATTTAATTTAATTTAATAAATAAATAAATAAATAATATATTATATATAATATAATATTATATATATATGTATAATAATAATAATAATAACAATAACTAATTTATTATATATATATTACATGTTATATCAAATATAATATAACATATAGTTTTATTTCTCTCATACGTGTATGGTATTTAATATAAATCGCATTTATACTAAATTTAATTATGTAAATCTCATTCATATAATCAATATTTGAATCATATTCAAATATTTAATTCCTCTCAAATAAACTTTATATTATAATGCATCAAATACATTATATTAATTTTATCATATGTAATTACGTTAAATTTATTATATCACATATAATTAATTTGAACAATTCAAATTAATTCTAAATCAATTCTAAATAATTTCTATTGAGCTATAGAGGGGACCTTATGGACCTATAGGTTGAAGCTCTAATGGTACTCGGATAATTAATTAAACTTCTTTAATTAAATTACTCAAAATCCATTAACTGTCGGTCACTCCACTAAAGACCGACAATTGTACTCTTCGCACTACAAATTTATTTCTGTGTTCATTGGATATAATCAGTCAACAGTACAATGACCCTTCATAAACTACTCGTAAGTACAGTTGGACCAAAATTACTATTTTGCCTATATAGTTATATCTAACTCCTTAAATACCACTGATCCTTTAATGAACTATAAGTCATAGTCCAACTATGACCAAACCCCTCTCGAGCCAAGAGAAAGTGTGGTGCCACAATGTTCAAGCCCTAGAATTAGCCCTTAAGGGAGCAATATATCCACTTACCTCGACATTAGGGAATGAGTGAATTCTGTCTTGTGTAGTTGTATTCCCAGCTCCCCAATTAGACGAATCCCCAAAATGGTAGGCTTATTGAATCGACGATTTGGCCACTCTCACCCATACAAATCAAAGGACCGCCTTCATAGACAAGAGCCCATAACTCACTCAGGATTTAGGTCATGTCACCTATGGTCATACTGGTGAAATATAAGTCTCTACTATTAACGGTGTTATGTAAAGAGACTATTTATTTCATGGTCTGGTCTTATACAAACCCTTTGTATAGAACCCCCCGCTCACATGTCTCCCATGAATGATTAGGATTAGATCATTGTAGCTCTTTACAACAATTGTAATATCTACAAAGCAAACCATATTTGTAGTGTCACTAGGATAAGGTATCCAGCCTTATCCATCTACTATAGACCATTTAGATTATCACTTAAACATGATCCACTTGTATATCTCTACATACATCTTTAAGCTAAAAAAGATAACCTTGGATGTTAGTTTACTGGTTTGTGGGTTAATGCTACTAAATGTCGAATAAAATATCTCATATTTTATTAAATAAATAAATCATTTATACATTAAAATTACAAACAATAAGAATCCCTGTGAAGGGGACCACAGCGGAAGTGGATCATCTCAATTCCCAATCATTTTTTAAAACCATTTTTACAACACATGCATTAGAGAAAAATAAATTATACAACATGCCCAAAAATAAACCAAAAAAGTTTAAGAAACCTTACCGTTGAAGACTTTCTTCAATTGAATCTGTTGAACACTACCACGAAGGAGTTCTCAATATTAGCTAGTGAGAATCTATGAGGTGTGGGCTCTAGAGTGTTTTAGGGATTAAGGGAGAAGGAAGAATTTTTTAGAGGAAAAACCTTGGTAAGCCAAAAAGAACTTTACAGAAAAAAAACTTTCTATGTTTTTTTATCTCTGTGTGTTTGCAGGTATAACAAAGAGAGACCTCCTCACTTCTTACATGAGTGGTGGAGAGAAAAAGGTGGGGATGGAGTTCCTTAATTATTTTAAAAATTAAATCATCAAAAAATTATTTAATAATAACATGATTAATAAATAATTTAATTCACAATTAAAATTATAACAAAAATATATAATAACCAACTTATTATATATTATGCAATCATATGTTATATCATATATAACATATAACATATAGTTTCTTTTCTCTCTCTTATGGTATTTAATATAATTAATCATATTTATATTAAATTTTAATTATATGAATCTAATTCATATAATTAACATTTGAATCATATTCAGACATTTAATTCCTCTCATAAATTCTTTATATTATAATGTAACAAATACATTATAGTAATTATATCATATATAATTACATAAACTTAATTATATCATATATAATTAATTCCTTTAATTAATTTGAACAATTCAAATTAATCCAAAACTTGATTCTCATAAAATCTGATGAGCTACCGAAGGGACCTCATACATCTGTAGTTTGAAGCTCCAACGGTTCGTGAATAGTTAATTAAATTATTCATCATTCGTTAACTGTTGGGCACTCAAATCTTCGCACTATAGATATATTTTGTGTCTATTGGATATAACCAATCCACAGTACGACAACCCTTCACAAATTACTCGTAAGTACAGTTGGGCCAAATTATCGTTTTGCCCCTATAGTTACATCTAACTTCTTAAGTGTCACATTCCACTCCAGATTACCCTCTTAACCTGGATGGAATGGTGACTGCAGCAGTTACCAACCCTTTTGCTGGCACTTACTACCTAACTAACCTGTTAACTTTTACTCAAACCCTGAATACATACACATCATTAATATACCAACATATTAACTCGGAACTTAACACATTTACATTACAGGATTTCGCAGCATTGTTCATACATGAATATTATAACTTAGTGAGCCCCATCTAGTATACTAGTCACAAGATAGACACATGTGTACTAACTAATACAGGTTTTCAATTACAGTTCCTTCAACTTGTTTCTTTGAGTGGTAGAGCAGCAGCGGAAAAGTCTTTTAGGAATTGACCACTATCTGAAAAGGAAAACATTTGAAAACATGAGCTAGAAGCCCAGTGAGTGACTTAATAAAGACATAAATCTCATGCTTAAACTAAAAGCTCGAAAACATAATACTGGAACTAAAATGTACCAAGAAAACCTGTACACAAAACCTTTAAAACCAGCATTAAACATCATTATTCCTTAGTTGAGAACGAGCATACATCGCTCTAGCTCCCAACGTCTGTTACCGGCCACGAGACCCATACTTCGGCCTCCCTTTGCTGGTATATAGCCTAGGAGACCATACTTCGACCTCTCTTTATCCTTAGTTGAGAGTGAACTACTAGATCTAACCCTCAACATCAACTTTAGTCAGGGAGAACCCTTTTGCTCAATCCCTCAACGTCAACCTTAGTCAGAGAGAACCCTTTTGCTCAATCCCTCAACGTCAACCTTAGTTGGGGAGAACCCTTTTGCTCAATCTCTTAATGTCAACCTTAGTTGAGGAGAACCCTTTTGTTCAATCCCTCAACGTCAACCTTAGTCAGGGAGAATCCTTTTGCTCAACCCTAAAACGTCAACCTTAGTCAGGGAGAATCCTTTTGCTCAATCCCTCGACGTCGTATTACCAACGTGCACGTGGTGTTTTCTATATACCATCAACATTTTTGGTACATTTATTCAGATACCTTCCTTACCTTCAGTATCCGACTCACTTAAGCTATCAAATTCTCAAAGAGCATTAAAAGAATAGTTTTCAAATATAGCATAGAAAACTCTTTAGGATACCTTCCTTACCTTCAGTATCCCTTTTCATTTTGTTTAGGAATACCAACGCATGTACTTTGACAACCTTAGGTATTTAAAACATAGTACATCAAGCTTCATTCAACCTTAGCTTTAACCCTAACGCATGCTTTATACTTTGTGAAATAAGTTGGCTTAAAACATACTGAACCAGCTTGTAAAAATCACTAGCATGCGTTAGACATGGAAACATACATGGAAAACCCATACGCTAGTAAACATCATGAAAATGGAGTTACTAAAACATGCTGAAAGTATTTGGACAAGATAACATATTAAAATCATGTCAATTTCTGTGGAAAACATGCTTTACTTAGCATGAGAAATAGCTTCAAACATATGTGATTGGCATTTCATTTGAACACTTAGCATGAGAAATATCTTCTAAGAAATCATAGTTTCTAAATCATTAAAACATTAAATCATCACATAGTCACTCACAACTCGTTGGCTTCTTAACAGGTTATACGCCTGTTCTAGCTCTTCTTGGCCTGAAAGGACATAATTCCCGGTTAACTACTTAGAATTCTTAGTAAAATACCTCAAATAGTTCATTTACTAATGGAACTTTCATCATCAAAGACAGCTTTACTAGCGAGATACTCATCATGAGTGCATTCTTCTCATGAGCGAGATCCTCCTCATGAGCGAGATCCTCATAAGCAAGATCCTCCTCATGAGCGAGATCCTTCATCCTAGTGATACTCACCTTTCCAATGAGATTTAGCCCAATTTCTAGTGAGATTTTCTTCTAGAGAGAGATCCTCATCACAAAATTAGTGAGATTTCCTTCATTAGCGAGATCCTCAGCACTAAAATGCACAACTTCTCTGTTACAATTTTAAAAATTCATAAATCAAAAACCAGACCTCTTTTAAAGGAACTTCCTTCTACAAACTTGTTTAGAATTGAGTTAACTTTCTTACTTTAAAATTTAAGCCAAACATTCCTTATAGTTTGGCCTAGAGCTTCCAATCTTCACCTCAAGCTCTGATTAATCCGAGATTTTGCCTCTTCTGCAAATTCTCCACTTTTGTTCTTCTCCTCTTGCAATCTTTCTCCGAGAAGATAACCTCGAAAACTAGATTCTCCCAGCTTTCAAATGGCACACTTTCACTAAATTTGCCCTTGTCAATTGCCAAAACCATGCTTTTGAAGTTCCTTTTCCCTTTTAATCTTCCTGCCGCCTCCCAAATTCAAGTATTAACCTCCACGTGCCAAACCAATAAGTGAGTTTCCTTATTTAACATGTTTTTCCTTTCCTTTCTCAACAAATCCTATAAACAACATGGATTTTTACTTATTAGATATTTAATATATCATTCCCTTTGGCTAAACATGCTTGTTTAGGAAATTTAGAATTCGGGGTTTACACTTAGCTACACAAGAACTTATTTCTTCTTAGCTACACAAGAATTCGGGGTTTAAATTTAGAATTCGGGGTTTACACTTATAGCACTTTACAACAATTATAACATCTATAAAGCGAGCCATACTCATAGTGTCACCAGGGTAAGGTATCCAATCTTATCCATCTACTATAGACCATTTAAGTTATCACTTAAAACATGATCCACCTGTATTTCTCTACATACATGTTTAAGTTATGAGATAACCATGGAACTTAGTTTATTGGTTTTTGATTAATGCAACAAAAATTGGAATAAAATATCATATATTTTATTAAATAAATAATGAGTTTTTACATAACATTTACAAAGTATAGGACCCTACGAGATATTGGCCATCTAATCCAACAATCTTCTACTTGACCTAAAGCGAGTGGGGTGTACAATATAGTGAAAATACAAAGTACACAAATAATAAACTAGGGCATAAACACGTGCCCAATACAAAATCTTCCACTTTCCCTAAACTAGATGTGGCCTGTCCCATAGACCCATAATCTGCAAGTGACCCTCAAACACCTTAGTCGTGAGGGTCTTTGTAAACGGATCAGCAACGTCGTGCTCCAAAGCTAACTATGTGATGATCACATCTCCTCGATGCACAATCTCACGGATGAGATGATACTTCCACTCTATATGCTTCCTGCACTTGTGACTCCTAGGCTCTCGGGAATTAGCCACAACACCATTATTATCACAATAAAGTGTGATGGGCTTTGACATTTCTGGAACGACTTCTAGTTCAGTCAAGAACTTCCTAAGCCATATAACTTCCTTAGCAGCTTCACAAGCCGCTACATACTCAACCTCCATGGTGGAGTCAACGATGCACCCTTGCTTGGTGTTTCTCCATACTACAGCTCCTCCATTAAGAGTGAACATAGATCCTAATGTGGATTTCCTATAATCCTTATCATTCTGAAAATCATAGTCTGTGTATCCTATAAGGATTAAATCCTTTGAATACACAAACATGTCGTCTGTCGTTCTCTAATAATACTTGAGGATGTTCTTAACGGTGGTCCAGTGATCTAATCCTGGATTAGATTGATATCTACTGACTATCTCAATTGCATAGCAGATGTCAGGTCTAGTACATAACATCGCATACACCAGGCTACCAACAGCCGATGCATAGGGGATTTGTCTCATTTTCTCAACCTCTTGATGTGTCTTAGGACATTGTTCCTTAGACAATTTAACTCTGTGCCCGAAAGGCAATAAACCCCTCTTGGAGTTCTGCATCGAATATTTGACAAGCATCTTGTCAATATACAACGCTTGAGGCAGAGCTAGCACTTTATTCTTTCGATCCTTAAAGATCTAAATACCTAGAACAAATTGAGCCTCTCCTAAATATTTTATTTGGAATTGCATCGTTAGCTAGCTCTTAACCACAATTAATAAACCTACATCATTCCTAATGATTAGGATATCATCTACATATAATACTAGAAAACCTATTAAACTGTTGATGATTTTCTTGTAAACACAAGGCTCATTGACATTTTGATCAAAGCCATAAGATTTGATCGTTGCATCAAACCTTATGTTCCAAGATCGAGATGATTATTTCAATCTATAAATGGACCGATTAAGCTTGCAAACCTTTTGCTCTTGACCTTGGATTATAAATCCCTCAGGTTGCACCATGTAAATGGTCTCCTCAAGATTGTCATTCTGAAAGGCAATTTTGACGTCCATTTGTCAAATCTCATAGTCATAATATGAGGTAATGGACAGGAGTATCTAGATAGATTTGAGCATGGAAACGAAGGGTATTCATGGGTTTGGTTGGATTGGATTGAAAGACTTTTTAGACACAACCCAATTGTTCGGGTTGTAAATTTTTTCAACCCAAATAACCCATATTAAAAAATGAACCCAACCCAACCCAACCCAACCATGAAATATTTGGGTTGGGTTGGTTCGGGTTAATCGGGTCATTTATTTAAAATTTTGTTCTTAAAAGAAGCAAAACATAAATTTGTAAAAATATAATTTAATTATTTTCATATATTGAATTACGATTAACAACTCAATTTCAATTTACATAGTGAAAATTTTCCTTCTAAAGTGCAAAGAAACTAATTTTGAGAGTTGTTGAAGTATACATTATTAAAAAAATATTGGAATTAAATAAAATTTAAATCAATATATGTATAAATAATTGTGTTATAAGTAATAAAAAAATATATTTTAAAGTTAATAATAAATTCGGATTGGTTTGAGTTATATTGGGTGAATCCATGAACCAACCCAACCCATAAAATTTTCATTTATTTGAACCCAACCCATCCCAAATGAGTTGATAACCCAACCCAAACCACATGGGTTGGGTTGGGTTGATCGATTTTTTCGGATCATCGGTTTTTTGAACACCCCTAATGGAAACATGTGAGAAAGTCTTCTCATAGTCGACTCCCTTAACCTGGGTATAACCCTATGCCACTAATTTAGCCTTGAAGGTGTGTACCTTCCCATCAGCACCCCGTTTCCTCTTATAGATCCATTTGCAACCTATGGGTTTAACCCCATCAAGTTGATCTACAAGATCCTATACTGGATTGAAGTACATAGACTTCATTTTGATATCCACCGCTTTGATCCAATCATCTCTATCAACATCTTCCATTGCCTTCTTGTAAGACAATGGATCCTCAACTTCACCATCAGCTACCATAGCCAAGATTTCTATTAAACCCATATAGCAGACATGGGGTGTCGCAACCCTTCCTCTACCTCAAGGTTCCCTTAACACTTGAGGTGGATTTGACCTACTAGATGATCCTACTTCAACAACTCTTGTTGAGGTAATGCGTTTGTTGAAGATTCAATAGTTTCTTGGAAATTTTCATTTAACACGATTTTACTATACGACTTGTGCTCCCTTATGTGGTTTTCTTCCAAAAAAAGTAGCGCTTGTCCATACAAACATCTTGTTCTCTTTTGGATCAAACAAACATCTTGTTCTCTTTTGGATCAAAGAAAAAACCACCTTTCTTTCCTTTGGGGTAGCCTACAAATAGGCATAATCTTGAACATGGTTCCAATTTTTTAGGATTAACCTCAAGCGCATGTGCTGGGCAACCCCAGATTCTGAAATGATGTAAACTAACTTTACGACCATTCCATAATTCCAAAGGTGTTCTAGCAGCACTCTTGGATGAAACGTAGTTCAAGATATACACTGCAGTCTCTACTGCATAACCCCAAAACAAGTCAGTAAGGAAGCGTAACTTATCATAGACCAAACCTTGTCCAACAAGGTTCGATTTCTCCTTTCTGGTATACCATTCTGCTAAGGTGTACCAGGTGTTGAGAGTTTGGATATTATTCCATATTCTATTAAATAGTTCTGGAAAGATAGATCCATAAACTCTCCACCTCGAGATTTCTCCTTTCTAATACACCATTCTGCTAAGGTGTACCAGGTGTTGAGAGTTGGCATACTATTCCATGTTCTATTAAATAGTTCTAGAAAGATAGATCCATAAACTCTCCACCTCGATCAGATCGAAATGTTTTCATCGTTTTGTTTAATGCATTTTCAACTTCAGCCTTGAATTCTTTGAACTTTTTAAAAGACTCAGATCTATGTTGCATTAAGTATCTAGAATAATCATTAGTAAAAATGATGAGATATTCATAACCTCTTCTAGCCTTGACATTCATGGGACCACAAAGGTCTGAATGTACGAGCTCGAGAGGTTCTTTAGCATTATGGCCTTTTCTAATAAAAGGTCTTTTTGTCATTTTGCCTTCAAGGCATGACTCACATACTGGCAAAGAATTTTCTTCTAACTCATTTAGAAGTCTGTTCTTTACTAACCTCTCAATCTTATTGAGATTTATGTGACCTAATCTTAGGTGCCAAAGTTGGGTATTTTCTTTTGGAGAAATTTTAAGTCTTTTATTTTGAGTTATTGTAGTCTTAACATTTCAATGTTATGGAGGGCCTTAGTAGCTAACAGTCTTAGCACATAAAGGTCATTTTCCAGTTTTGTAGAACAAATATCAACGCCATTTTTGGAAATAAACACTTTGTTCACAAAAGAAAGTTGATTACATAGGATTGTTCTAATAAACACTTTACAGAAATAAGGTTCCTTTACAAATCAGGAACCACATAAACATTATCTCATACAAAAAAAATATTCTGTAAAGTCAACCGAATTTCTACCACCGCCACAGCCGAGACAACGAACCAGTTCCAACTCGTATCATCATCTCACTAGCTTCTAGTTGTCGTTAGGAATTAATTCCATGAAATGAAGAACATATATGGTTAGTGGCCTCAGAGTCACTAATCTAGGCAGAATCATCATTCTCTACTAAGCAAGTTTCCAAAACAACCAAATCAGATTTACCTTGCTTGGCTTTCTTCTTTTCTGCCGAGTATTTGGGGGCAGTTTCTCTTCCAATGCCCATCTTGATTGCAATGAAAATAAATTCCCTTTGCAGCGTTGATCGGTTTTCTTCCCCTTTGAGCAGCAACTACAGGGTTAACTTTCCCCTTTCCACCCTTCTTCTTCTTCCACTTTTTAGTGTCAGGGGAAGAAGGTACAGAATTAGTTCAAAAGGTCGAACCTTTGTGGAACTTCTTAAAAGATAAAGTTGTTGGATCGATATGGCAACCCAAGAGGGGGGGTGAATAGCGTTTAATTGAAATTTTTTTCTAAATTAACCCAATTAAACTAATTAATACGCTTTTTATAAATAATACGAAAAATTCAATTTATGCAACAAATAAGATGACAAAAATGTGATAATTTAATTCTATCAAATTTTAGCAAATAAATAAGAACAAACTAAAACATACAATAAATTGCTTAAATTAATTGAAAAAATAAAAAGAAAAGAGTTAGAGAAGAAGACACCGTAATTTTTATAGTGGTTCGGTCAAACTCGACTTACTCCACTCCCCAAGCACCTCTCGGGAATTTGAATAAATCTTTCCAATTCTTTCCACGGATTAGAGCCCAACCGTTATACCACCGCTCCTTTTACGGGTTCAAGAGCAAACCCAATCCTTTCCACGATTTAGGATCAAACCGTTACAAATGTTGGAATTTTTTAAGAACACAATACAACTCTCACTAGAGTGGATTTACAAGTTTAAGCACTCAACAAGTTTATCCTCACAATACAATAATACTCTCTCAAGAATAAAATGAAAAGAAAAAAATTGGGAACTTAGAGAGAGCAACAATGGAACTTTTGAGTTTTGAAGGATTATGAAATGTAAAATTTGTTGGTTTAAAATTTGGAGAGCAAGATGGTTTATATAGGGATGAAAAATTTTTAGAAACCACAATTAATTTGGACCATTGGATTTTGGAAAAGAAAAATCAATGGTGGAGATTTAAACTAAACTAGTCATTAGATACAAAAAAAAATATAATATTAAATTCCTTTTCTTTTGAAATTCATTTCCTTTTTAAAATAATCCAAAAAATAAAAAAAAATATACCATGTGTCAAAAACTAGTCGTTAGACATAAACATAAAATAATATTAAATTCATTTTCCTTTTAATTCATTTTATTTTTAAATTCATTCTTTTTAAAGTCAATCCAAAAATAAAATATATATCATGTGTAAAAAACTAGCCGTTAGACACAAACATAAAATAATATTAAATTTATTTTCCTTTTAAATTTCTTTTAAATTTCAATTTTTTTATTTTAAATCAATCCAAAAATCAAAAGTCCATCATATGTTAATCTCTTAATGATCCACCATTCAACCAATATGCTGCCAATGGTCTGGTTATGCCACGTCATCCACCACGGTATTTTCTCCATAGACTTGTTTCGGTCATATCGTCTTCGTTTTAGCTCTGATTTGAGTGATTCAAGAGGTATTGGAATCGTTGTTCCGAGCTCTATGCTATGGACTTATTAAAACAATAAGATTTTCATTAATTAAAAATTGAGTTTGTTATCATCAAATCATTGATTAATTAATTAATTAAAATTAATTAATTTGAGATTAAGGGCCAAAAAGCCAACAAAAGCAAATTTTGTCTCACCTTTCTTGTCCTTGTTTTTATGTAAGGACTGAAAAGTCTGCAGCTCGTTGAGCATAGTGGTCAGGTTTTAGTTAATCTTGTTCATAACAGCATTGCTACGAAAATGGAGAAAACTTTCAGATAAAGATTCCAATATGAAGCTAACCTGACTAGCTTCATCGATGGTATACCCGTTTATCTCTGCCACATTGAAGTGGACCATCGTGTTGGGAACATATTCTCGAACAGATGTCCCTTCTTGTATACGGGCATTGAAGATTTCTTTAAGAGCATCGTGCCTGAGTTACGCGGACGGTTGTCCGAACATTCCCCTCAAGGACTCCATGATCTCACGAGCTGTGAGCATGGGCTCATGCTTCTTGGCCAGGACTTCGGTAAGACTAGCCAAGATATATGCTTGGGCCTTTTCGTTCGCCCTTGTCCAGCGCTCATGTGCCTCTCAAGCATTTTAAGGAGCATTTTGAGCAGGAATAGAAGGATATACTCCATTAGGACTAAACGAAGATCATCGATTATTAAAATCGTGTTGATCGTGGTTTTTCAAGTAGCATAATTTTCGCCAATTAACTTATCTGCAACGAGCAAGTTTAGTGTAGCGATAGCCATTATATAAATTGCTGAAAATGACAAACTATTTTCAAATTAGTTTATTTTGCATTAATTATTTAAACAACCAATCGATTTTAGCAAAATTCTAATGTACCCTAAGTGACATCTAATTTTGCAATCATGTTCAGTGAGGCAGGAGAAAAGTCACCTCAGGGTGATCAAGTATCCCTTCACTGAAATGAGTCATTCTCAACCAATAGACATAACAACTCATTGTCATTGTTACTATTAGTCACCATTGTTTGGTCCATAATACGTTAAACTAGCTTAACAATTCTTGTAAGTGTAACCCCTCATTTTAGGTCCTAGAGTTCTACCCCAATGAGCCAACCGTAGGGAAAAACCAATTGGGACATGAAACTAAAACAACCTTATCCATTTCTAGAGGTTAAATAAAGCATCATGCAAAACTGCCATTCTTTAGGGGAACACCCACGATGCCACAAGGCGATGCATGAAACTTTAGTTCGACTTAATGAGAGAGACCAAGGGATGTGCTGTCACACGTCCCCCTCCCACTTACTATAAACTCTCTTTCCATTTACCTTGATATTGACCTACCCAAATGCCACCCATAGGGGGACACTCATGGTGCCTCGAGGCCGAGTGTAGATCTCACGGTGTGAATTTTCAGGGAGAAACGTGTAGAGAAAAATTGAAGTATCATATACCCCATTTTCTTCCCACTGAGTGTTTTACCTAGGGTTAATTAACTTAGGAAAAACTCGACTAATGATTTTAACTAAGTGAAAGTTTAATTTGCTAAAAAAAACAACACTTTTCTTTGATGATTAAGCAATTTTGATTGAAGTATTATTAAATACGTTAATAATCCTTAATCAAACTTGCATGCATGTATCAAATCTATCTAATTCACCTTTCAAGGTAGGTTCTCAGGTAGGAGTGTGACGTTTCCGTCATCTTAAGTACCCTAGCCTAGACAAAACCCACCTTAGACAAAAGGTCCCTTATAGATATATTTTCTACATTTTTAATTTTTTATTAAGAAATCAATTTAATCCTATTAAACCAATTAAAAGATTAAACTAAACTTTCTAATCTCATTAGAAATGTGATCTTAGGTTTATCTGAATCATATTTTAAAACACTTTTAAAAAATGATTATAACCTAAGGTTTGCATGCAACTCTTTATTATTGATTTTAATTCTAATTTCATTTAATTATAACGATTATAAATAAATGAAACAATTAGAAATCATTCATTGCATGCTTGACATACATTAGTTAATCATAACAATTATAAATTAACCTAAGGTAATGTCATGCTTCATGCAATCTCAATTTCATTACTAATATATATATAACATTTACATATAATAAAGTAATGAAGGACATTAATAACATTCTTTAAAGAAAATATACATTCATACATTTTATTATAACACTTATAATATATATGATGCATGTATATGTTATTAATGCATGCATTTATATAATATAACAATTATACAATTATACTATATGATGCATGAGCATGCTATATAATTTAAATCATGCATATTCTAATATAATAACCCTTATAATATAAAATGATGTATCATATGATAAATGCATAACCTATGATGAAATTTCTAAATGTATATGACATACAATATGACATATATTGAAATAAAACATACATCACATGTATATTTAAAAACTAAAGATTGATGAACCGGGATAGGACACTATAAAAAATAATATGGCTAACTACTACATTAATATAAGCCATCTAGTTTGATACATGTGAACCGGGCCTTGAACCGCTCGAACCAAGTCGTGAACCAATCAATCGTCAACCGAACCACCATTGAACCACTCGAACCGGACGAACCACGAGTGAACATGAGAAGTTTTTCTGCATCGCGTCGAGACGTTGTGCCTAGCGTCACAACGCTATGGAGAAATTTCTTTGCTTGCTACTTGGAGCATCGCGACGCTAAGGCATAGCGTCGTGATGCTGCGATGCAGTTTGCTATTGCACAGCATTGATCTCCTTCGATCCAACGTCCAAATCCAGCCCCAAAACGCCAGAAAATCTCCGAGATTATCACGAACGACTCGATATACAATGATACAGACTCAATAGCAATTACTTTCCCAAAAAACATGGGCCTTACAACCAAACGGTAAAGAAAACAATTATGTAAAACTATGCCCTATCTCGAAAACATCCATTAATCAAACTGCATTCAATAAAATACATTCATCATATGAATTTAAACATAATGCAGCAAATCAAAAACACCCACCATCACTGTAAAATTAATTAAAAAAAATTTAAAATTTGGGATCAAGCCAAGGCTTTGATACCAATTATAAGAACTTCTGTGAAGGGGACCATAGCAGAAGTGGATCATCTCAATTTCCAATCGTTTTTTAAGAACATTTTTACAGTACGTGCATTAGGGAAAAATAAATTATACAGTATGCCCAAAAATAAATAAAAAAGGTTTAGGAAACCTTACCCTTAAATACGTTCTTCAATTGAATCCACCGAACACTACCACGAAGAAGTTCTCAATATTATCTAATGAGAATCTATGAGGTGTGGGCTCTAGAGTGTTTTAGGGATTGAGGGAGAAGGAAGAATTTTTTTTAGAGGAAAAACCTTGGTAAGCAAAAAGGAACTTTATAGAGAAAAAATTTCTGTGTTTTTTTGTCTCTATGTTTTTGCAGGTATATCAAAGAGAGACCTCCACCACTTCTTACATGAGTGGTGGAGAGAAAAAGGTGGGGAGGAGTTGTAATTCCCTCCCCTTAATTATTTTAAAAATTAAATAATTAGAAAATTATTTAATAATAACATAATTAATAAATAATTTAATTCACAATCAAAATTATAACAAAAATATATAATAACTAACTTATTATATATTATGCAATCATATGTTATATCATATATAACATATAACATATAGTTTCTTTTATCTCTCTTATGGAATTTAATATAAATCATATTTACATTAAATTTTAATTATATGAATCTAATTCATATAATTAACATTTGAATCATATTCAAACATTCAATTTCTCTCATAAATTCTTTATATTATAATATACCAAATACATTATAGTAATTATAGTATATATAATTACATAAACTTCATATATAATTAATTCCCTCAATTAATTTGCATAATTCAAATTAATCCAAAACTTGATTCTCATAAAATCTGATGAGCTACCAAGGGGACCTCATGGACTTGTAGCTTGAAGCTCCAACGGTTCATGAATAATTAATTAAAATCTTTAATTAAATTATTCGCCATCTGTTAACTATCGTACACTCCACTAAAGACCGACAGCACTCTTCGCATTACAGATATATTTCTATGTCCATTGGATATAACCAATTCACAGTACGACAACCCTTCACAAATTGTTTGTCAGTATAGCTGGGCCAAATTACCGTTTTGCCCCTATAGTTACATCTAACTTCTTAAGTACCACCGATTCTTCTAATGAACAATAAATCGTAGTCCCACTATGACTAACCCCTCTCGAGCCAGGAGAGGGTGTGGCGCCACAATGTTCAAGCTCTAGAATCAGCCCTTAAGGAAGCAATTTATCTACTTCCCCAATATTGGGGAATGAGTTAATTTCTTCTTGTATAGCTATGATCCCAGCTCTCTCATCAGGCGAATCCCTAAAATGGTAGGCATGTTGAGTTGGCGATCTGACCACTCTTATCCATACAAATCAAATGAATACTTTCATAGGCAGGAGTTCACAACTCATTCAAGATTTAAGTCATGTTACCTATGGTCATCCTGATGAAATGGAAGTCTCTATTAAGAATGGTGTTATAAAATGAGACCCTAATTTCATGGTCCGGTCTTATACAAACTCCTTTGTATAGAATATCCCCACTCACATGTCTCCACATGAATGATCAGGATCAAATCACTTGTAGCACTTTACAACAATTGTAACATCTACAAAGCGGGTCATACTTGTAGTATCACCAGGATAAGGTATCCAGCCTTATCCATCTACTACAGACCATTTAGGTTATCACTTAAAACATGATCTATCTATATTTCTCTACATACATGTTTAAGTTATGAGATAAACATGGAACTTAGTTTATTGGTTTGTGATTAATGCAACAAAAATTGGAATAAAATATTATATATTTTATTAAATAAATAATGAGTTTATACATATCATTTACAAACTATAGGACCCTACGCGATTTAGGGCATCAAACCCAATACAAACTACAGGACCCACGAGATTTAGGGCATTAACCCCAACAAAATTGTCATTCCAAAAATTCAAAATTCGAGAACTCCTTTAAATAATCTAATGGTAAAAATTTAAATAATCTCCCAATAAAAGAAACCCTAAAGCCATGTAGTAAAATAATAAAATTACCCCTGCTTAAATGTCATAAAAAAGATAAAATATTAAAATTACATCAAAGTTATTAAATAAAAACTAATTAATAATTTGATGCTCGGATGATTCATATCATCTTCTCCTCCTTTAGAAGGATTTGTCCTTGAATCTAAGTTATTACCTTGTAGAGCAACTTTGTAGTTGTGAAGTGTTAATGATATAAATCTCTTTTGATTATTCTTAAACTTTAGACCATTGAAAAATACATAAACAAGTTTGGAGAAATCTTTTCTAAGTAATGTCTTTATTTTGAACCTCACATGTGGGTAACATTGTTCCTGAAGGAACTCTTATTCAAGAGTACCTACGAGCAAAAATGGATCTTTCTAATTCATTGTGACAAAATTACCGCATATACATTCAAACATACTTTCATAATCCTAAAGAGATCAAGAAATCATACCAGATGAAGATTTCTTTTTCACGGCGAGTCTAAAGCCCAACCATCTACCTCAAATAATCACCACTCCGACAGAAGAAAACGGAGAAGACAACACCACTTAGAGCCCTCAGTATTCTTGGAGTGAGAATCCAAAGTGTGGACTTTGTTCGGATTTGGTAAAGGGAAAGAGGAAGAGATACAGTACACAACGATCAAGCAAGTGAGAGATGCGGTCGTCTACCACATAGACAAGATACTTGATCGTTCAGGTGAAGTATACGATCGTGTAGGAAAAGTAAGCGGTCGTCTAAACGATCGTATAGGAAAAGGTAAATGATCGTCTAAACGATCGTGTAGGAAAAGGGTGAGCAATCGTCCAAACAATCGCATAGGAAAAACTAAGTGATCGTCTATACGATCGTTTAGTAAATATCGAAAGCTAAACGATCGCTTAGGAAAAAGGTAAATGATCGTTTAGATAAAAGCGTGCGATGATGTAATCGGTATGCGATCGCTTGGCAATATCATATATGTAAGCGATCGTGCAGTCACTATCGTATAGGCATTGATTTTCTAAACGACGACACTATCTTTTTCACAATGTTCGAACACTTGTCTCCTGCACATCGTCAACTATTTATAATGCACTCATCCATTATTTAGAACAGAAGAGGTGCCTTCCCATTTCCTTTACAACCGTTCAATGAATGTCATCTTATCATATTCATAACATATAATTAATATATTAATTATAATATTTTTCTCTACTAGATATAGATCATATTTATATCCAATTTCCTCCAAATTAATGTATCTCATACATAAAGTTAATTATATCATATTTAATTAACTCGTTCAATTATATCATATATAATCGAACTCCCTCTTGTCAATTTGAACATTTCAAATTGACCCAAAAACTGACTCTCAACTTGTATCCAAGCTACCAGGGGACCTTATGGACTTATGGCTCGAAGCTCCAACGGTACGTGAATAGCTGACTAAACTCTCTAGTCACGATATCCACCATCCGTTAACTACCAGGCACTCCACTAAAGACCGACAATTGAACTCTTTTTGCCATAGATATATTTCTATGTCTATTGGATATACCAATTATCAGTACGATGACCCTTCACAAATGCTCGTAATTACAGCAAGTCAATTTACCTTTTTGCCCCTGTAATTACATCTTCCTCCTTAAGTACCACTGATCCCTCTAATGAACAATACAACATAGTCCTACTATGTGTGAACACCTCTCGGGCCATGAGAAGGTGTGTGGCGCCACATCGTTCAAGCCTTGGAATCGGCCCTTAAGGGAGCTATCTATCTATTTACTAGTGAATTTCATCTTGTGTAGCTGAGTTCCTAGCTCCTAAATTAGATGAATCCCCAAAATGGTAGGTTTGAGTCAGCATTTTGGCCACTCACACCCATGCAAATCAAAGGACCGCCCTCATTGACAGGAGTTCCGAGCTCACTCAGAATTGAGGTCATGTTACCTATGGCCATCCTAGTGAAGTGAAGTTTCAGTTATGAACGGTGTTATATAATGAGACGTTAATACTTCGTGGTCAGGTCTTATACAAACTCTTTGTATAGGACGCTTCCGCTTGCATGTCCCCTACCTAAATGATTGGGATCAGACCATCTATGACAAGTCACAACACTTGTGACCATTCCACAAAGCAGGCTGCATCCATAGTGTTACCAGGATAAGGTTTTCCTCTTATATCCATATACTACATACCATTTTGGTTATCACTCAAAATATGATTGTCACACCCCCACCCAAATTACCCTTTTATTCTGGAAGAGGATATGACAGTGGTAGTTACTAGCCATACGACCAGCACCCACCGCTCAAGCCTTCTAATCTAAATTCCAACCTGTTTAAAACTTAGTAATATACGCATACAACAAACCTCCCTTAAGGTTCTACAAAGATTACATAAATACATGCATACAGTCATGACATAACATTTACAGAAAATTATTCACAGATAGCTTACATTCCTAAAGAAGCCCTAGACCCTCTCAAAACATATGTACATAAATAGATCATCAACCTAAGTCTTCTTAATAAGTCGAGTCTTTCAGTGGCAAGCAGCAGCAGGATCAACCCTGAGGAAACTGACCGCTACCTGAAAAAAGGGAAAACACAGAAATTTTGTGAGCTAAAAGCTTAGTGAGCGACTATAACATTAAACATTCCATCACTATAAATATGTAAATATACTAATGAGTAACTCAAGCAATTGTCTCTAAATGTAGATTTAAACCATTCTTAGACATCATTAAACATTTTTTATTCCCTAGTTGAGAACGAGCCTAACCGCTCTAGCTCCCAACATTTATTATCGGCTAAGAGACCCATACTTTGGCCTTTCATTCATAACTGCCTACGTGCACATGGCCATGCTAAGTACCATCATATCTTAAGTACTTCTGCTCAAATACCTTCTCAAACTTGTCCTTTAGTATCGAGCTATTAAGATACCTTCTCAAATGTCCTTCGGTATCAAGTTGGTCAGGTACCTTCTCAAATGTCCTTCGGTACCGGGGTATTTTGTAACATCAAATTAAGTTCCATTGCCTATCATTTACATAAGAACTCATTCTCTCATAGCCTTCCCCTAGGAAGCATATTATAAAATTAGAAACTTAACTTTTGTAGTGACTACATAATATACCTTGGTTGTTTTACACATATACAAGCCGGGAAACATGCGTTAAGTTATTCTCCAACCATTTTTTGTTTGAGGGAGTATAAATTCATCATTAATGTCACTGTAACTTACTTGATCTTATATACATAAGTATTGGAGACATTAATTCACTTAGTCACTCACCACTCTTCAAGGCTCTTAACGGTTTATACGCCTCTCCTAGCACTTCTTGGCCTGAAAGGACATAATTCCCGGTTAAATTACTTAGAATTCTTAGTAAAATACCTCAAATAATTCATTTACTAAAGGAACTTTCATCAATAAAGACAGCTCTACTAACGAGATCCTTACTAGCGAGATCAACGAGATCATTGCTAGCAAGATCAGCGAGATCCTTGCTAGCGAGATCAAGCTTTTCCTGGAAAATTTTTATCCTAGCGAGATTTCCTTCTAGAGCGAGATCCTTATCACAAAATCAGCGAGATTTCCTTTATAAGCGAGATCCTCATTCCCATATCTTGTTATAACTCCCCACAGTGAACTGTTTGTTTGTTCTTCCTAAGCAACTGTCTGCTTATGCACCGATTCCCTGTTATAACTTCAAAAATTCATAACTATAAATCCAGAGCTCTTTTCAAGAAATTTCCTTCTACAAACTCGCAAACTAGATTCTCTCAGTTTTTAAATGGCACTGATTTTACTAAATTTGCTCATGTCAATTGCCGAAACCATGCTTTTGAATTTCCTCTTCCAGAAACTTCTCGCCGCCTCCTGAGTTCAAGGGTTAACTGCCACGTCAACCCTCATTTAATATGTTTTTCCTTCCCTTCCATCATAATTCCTATAAATAAACATGAATTGCTACTTTAATAAATATGTAATATAACATTCCTTTGGCTAACATGCTTATCTAGAAAACCTAGAGTTTGGGGTTTATAATCATCCCCCCTTAAAAGAAATTTCGTCCTCGAAATTTACTTGATATATCATTTGAAAATTTGAGGATATCTCTTCCTCATTTTCTCTTCAGGTTCCCAGGTAGCTTCCTCGATTCCATGATTATGCCATAGCACCTTCACCAAAGGAATCGTCTTATTTCTGAGTACCTGGTCTTTCCTGTCCAAAATCTCGATGGCCTCTTCCTCGTAAGATAAATCTTCTTTGACTTATACCGGTTGTGTTGCTAGTATGTGCATAGGATCAGGCATGTACTTCCTTAGCATTGACACATGAAATACGTCACGAATACGAGCTAGCTTCATTGGTAACTGCAACCTATAAGTTGCTGGACCAACCCGTTCCACAACTTCATATGGTCCGATGTATCGTGGACTTAACTTCCCTTTTCTCCCAAACCGGAGAATTCCTTTCCATGGGAACAGTTGAAGAAATACCCATTCTCTGACTTCAAATTCTAGTTCTCTTCTTCATTTATCAGCGTAGCTCTTCTGTTTATCGCAAGCCGCCTTAAGATTATCCTTGATAAGTTTCACATTCTATGTTGTTTGTTGAACTAATTCTGGAACCAATAATTGTCGTTCTCCGACTTCGTTCCAACATACTGGGGTCCTACAAGGTCAACCGTACAATGCTTCATAAGGAGTCATTCCGATACTAGAATGGTAGCTATTGTTGTAGGCAAATTCAATCAACGATAAGTGTGTATCCCAACTTCCTTTGAATTGTAGTACACAAGCTTTTAACATATCTTCTAGTGTCTGTATAGTTCTCTCCGACTGTCCATCTGTTTGTGGATGAAAAGTCATACTGAAATGCAATTTAGTACCCATAGCCTTCTATAAACTAGGCCAAAATTTTGAAGTGAACCTCGAGTCCCGGCCTGACACTATCGAACTGGAGCTTCATATTGACTGATTATCCTATCCACATAAATCTTAACTAAACGGTCTAGTGTAAAAGTAACTTTTACTGGTATAAACTTGGCCGTCTTGGTTAGTCTATCGACTATTACACAAATGCCATCAAATCCTGAGGGTGTCTTAGGCAATCCAAATAGAAAGTCCATTGTCACATGCTCCCACTTCCACTTAGGCACTGGGAGTGGATTGAGTAATCTTGCTGGTCTTTGTCTTTCAGGTTTTACTTGTTGACAGATTATACATCGGTCCACATATTCTTCCATGTCTCTCTTCATCCCAGGTCACCAGTAAGATTTCTTCAAAGTTCTATACATCTTGGTGCTTCCTGGATGCATAGCATAAACGGAACTATGTGCTTCCTCTAGAATGGCTTATTTAAGCTGTAGTTTGTTAGACACACACATTCTCCCCTCCTTTTCTAGTACATTGTCTGTTCCCAGTTGAAAGTCAACCCTGATTCCCTTACTTACATCATTAACAATCTTTTGAAGATCAGGGTCTTTCAACTAATCCTGCTTATCTAGAAATTAGCTATCATTCCTCCTGACGATTCCACTGATAAGGCGGTTCTAGAATTCCTGAACTCCTACAATAGCATTCCTCTTATTGAACCAATAATGGCCTTAGGTCCCGAGGATTTCCTACTTAGTGCATCTGCTACAACATTAGCCTTACCAAGGTGGTACTCAATGGAACAGTCGTAATCTTTGATCAATTCAATCCATCTTCGTTGTCTTAGATTCAACTCTTTTTTATCAAAGATATATTTTAAGCTTTTGTGATCTGTAAATATTCTGCAGTGCTCTCCAAATAGGTAGTGTCTCCACAACTTTAGAGCCAAAACAACTACTGCTAACTCCAGATCATGCGTAGGATAAATGCTCTCGTGTTTCTTAAGTTGACGAGAGGCATATGCAATCACTTTTCCATCCTGCATCAACACACATCCCAATCCTTGTCGGGATGCGTCACAATAAATCTCAAATTCCTTACCTGGAACAGGCAAGGTAAGCACTGGTGCTGATACTAGTCACTGTTTCAGCTCTTGGACACTATGCTCACACTCCGACGACCATTCGAACCTCATGCCGTTCTTGGTCAAGTTCGTCAACGGAAGGGCTATCTTAGAGAAACCCTCCACAAACCTCCGATAATAACCTACCAAACCTAGGAAACTGCGTATCTCTGAAACAATCGTGGGTCGTTCCCAATTAACTATTGCTTCCATCTTCTGAGCATCCACACTAATGCCCTCTGCTGAAACAACATGCCCAAGAAATACCACCTGATCTAACCAAAAATCACATTTACTGAATTTAGCATACAACTGCCTATCTCGCAACGTCTTCAATACTATCCTTAAGTGGATTGATCCTCCCTACTACCAAAGTACACCAATATATCATCAATGAATACTATCACGAACTGGTCCAAGTAGGGATGAAATATCTTGTTCATAAGATCCATGAATGTCGTAGGGGCATGTCAATCTGAATGGCATTACTAAAAATTCATAATGTCCATATCTTGTTCTAAATGCGATTTTAGAAATGTCAGCTTCCCTTACTTTTAGTTAATGATAACCCGATCTCAGGTCTATTTTTGAAAACACTGTGGCTCCTCTTAGCTGATCAAACAAATCATCAATGTGTGGTAACAGATATTTGTTCTTAATCGTTACCTTATTCAGCTGCCTACAGTTGATACACAATCTAAGTGTATCGTCTTTCTTCCTCACAAACAATACCGGAGCTCCCCAAAGTGATACACTAGGTTGAATGTATCCCTTGTCAATTAACTCTTGCAACTGAACCTTTAATTCCTTCAACTCAGACGGCGCCATTCTATATGGTGCCTGCGATATAAGAGTTGTTCCTGGAATTAAGTCAATAGTAAACTCCACCTCCCTATCGGGTGGTAATCCTGATAGTTCTTCAGGAAATACATCCTGAAACTCATTTACCACTAGGACATCTTCTAGGTTCAGCTCTTTCCCTTGAGCAACCACTACATGAGCCAGATAGGCTTTACATCCCTTGCTCAACTGCTTTCGAGCTTTTACAGTTGATATCAGATTCCCCATGGCTAATCTTTTAATTCTTGTCAGCATTGCATTCTGGCCATTTGATTTTCTGAGCACCACTTCTTTCTTGTAACGGTCTACTGAAGCACGATACTTACTTAGAAAATCCATCCCCAGGATAGCATCAAACTCTAACAGTTCCAAAGGAAGTAAATCAGCATAGAAGTTCTGACCATTGATCAGTTCCTCACAATGATTATAATATCTATCTACTGTTATCACATCTCCCAAAGGGGTAGAGATAAATAACTCTTCAGGCATAGATTCAACCACCCTATCTATACTAGATGCATACATGCTAAATATAAATGAATGTGTGGCACCAGGATCAAATAAAATATAACCAGACTGTCCACATAATATGACATTACCGATCACAACATCTAGAGACTCCGCTCCCTCCTGACGTGTCACGGCGTACACTCGTCCCTGCTGCTGAGGTCAACCTATGACATTCTTCTGCTTGACACCATTTGACCCTTCGCCTCGATTTCCAGCACTCTTTGGTTGGTTAACTATCTGGGAGCTTGGCTGTTGTGCTGTTGAGACATCCCTGTTCACTTGGGGACAGTCCCTCTTGAAATGCCCTGTTTGTCCACATTGAAAACATACACCTCTGCCACTATAGCATGCCTCAACATGCCTCTTGCCACAACTAGGGCATGTCGGTCTCTTGTCTGTGATGGCTAACGACTCACCAGCTCGTGGCATCTCTGGTCAGCTAACTGCACTGGCCGAGGGTCTCATTTTTCTTTTTCTTAGATCCCTGCCAACTGGTTCCCTTTCAATTGGCCTTCCACTAGTCTGAGTTTGCAACTGGAGGTCGGGACCCCCTGTCTCTAGGCCCTACTACTACCTCACTGGCTCTTGGCAACTGTCATCATCATTTGACAAAATTCCATTCGACTCGTTGTTGTTGTTCTCTACTAACTGGTTAAAATCTAGCCAATTAGCCGGTAAGGCGTCACCGGAAGTTCTGTAGTTTCTTCCTTCAAACTTTGGTTCAAATTTCTACATCTATCTCTTTCCTCGATAATCGGTAGCACTGTGATAACTCTGTAAATATTCATGCCTCAGTATTCCGCAACTTGGATCGTTCCCTACGTTAGTCTGACGGAACTCATCCCTTTTTGATCCTGGTAATGAGTTTGGGTGTCTTCAAAGGACCTTCCTGAAACTCAGCCATAACATCCGCATTGTGCTGCGTTCGTCTGGTGGATATGCATTTTCCACCATTTGCTCTGCTTCTTTCTGTTACGTTAGAAAGTGGCAAGCCCTACTTCCTGCCTCTGGATACTCATCAATTGCAAACATTTTTCAACTTACATCCAGCCATAACTCAGCTTCAGCGAGATCTGTCTGTACCTTCAAATGTCACAGCCCTAGGGCTTTAACCATCTCAATACGTATTTCTTCTCTGGGTTGGCTCGTACAGAGCCCACACTGGCTGCTAATCTCTGCACTATCCTGTCAAAAACTACATCTTCTAGCTGAGAATCTGCCCTTGCCTGGGGAGTACTAGACTCTCCCTCAGACATCGTTTCCTGACCCATTGGATCATTCACCTTCTTTTTCCCACCCAGTGGGTTCTTTCTAACCTCCAGGCCCTTATTGGTAGGGTTAGTATTCCTGCCACCTGTTTGCTTACTCGGTCTGCCACGTTGCCTCGGCATTTCACCTAATACAATGTACACATGTTAAGGACTCACACTTAAGAACTTAGACCTATGCATGAACTTCCCCTCTCATTCCCAAAATCTTATGCTATGATACTAACTTGTCACACCCCCATCCAGATTACCCTTTTATTCTTGAGAGGATATGACTGTGGTAGTTACTAGCCCTACTACCAGCACCCACTGCCTAAGCCTTCTAATCTAAATTCTAACCTATTTAAAACATTAGTAATATACACATACAACAAACCTCCCTTAAGGTTCTACAAAGATTACATAAATACATGCATACAGTCATGACATAACAGAAAATTATTCATAGATGGCCCAAACATTCCTAAAGAAGCCCTAGTCCCTCTTAAAACATGTGTACATAAACAGATCATCAACCTAAGTCTTCTTAATAAGTCAAGTCTTTCAGTGGCAAGCAGTAGGAGGATTAGCCCTGAGGAAACTGACCACTGCCTGAAAAAAGGGAAAACACAGAAATTCTGTGAGCTAAAAGCCTAGTGAGCGACAATAGAATCGTATAACATTAAACATTCCATCACTATAAACATGTAAATATACTAATGAGTAACTCAAGAAATTGTCTTTAAATGTAGCTTTAAACCATTCTTAGATATTAAACATTATTATTCCCTAGTTGAGAATGAGCCTAACCGCTCTAGCTCCCAACGTTTATTACCGGCCAAGAGACCCATACTTCGGCCTCTCATTCATAACTGCCTACATGCACGTGGCCATGCTAAGTACCATCATATCTTAAGTACTTCTGCTCAGATACCTTCTCAAACTTGTCCTTCAGTATCGAGCTATTAAGATACCTTCTCAAATGTCCTTCGGTATCAAGTTGGTTAGGTGCCTTCTCAAATGTCCTTCAGTACCAAGTTGGTCAGATACCTTCTCAAATGTCTTTCGGTATCAAGTTGGTCAGGTACCTTCTCAAATGTCCTTTGGTACCGGGGTATTTTGTAACATCAAATTAAGTTCCATTGCCTATCATTTACACAAGAACTCATTCTCTCATAGCCTTCCCCTAGGAAGCATATTATAAAATTAGAAACTTAACTTTTGTAGTGACTACATGACATACCTTGGCCTGTTTTACACATATACAAGCCGGGAAATATGCGTTAAGTTATTCTCTAACCATTTGTTGTTTGGGGGAGTATAAATTTATCATTAATGTCACTGTAACTTACTTGAGCTTATATACATAAGTATTGGAGACATAATTCACTTAGTCACTCACCGCTCTTCAGGGCTCTTAACGGTTTATACGCCTCTCGTAGCTCTTCTTGGCCTGAAAGGACATAATTTCTGGTTAAACTACTTAGAATTCTCAGTAAAATACCTCAAATAATTCATTTACTAAAGGAACTTTCATCAATAAAGACAGCTCTACTGGCGAGATCCCCATAAGCGAGATCAGCAAGATCCTTACTAGTAAGATCAGCGAGATCTTTGCTAGCGAGATCAGTGAGATCCTTGCTAGCGAGATCAAGCTTTTCCTGGCAAATTTTCATCCTAGCGATACTCACCTTACCAGCGATACTCAGCCCAATTCCTAGTGAGATTTCCTTCTAGAGCAAGATCCTTATCACAAAATCAACGAGATTTCCTTTATAAGCGAGATCCTCATTCCCATATCTCGCTATAACTCCCCACAGTGAACTGTTTGTTTGTTCTTCCCAAGCAGCTGTCTGCTTATGCACCGATTCCCTGTTATAACTTCAAAAATTCATAACTCAAAATCCAGAGCTCTTTTCAAGAAACTTTCTTCTACTTACCTTAAAATTTCAGTCGAGAATTCCTTATAATTTGGCTTGGAACTTCCAATCTTCACCTCCAGCCCTAACTAACCCGAGATTCTGCCTCCTCTAAACTTTCTTCACTTCTTGTTCTTCTCCTCCTATAATCTTTCTTCATTAAGACAACCTCGCAAACTAGATTCTCTCAGTTTTCGAATGGCACTGATTTTACTAAATTTGCTCATGTCAATTGTCAAAACCATGCTTTTGAAGTTCCTCTTCCAAAAACTTCTCGTCGCCTCCCGAGTTCAAGGGTTAACAGCCATGTCACCCCTCATTTGATATGTTTTTCCTTCCCTTCCATCATAAGTCCTATAAATAAACATGAATTGCTACTTTAATAAAAATGTAATATAACATTCCTTTGGCTAACATGCTTATCTAGAAAACCTAGAGTTCGGGGTTTACAATGATCCATTTGTATGTCACCACATACAAGCTTAAGTTACATACAAATAACCAGGAATATTAAATTTATTGATTTGTGGTTAAATGAAAAACATCTAAATGTGCAAAGTCAAGTAGTGAAATAAATATAATTTATATTATACATCATAAGTGTTCGTACAAAGTTTTTTACAAACTATAGGACACGAGACTTTAGGGCACAAACCTCAACAGTTCCTTCATTAGTGCTTTAAAGTCTTGCAAAAAGTCAAAATAAGTAGAATTAGATAATACTTTGAGATTAACTCCACCTTGGAGATAATAAGCTCTCTTGTGTATAGACTCAAAGATGGGTGATTTTGAAGAGAAATCCTCAATTTTCAGTGCTACAAATTCAAATTTTTATATTTTTTTCACATTTGATTTCCAATATCCCTAATCGGATATCAATTCCCCCTTCAATTTCCAATTCCAACCAGATATTAATTTCCTAGAAATAGACTTTTAGCAGCTTAAAACTCAAGGAAATTCAGTTGTTCAATTAACGTGCCTACTTGACATGCTTGCTTGATCTAACTGCTTCAATTTTCCACCAATTCCAATTTTTTTTCCACATTCAATTTTCAATTCCAGTCAGATATCAATTCCCCTCAATTTCCAACGGCCCAACATCGTTCCAATTGGTTAACTATTTTTCTTCCATCAATTTTAAACTCTAGTCGCTCCAATTCTACAGAACCGGCCGCCATTCAATCTTCTAATTTTTTTTTTCTCTCCAATTCACCGTTTCAACAAAACACATAAATCTTGGGCAAAATCAAAGCCACTATTTTTTTCTTTTCTTTTCTATGGCAAAAACACAAGCCACCAATTTTTTTCTTTTCTATTAAATCATAGAACATAAATACACAATACACAATTTTTTTCCTTCTCTTCTATTGATTCTTCAGCAGATGCAACAATCTTCTTTTTCTTTTTCTCCTTTTCTTTTAACAAAATCTCACATAATCAAAAGACCTAACAAAAACACAAGAACCCTAATTGAAGAAAAAAATATACGCATGATATGAAAATCCTAGGATTTGAAAAATTGGGAACCCAATTATTGAACACCCAATATCAAATTCTAAAACCCCCCAATCAATTTAGTTCGAACAACTCCACAAGCAAGTTGATCACTCTTACCTCAATGCTTAAGCATACAACCCTAGATCAAGAATTGCAAAAAAGGTTGGTGATGAACCTCCATCATCAACACATAGGAAAATTGTCATTCAAAAAATTCAAAATTCGATAGCTCCCTTAAACAACCTAATGATCATACTTTAAATAGTCTCCCAATAAAAGAAACTCTAGTGTCTCATACTAAAATAATAAAATTATCCCCACTTAAATGTCATAAAAAATTTAAAATATTAGTTAAAATATTAAAATTACATCAAAATTATTAAATAAAAAATAATTAATAACTTGGTGCTTGGACAATTCACATTAGTCTTTTAATGTGGAAAAGTGCCTATGACGTCAATAACATACATTAATGGGGAGTGGGTTAGAATTCAATAGATCTTTGAGAGGAGGTCATCCATGGGAAATTTGTACGGATGACCCATTTTTTAGGCCCAAAATGTCAAATGACTCATTTTTAAAAAATAATGTCAATTGACCTTTTGCTGACATCATTGTTATACCAAATTATGTAAATTATCCTCACAAGTGCCTCATGTTATAAGTCTCACTATCGTCTAGTCAAACACTCTCGCTCTCGCTTTAAATTTCCTGGTTTGATGTGATTGCTCGTTGATAACGGGCAGAAATGCACGTTATTACAGTACTAAGCTATTAAACAATGCAGGTTTGCGTTGATAAAATATATAAGATTGCGTCCAAAAAACATTAAGTTTATGACATTGCAGCCGCAAGCGTTCGACGCATGAAAACATTTAACTTTTGTATTTTTATGCAGAATATGCATTGACGCAAAGCGAAAATTGCAATCACAAGCAATCAACGGTCGAGCGCAGCGTTACAGCAAGGCTTTGCGGTGATTTTTGCTCGCAAACATCTGCTAAAAAAGGATTGCCGCATAGAGCTGCCGCAACTTGGCGGGCGCATCTGGGTGAAAGGCATAATAAATCACGATGGTACAGAAAACTGATGATGGTCGAGTTTGAATTAAGTTGACAAGCCGCTAACGAACTACTGTAGCAAGTACACTCAACTTTTCGGTGACAAATATTCGGCGCATCAGATAGAGAACTAATGCCATCCCATCAGTGCAATCATAAGAGAGAAGACGCCTTTCACCCAAAAGCTCTATAAATACCGAAGGCAACCTTCAGTAAAGGAGTTCGAATAGTTAGAGAATTTTTCCTTAGATAGAATAGCCTTGTTCTTAGTTTTTCTTTTATTGAAGGCGGAAGCGAGAGAAGTGAGCTTGTGCCGAGAGATCGTTCCGATGAACTTGGAAGAGTGCCAAAAGCATTGAGCTCAAGGAGAGGGCCAGCTCCTGCGAAAGCAGGAATATCTTTTGAACATAATAAAGTTGACAGTGTAAAAGCATTGGGAAACAAGGGATTGCTACCAGGCTCTCTATCCTTATCTTCCATTGTCATTTTGTACTTAAACTTATCTATAGAAATGGAATTTACTTCTTTATATCTGTTCACTCTCTGTTTATTACGCATGAGTAGTTAAATCTGTCGAATGGGTTGAGAAGTACTTAGCTATCATAACTAGGGATCTTCATTTGATGCGATTATCTTGTATTATGTATGCTTCATTCGTCTATTAGGGATAGTCTAAGGACAGAATCTAGGCTTGGAAAAGTCAGGCTAGAATCTAGGCTCGGGAGAGTCAGATTAGAACGCATAATCAAGAGATAGAAGCTTAGAAATAAGTATTGTTTGCTATTAACACATCGCATGCATCCTAGAGATAGGATATGATTGTGTGCGGTCACCTTGTCTTTATGTGCATCTTGCATCATCGTATAGGAAAAGAATAGAGACTTAGGAATAAGCTCTATGGACATTATTGCATTCAACACATGCTTCCTAGAATTAGGAGCATCGTATTTGCATTGGAAAATGATTTGTTGTCGCATGAGTGTAGCATGATCGCATAGTTTGACGCATTCCCGGGAAATGCTAGCTAAAGACCTTCTCAACCCGTTCCTCCGCATACTCAGTGTATCTACCGCATAATCGATCTTTTTCAAATTCGCTGCATACATTTATTTTATACCCAAACAACAACCCCAAAACAACTATTTGATTATTTGGTTACAACAAAGTCTTCTTAGAAATTATCACCGCATGCTATTTTCCCTAGTCCCTGAGTTCGACCTTGGACTTACCAAGAAACTCAGTAGGGTTTATACTTGGATTCCGCTGAGAAAACTTGTTGCTCAATGCATTTCCATCACCGTATCTCATTCCATTATTCCATCAAATAAAATAACGCAACACTCGTCAGTGTATGAATGATTTGACAATTTTCATGACTGAAGCCTCAAATCAATAATACTTAAACACAATACAATGAGGATTTCTTTAAACTCTAAACTCCATTTTAATGGTGATTACTTCCCTGGTTTTCGACGGTGTTTTGTTGAACAGAGTTTTTTCGAACAGGGATTTCTAGACAAGGCTTTTTCAAAACAGAACAGGTTTTTCAGAACGATGTTTCATTATTTTGAGTATGTTTCATTATTTTTGCAATGTTATTTATGGAAAGGTAGGAACTGAGCATTACAAAATTTTGTATTGGGGGAGAGAGAGCGAGAGATAGAACGAGAGTGAAAGAGAGCAAGAGTAAGAGAAAGAGCGAGATTAAGAGAGAGAGCGAGATTAAGAAAGAGCGAGATTAAGGGAAAAGGTGAGATTAAGAAAGAGCGCAAGATTAAGAGAGAGCAAGAGTACACTTCAATTGCTTGTACAACTTAATAACAAATGTTCTTTTTCTTTGTAAGATGATAAAAAAAAAGTGTTTACTTATTCGATATGAAGGTGATTGGGATGGGAATGAAAGTTCGTATATTAGGGGGAGTTGACGGGAATCATTGTGCCTATTACATTGAAGTATGAAGAATTTAAATCTCACATTTATAGGGTTACAAATGTCAGTTCTTCAAAGTTTGATCTTATAATGAGAGTTAAATATAAGCTTGAAAAGGAAGCCTCTCCACAAAACATAAGGAATGATGATGATGTTCGCTTCCTTCTTTTTCAAGAAGAGCTTAGTAGACTTTAGTTATCTGTAACGCTAAAGTCGAATCAGGATGAAAATATTAGAATGGGGTTTGGAAATGTGAGTTATGATGATACGACTGTGGAAAGACAATATGAGGAATCATATGAGTTTCGTCGGGAAGCGGATGATATTCCATTGTCTACTAACACTATATCATCAACATTATCACTAGACAATGACCGCATTAATCTAGCAGGATTGAATTCAATGAATTATGGTGATACAAAATTGAGCGGTACTTCAGTTGTTGGTAATGAAAGATCATCTAGACTTGATTATATGGATTGTGGTCATCTAGAGCAACGTTGTGGTCCTTCAGTGGATGGTAATGAGCAACCAACATGATTGAATGAAATGGATTATGATCATAGAGATGCGCGTTGTTCTACAACAGCTTCAGTGGTTCCACCATTTGTGTATTCAAGTCATAGGGGAGAGTTGATTATACCTGATACCTCGTCATCTAGAACAGACATTGAAGTTGGTTAACTATTTTTGAGTAAAAATGACTTGAAAATGCGATTATCTATTTTGTCCATCAACAAAAATTTTGAATTTAGGGTTAGGAAGTCAACTAAATCTCTGTTCACTGTCAAATGTATTGGGGAGACTTGAAAGTGGAGCTTGTAGTGAAAATGGAAGGGTCTGATATATTCAAGATCACAAAGTACTGCAGTTCGCACACATGTTCCATCGGAATTCTGAATCACGACCATAGACAAGCAATTGCTATGATTATTGGTCGGTTGATTAAAGACAAATTTACAGGCATAAAACGTATTTATAAACCTTGTCATATCGTTGAGGATATGAGGAGAGATTATAACGTGAACATAAGTTATGATAAAGCGTGGCGTGCAAGGGAAGTCGCATATGATCTCACTAGAGGTACTCCGGAATACTCATACTCCATACTACATGCTTATGAGGAAGCATTAAAAATAGAGAATCCGGGTACAGTGTTTGAGATCGAACTTGAAGATGATGTGCATTTCAAGTATATGTTTATGGCATTAGGGCCTTGTATTAGAGGCTTCTCACTTGAAAGGAAAGTATAGAAGGACCATGTTGGTTGCTATTTCTATGGATGAGAACAATCAATTATACCCACTAGCATATGCAATAGTGGACAATGAAACCAATCGATCATGGAAATGGTTGATGTCGAATTTGAAATACAGTATCGGAGAACTTGATAATCTGGTGTTTGTGTCTGATTAGATGGTATCTATCAGCAATGCTATTCGTGCATTTTTTCCCATGGCATTTCATGGATTGTGCACGTGGCACATAGAATAGAATCTTATTACAAACTTTAAGGATAGTACGGTTGTTGGGAAATTTAGAGATGCAGNCATTAAAAATATAACTTGAAGATGAGGTGCATTTCAAGTATATGTTTATGGCACTAGGGCCTGTCTCTTATACACATCTAGATGTGTATAAGAGACAGCTTTAAGGATAGCACGGTTGTTGGGATATTTAGAGATGCAGCAAGGGCATTTTGCATGACAGAGTTCCAGACAAAATGGGACGAACTCCGTAGTTTTCGAGATGGTGCTGTCACGAAATATCTGGAAGACATAGGTATTTAAAGGTGGCCACGGGTTTACCAAATAAAACAAAGATATGACAACATGACGTCCAACAGTGCAAAGTGTTTCAATTTATTAACTAAAGAGTATCGGTTATTGCCCATAGTACGCTTGATTGAACATGTTAGAAGAATGCTCCAATCGTGGTTCTACGAACAGAGGAATTATTGGGCATCTCGAACAACATTGCCCTTTGGCTACTATGAAACTCAATTGACAAGTGAGGCCGATAAGGGTAGATGATATAGGGTTGAGCCTATTGATTGTTATCGGGTCCACGTGCGAGATAATCGATTAGATGGTATTGTGGATCTTCACACGAAGGAATGCACGTGTAAGGAATTTGACTCACTTGATATCCCATGTTCGCATGCAATTGTGGCCACCAAGGAACGAAACATACCCATTCAAAGTCTTTGCAGTTGATTTTATACAGTAGCTCTCTGATGACTGCGTATGCGGAGCCTACAAATCCACTCGGGCACATATCTGAATGGAAGAGGGCTCCTGAATATGTAGAAAAGACTATCCTTCCTCCAATGTTTGTGGCACAAGTTGGGCAACGGAGAGTGAGAAGAATATCATCTAGAGGAGAATTTCGCAAACAAATAAAATGTGGTAGTGTGGGAATTATGGGCATAACTGCCAAAAAAATAGCGAACTGCTCACAACTGTGTGACATACTGAAAATGGCAGAAATGACTCAAATATCGGTTGAGGTTGATTGTCTAAATATAGACCCAATTATGTACTATGTCTCGATCTCTCACAATGTCATTCATCCGTTCAAATTTATGTATAGACTCTTAGAATGTTACTCATGCTTATGTACAAACTCTTATGAATACCATCAGAATGTGAAATCTCGCTCTCTCAATCTCTATAAGTGTTGCTCTCCCTAAAAGTCTTGCTCTCTCTTAAAATCTCACTCTCTCAAAATCTCGCTCTCTCAATTTTTCTCTCTCTCAAAATCTCATTCTCTCAATCTCGCTCTCTCTCAAAATCTTGCTCTCTCAATGTTTGAACTTTGAATAAAACTTTGATATAATGTTTTATATACCATTGATATAATGAAAAAAGCAATAGCTTAATTATACATGTTTTGATAAAATGTATAATATTGAACTTTGAACTTTGAATTTTGATAAAATTGTTTTATACATGTTTTATTTACATACATAAAAAAATACATGTTTTACATACATAAAAAATACATGTTTTATACACATAAAAAAACAAAGTGTTCGCTCACAATTGACACGCTAACTGCATTCTATATTCACTCATTTTCTCCTGAGTGATTATGGAAGGATCAACACCGGTCACCAAATGTTCTAGTAATTTTATTACAAAGATGCCACAATCAAACGACCCGTGCTGTATGTTGGCGTTCATAGGTCGAGTGATTTTCCAACGGGATGTGGATAGGTCCGACTTTCAACGATCCACGTCACATTAGTGAAGTAGGGATGGTACTATGATAGTCAATGGCTCCAACCAAGTCCCTAGCTTCGTTAATGGTGTGTATAACGGAAGTGAATCGAACATAAATATATGGCCTCTGTTAATGCCCATTGCAAGGACCATCCAGTGCTCACTGATGTTTCATTGTCGTATACACGAAATCCACATCTGTCCATTTGACATCGAATTTACCGGTGACGTAGTCCCTGTACGAATCTTCATCCTCTCATACTAGGGCAGTCTCCAGTTTCGGCTTATCTTTATTCATTTAAATACCCCGCTACGGGCATTAAGGTGACTTTGCAAAATAAAATGAGAAGTTAAGTAACGAAATATATGGTAAAATTACTCTGTAAACAAAAATATATCAAAGTTTACCATTACTCCAATTGGCAAGATAGTGAACTTGTGCATGCACATGTCAGGTCAGGTATAAAACTTTTCTTTCATAAAATAAAATACAGTATTTAAGGTCTGCACACAAAATTACTATGTTAGTCAAAGTACAAGATATCCAATTGTAAGGAAGTCAAAACTAGGTAACTTACATCCACTCAACCCACAAACTCGGTTCAATCAATTCCTTGAAGAATTGCTTCGATAGGTACCTAAAAGAATTCTCTTGAACCTCATTATCGGTATTCTCGTCTGTGATCCAGTCCATCATTTCTATAAAGATATTAAGTGGAACGTCATGTTGTAACGCCCGGATCCTTAAACCTTATGATCCGACTGCTACGACATGCATACTTAGACTTTTCTATCATGAGATGAGTTTTGGTTGAAATTTCAAAGAACATATCTAAATTTTATTAATTAGATAGAAAAACTATATAGAAATTTATTTATCAAAACACCAGGATCCATAAAACATTAGCGTGGTGGTACAAAATGCATGTACCTATAATAGTGAGTTTGATGGTTGGCCATTTGAGTGACGTCCAACTCTGCCCTCTACGCTGTGTTCTTACCTACAAAGTCTGTAAAAATATAGGATGAGTACATAATATACCCAGTAAGTAGTTCTCACGTAGGGTAGTGACCAAATGCACAATCACAAGCAACATGTCATGAAAACATATGATTGGACCAAATAATTATAACATGTGGTGGTCGGTTATGCTTCCAACATAAATCTTTCCGCCCTGATAGGAAGATGAGGACTTAAGCGGAAACTAACCCATCTGATGATTAGCGGGTCATGCAGTCAGTAGGGTATGAATCGTATCAACATCAACCATTAACATAAACATTATGCTTCCAACATAAATCTTTCCGCCCTGATAGGAAGATGAGGACTTAAGCGAAAACTAACCCATCTGATGATTAGCGGGTCATGCAGCCAGTAGGGCCAAAGTCGCATCCAACATCAACCATTAGCATAAACGTTATGCTTCCAACATAAATCTTTCCGCCCTGATAGGAAGATGAGGACTTAAGTGGAAACTAACCATCTGATGATTAGTGGGTCATGCAGTCAGTAGGCCAGAGTCGCATCCAACATCAACCATTAGCATAACCATAAGATTAGACTGGAAGCATAACTTACACCTAATTAAAACTTGGTTTTAACGTAATCGTGAACAAAACATAATGCATGGGGTCTCTTGTAGAGAAACGTGTTCTAAACATGTAATGCAATATAACAATTAACATAACCATGCAATATAATAAAGGTACACTACCATAGAACATTTAAAGAGAGGGTGAGATAAACTACTTACCTTGTCTGTGATCTAATTATTCCTTATTATTCTTTATGATTTTATCAGTAGAGTTTTCCCTTTTTAAATCAAAAGAAGAAATTTTGGGCAGCACTTTACCCGAACTTTTCTCTTCTTCACAGAACTTCCTCACTCATACTTACTTTTTCACACGATACTATGTTACTGAGATTTGTTTGAGAATGGGTTAAATCTTCGGCAAAGGGTCCTATTTATAGCAGTTTTCAGCTCTTCTCAGTGTGACAAAATCATCGTACAGGTGGCTTCTTTAAAATTACTTATGGTTTATGGATTGCTCTCAATAAGACACCTAATTTTGGCTAATGTTGCCCTTACGTCATCATTCTTTATTTGTATTCAATTTTAGGGTTTTTCCATGTATAATCTATAAGATCGTGGCCAAATTCAATGCATAATTCGCGCATCTGTCCAAATCTCGCTTACTCTGCGCTTAAAATCTCGCTCCTCCCGTTTTCTCGCTAGGAATTTATTCTGGAGCTTTCTTGCGAATCCCGCTCTCTCCACTCTCGCTCTCAAATTTTCTCTTCCGTCTCGCTCTCTCCAGCTTTCTCACACTCTCACTCTCGCTCCCGCTCCACTCGCTCTCTCACTCGCTCCCGCTCTTTTCTACTGACTCGCTAAGAATAGCTCTCTTTACTCTCGTCTCTCAACTTCCTTGCTACAATTCTCGCTCTCTCCAAGTTTCCTTCAATCTCGCTCTCTCCAGGGATCTCGCTCTTTCTACTCTCGCCAGCCTCAATCTCGCTAGCATCTCTCGCTGGGTTTCTCGCTTTCCAATTCTTTCCTTCGATCGCGCAGCTCTCTTCTCATAATCTCGTTTTCTCCAGTTTTCTCGCTGGTGTGGCTCTCGCTCTCTCTTACTTTCTCGCTCCCGCTCGCTCCCTTATTCATTATCTTTTGGATAATGAATAAATTTCCAATTTCCAATTTATTTATTATTATTATTATTATATTATTATTTTCTAAATTTCCACCCCTTTAAATAAAAATTTTGTCCTGCTTATTATTTGATATTTAATTTCCTGTATGCGTACAGATCTGGTCGTTACATTCTTCCCTTCTTTAAGAACTTTCGTCCTCGAAAGTTTCTTGGTTCTTTAAAAGATAAGGGTATTTGTCTTTCATCTCTTCTTCTCATTCCCATGTAGCTTCTTTCACTTGCTGATTTCTCCAGAGAACCTTCACTAAACTTATTTCCCGATTACGAAGCGATTTCTTCTCTTTTGCCAGGATGCAAACCGGAGTCTTCTCATATTTCCAAGTTTTCACTTATTTGTAGAGGTTCATAATTTACTATGTGTGATGGGTCCAAACACGTATTTTCGAAGCATCGATACATGAAAGATATTATGTATTGTAGAAAGTGTGGGTGGTAATGCCAATCGGTAAGCTACTTGGCCAATACGGTCTAATATTTCAAAGGATCCAATGAAGCGAGGGCTAAGCTTGCCTTTTCGTCCGAAACGCATAATGCCCTTCATTGGTGCTACCTTTAGAAATACGTGATCTCCTACTTTGAATTCCAGCTCTTTTCGACGGTTATCAGCATAATTCTTTTGTCTGCTTTGAGCGGTTCGCATTCTTTCCCGAATTAGCTTAATTGACTCTGATGTTTGCTGCACCAATTCAGGTCCGAGTAGTGTTCGCTCCCCAATTTCATCCCAGTGTACAGGGGATCTGCATTTCTTTCCGTATAAGGCTTCGAAGGGAGCCATACCAATTGTCGCCTGATAACTATTTATTATAAGCAAATTCTATAAGATGTATCTGCGAATCCCATGCTTCAATATAAAATCCAAAGTACATGCCCTCAACATGTCTTCTAGGATTTGATTAACTCGTTTCTGTTTGGCCATTAGTTTGTGGGTGGAAGGCTGTACTGAAATTAGCTGTGTGCCCATTGCTTTCTGTAAACTTTTCCAGAACTTGGAGACGAAACGAGGGTCTCGAATCTGAAACAATTGATACTGGGGATTCCATGAAGCCGGATGACCTCTTTTAAGATACATTTGAGCTAGTGCTTCGTAGTTGTGAGTAGTTTTGCATGGTGGAAGTGGGCCGATTTGGTGAGTTGATCTACAATTACCCAAATCATGTTTGTGGCCTTTAACAGTTCTCGGGAGTCCTGAGATGAAGTCCATAGAAATATGTTCCCATTTCATTCTGGAACATTAGAGGCTGGAGGAGTCCTTGTGGGTCGTTGCCGTAGAGCTTTCACCTATTGACAACCAAACATTTACTTAACATAGTCGGCTATATTCCTTTTTCATGTTACCCACCAGTAATGTGCTTTCAAGTCTCGATACATTTTGGTACTCCCAGGATGTATTGAAAAGCGTGATTCATGAGCTTCCTTCAATAGTTCTTTCTTGAATTCTTCATTATCTGGTACACATAGTCGTCCACGATAGAGGAGTGCAGAGTCCTGAGGCTGTAGAGAATTGATTGGTTTTCTCCATTTTCTGATTGTCGTTGTTTGTTTAGGTATTTCTCTATTTGTCGTGCATCAATTATTCTTTGCCTTAATGCAGGTCTTGCAACTAACTGTGCTATTGAGTTGTGGAAGGTTTTCTGGTATTAATGAGAATCTCAGCTCTTTCAATATCATCTATTATGTGTTTGGAGATGGTACTTAAGAGTACTGTATGTGCTAACTTTCTGCTAAAAGCATCAGCAACAATGTTAGCTTTTCCTGGATGATAGAGGATCTCACAGTCATAGTCTTTAACTAATTCTAACCATCTTCGTTGCCTTCATATTTAACTCTTTTTGGGTAAAGAAAGAGTAACTTAAAGGCTTTTATGATCTGTATAAATTTGGATCTTTTCCCCATATAAATAATGTTTCCATATCTTTAAGGCAAAAACTACAGCAGCTAATTCCAAGTCATGAACGGAATAATTTTGTTCATAAGGTTTTAGTTGTCTTGAAGCATATGCTTATTACCTTTCCGTGTTGCATTAATACACAACCAAGCCCCCTTCTTCGATGCGTCACTGTAACACAGTTAAACCCCCTGATCCGTCAGGTATAGTGAGAATAGGGGCTGTGGTCAACCTTTCTTTTAGTTCCTGGAAGCTTTACTCACATGCTTGGTTCCAGACAAAAATATTATTCTTCTTGGTGAGGTTGGTTAAGGGTAATGCTATACTTGAGAAATCTTCACAAATCGTCTATAATATCCTGCTAATCCAAGGAAGCTGCGACTTCACTGACTGTTGTTGGGCGAGGCCACTTGCTAACTGTTTCAGTTTTAGCAGGATCTACTGAAGATTCCTTCTTGCTTTACATATGGCCCTAGGTAGGCAACTTGTCGCGTCCAAAACTCACACTTGGAGAATTTGACATACAACTTTTCATTTCTTAATATGGAAGAACGTCTCTAAGTATGTTTTTCATGTTCTTCCTCAGACTTGGAATAGACCCAAAATATCATCTATAAATACGATCACGAAGTTATCAGATTGGTCCTTAAAAATTCTATTCATCAAGTCCATGAAGGCTGCTGGGGCATTTGTTAATCCAAAGGGCATCACAACGAATTCATAATGCCCATATCTTGTTTGGAAAGCAGTCTTGGGTATATCCGACTCCTTGATATCGCAATTGATGATATCCAGATCGTAAGTCTATTTTGGAGAATACTGAGGCTCCTTGTAATTGGTCAAATAGTCATCAATGCGTGGGAGTGGATACTTATTCTTTATTGTCAACTTATTCAACTCCCGATAATCTATTACATAAATGCATTGATCCATACTTTTTCTTAACAAATAAAACAGGTGCTCTCCATGGAGACAACGCTAGGGCGTATAAATATCCCTTATCTAACAATTCTTGTAATTGTATTTTTGAGTTCTTTTAATTTCGCAAGTGCCATTCTATATGGTGCTTTAGATATTGGTTCAGCTCCCGGGAATTAGATCTATACAAAATTCTATTTCTCGATTTGGTGTAAACCCGATAGCTCTTCTGGGAATACATCTTCAAATTCTCTTATTATAGGGATGGGCCCTTAATTTCATCCTTTTTGGTTTCATAAATCTACTACGCTTGCCTAAAATATGCCCAAGCTCCATGGTTGAGCAAATGCTTAGTTTTTAAGGCTGAAATTATTCTTGGGACTGATTTGTGTATTAGAACTCTTAAAACTTAAACTTGGTTCCTGCTAGAAGGATGAAATATGACCTCCTTATTATGGCAATCTATGCTTGCATAGTTTGATGCTAACCAGTCCATACCTAGTATTATGTCGAAATCACTTATGTCTAAGATGATAAGGGTCACCTCTAGTTTAATGTCCTGATACTGAATTCACAGTTTTCTACTACTGAGTGGGCCAACATAGATACTCCGGCAGGAGTAGCTACGGATAGAATGTAGCCTAAGGGTTTTGATGTTAATTGAGCAATGTTGTGCAAATGTTATAGAGATGAATGAATGACTAAGCCCGAATCAAATAAAGTGAAGGCATAATACTCGCGATGGTAATGTACCTATAACCACTGCATCTTGATTTTCTGCCTCTTGACGTGTAACAGCAACAAGCCGTCCTTTCTGTGTTGAGTAACCTTGTTACTAGTAGGCTGGGTGGTCTGGGCAGTTGATACTTGGTGATGAACTTTGGGCAAGCCCTTGCATAGTGACCCGTCTGGCCGCAGTTGAAACACACCTTTATGTTCTGAAAACATTGCCCCTGATGGTGTTTTTCCACAATTTCTACACTTAGAATATGTAAATGTTCGGCTCTTCTGTTGTGACTGTATGCCCTGAGTGTTTTGGGGAATTTTTGCTTTGCCGTTGTGAACATTGGAAGCCTTGTTGGGTGAATTTCTTTCTTTTGATTTTGGCATGAATCCTCGTTTCCGAGGTTGAGGTTTTGGCAACAAGATCTACTTCCATGAGTAAGGCCGACTCGCGGGTAAGAGCATACTCTTTGTGTCGGAAAGCAGTAACAATGCCTCGAATGCCTTCTCTTAATCCCCATATAAACCTTTCCAACCTTCTTCTCTTCTGTGTCCACTAGTCGGAGAACAAAGTGAGACAAGCGATCAAATTTCCGTTCATATTCTGCCACTGACATATTCTCCTTGAAAGAAGATTAAGAAATTCCACTTCCTTTTTATATCTCATTGTCAAAGGGAAATACTTGTTGTAAAAAGCTTGATTGAACTGCTGCCATGAAACTTGTACCTTTGATTGTTTCTTTGTGTGGAGTCCCACCAGAATTTTTGCATCGCCTTTTAACATGAAGGTGGCACAATTTACTTTCATGTTTCTTTCTGGGATGTTCATATGGCGGAAAATAGTTTCCATTTCTGTTATCCAATTTTCTGCTATAATTGGATCCACAGATGATCCATCAAATGTTGAAGGGTTGAACTTCCTGAATCTCGAATGATCTTTGAGTCATTTTTATCGTTGGTTGTTGGTGTGGTGGACGAGGTTGTGTTTCCATTACTCATATTTTGTACGAGTAGTTGTATTGCTCTGGTGTAAGTAACACATAAGGCGTCTGTCCATGTCCTTGATTTTGATCCCTTGTGGATTCACTTCGAGGTCTGCCTCGTCGTGTTGGAGCCCTTCGTGGTGGCATCTGGTGCACACATTTTATTTCATAATAAGGAAGAATCTAATATATACATATTTTTTTTTCTTTAACTCATACCTATGTTTACTAAATTATTTACTAAATTACTCGTTTGAAAATTCCTTTTACCAGCGTATTTGGCATGGCTATGGGCATCACTTAACAGGCCGAACCATCAGACACCATGACTCTTCTAATGCAATAAAAGCCTATTTGGCCCAAACGCTCTGATACCAAAACTGTTAACGCCCGGATCTTAAACCTTATGATCCGACTGCTACGACATGCATACTTAGACTTTCTATCATGAGATGAGTTTTGGTTGAAATTTCAAAGAACATATCTAAATTTTATTAATTAGATAGAAAAACTATATAGAAATTTATTTATCAAAACACCAGGATCCATAAAACATTAGCGTGGTGGTACAAAATGGCATGTGCCTATAATAGTGGGTTTGATGGTTGGCCATTTGAGTGACGTCTAACTCTGCCCTCTACGCTGTGTTCTTACCTACAAAGTTTGTAAAAATATAGGATGAGTACATAATATACCCAGTAAGTAGTTCTCACGTAGGGTAGTGACCAAATGCACAATCACAAGCAACATGTCATGAAAACATATGATTGGGACCGAAAACGTATAATAAATGTTGGTGGTCGGTTATGCTTCCAACATAAATCTTTCTGCCCTGATAGAAAGATGAAGACTTAAGCGGAAACTAACCCATCTGATGATTAGCGGGTCATGCAGTCAGTAGGGCCAGAATCGCATCCAACATCAAACCATTAACATAAACACTATGCTTCAACATAAATCTTTCCGCCCTGATAGGAAGATGAGAACTTAAGCGGAAACTAACCCATCTGATGATTAGTGGGTCATGCAATCAGTAGGGCCAGAGTCGCATCCAACATCAACCATAAGATTAGACTGGAAGCATAACTTACACCTAATTAAAACTTGGTTTTAACGTAATCGTGAACAAACATAATGCATGGGGTCCCTTGTAGAGAAACGTGTTCTAAACATGTAATGCAATATAAAAATTAACATAACCATGCAATATAATAAAGATACACTACCATAAAACATTTAAAGAAAGGGTGAGATAAACTACTTACCTTGTTTGTGATCTAATTATCCTTATTATTCTTTATGATTTTATCAACAAAGTTTTCCCTTTTTAAATCAAAAGAAGAAATTTTAGGCAGCACTTTACTCGAGCTTTTTCTCTTCTTCACAGAAACTTCCTCACTCATACTTACTTTTTCACACAATACTATGTTACTGAGATTTGTTTGAGAATGGGTTAAATCTTTCGGCAAAGGGTCCTATTTATAGCAGTTTTCAGCTCTTCTCAGTGTGACAAATCATCGTACAGGTGGCTTCTTTAAAATTACTTATGGTTATGGATTGCTCTCAAATAAGACATCTAATTTTGGCTAATGTTTGCCCTTACGTCATCATTCTTTTGTTTGTATTCAATTTTAGGGTTTTTCCATGTATAATCTATAAGATCGTGGCCAAATTCAACGCATAATTCGCGCTTCTGTCCAAATCTCGCTCACTCTGCGCTTAAAAATCTCGCTCTCTCCCGTTTTCTCGCTAGGAATTTATTCTGGAGCTTTCTTGCTGGAAATCCGCTCTCTCCACATCCTCGCTCTCAATTTTCTCTTTCGTCTCGCTCTCTCCAGCTTTCTTCGCTCTCGCTCTCGCTCCCGCTCCTGCTCTCTCGCTCCCGCTCCCACTCGCTCTCTCGCTCGCTCCCGCTCTTTCCTACTGTCTCGCTAAGAATAGCTCTCTTTACTCTCGTTCTCTCCAACTTCCTTGCTACAATTCTCCTCTCTCCAAGTTTCCTTCAATCTCGCTCTCTCCGGGATCTCGCTCTTTCTACTCTCGCCAGCCTCAATCGCTAGCATCGCTCGCTGGGTTTCTCGCTTTCCAAAACTTTTTTTTTTCGCACAGCTCTCTTCTCAGAATCTCGTTTTCTCCAGTTTTCTCGCTGGTGTGGCTCCTCGTCTCTCTCACTTTCTCGCTCCCGCTCGCTCCCTTATTCATTATCTTTTGGATAATGAATAAATTCCAATTTCCAATTTATTTATTATTATTATTATTATTATTATTTCTAAATTTCCACCCCTTTAAATAAAATTTCGTCCGGCTTATTATTTGATATTTAATTTCCTGTATACGTACAGATCTGGGTCGTTTACACATGTGCTATGTTGTACCTGAAAATTGCTCTAAATAGTGACGTAGGCACACCCGGGAGAGGATACTTAACCTTTTCAAATGAAAGGTGTACCCTAAAATCCACACTTTTCTTTCTTTACTTGAGTTGGAGGTGTATATTTATCAACACCTTTCCTTTCACGAGTAGTTCTTCGAGATTCCTACATAAAGAGATAACAAAATATTACTCATCAAGAATATATATATATATATATTTATATATATATATATATATAATTTCAAATCACGAAATATAAACAAAGATTACTGATCAATAAATTACTCACCAATGTAACTTTTCCGTTCGGTAGTTAACAATATTAGAAGTGTCGGCCTCTGGGATGTCAGACATGTCGGCCTCTGTATGTGGCATGGTGAGTAAGCCAGACATGTCAGCCTCTGTATGTGGGACGTCGGCCTCTATAGGTTGGACGTCAGTAGGTGATGTTGTGGTATCGGGCTCTAGAGGGGATGAGAGTAGGTGTAGTGGTGGTATTTTGAGGCTCCACAGGGAGGATGGGAGTATGAGAGGCAGTCGCATTAGTGATATCGGGATCCCGAGATGGGATGAATGACACAGTGGCATCGTCACCTGTATATGGGATGGGTGACCTTGTCATCTCTTTAATCACCGTGGAACCCTTCAATTAGTAAACTAAAATGATGAGTTCACAAACACGTAAAAACATAAAATGATAGTAAATACAAACCTTGCACATAGACTGCAACAGTGACAGAATGGCCGATAATTGTCATTTCATGTCTGTCATGTTTTCCTCGATCTTGGATACATGACTATCTAAGCTCGATATACGGTCATCCAACCTCGATAGTGAGTCGTCAATGCTCCATAGGTATAAATAAATAGAATCGTTGGGATTGGCTCCCTCCTTGCGGGCAGCACACTTAGGACACTCTTCATCCATAGATCGCTCTCTATAGGAACCCGCAAGATGGACATCAGGTGGGTTCAACTCATCCTCATCGCGTACGTCCTCCACCACATCATGGAACATATCATCACTAGGTGTGTATGTCCCTCCCTCCACCCTTCCATGTTTAGCATCCTCGTGCTCAAAATGCTCGTGTTCATCTCATCCCTCCACCATTCCACATTCAACATCCTTGTGCTCAAAATGCTCGCGTTCATCATTGTTACCTCCACGATGATCATCATCGTCGTTTTTAGAACTACCCCCACTACTTGACCTACTACCACTTTCAACACTATCATCATTGGCACCTAGATCGAATATAGGTCGTCTGTTCACTAAGGTATCCCGAAACTCCCTTTCAGCGTCGGTCATGACAAGACCCTCTTTAACCTTTGTCTGCATTAACAACCCAGTAAAATGGTTAGTATCAATTTAACAACTAAATAAACATATTATGCATAGAGTAAACGTACATTATTAGACTTGAATATGTCTCTCTCGAGTACTTTGAAGGACACTAAGTGGGAGCATGTCCATCATAATATATGAGACAAAGCCACCTTGCTTCTTCGCTCTGCAATGTTCCTAGCTATCGATGATGCTAGGATCTCGTACATCCATACCTAAATAAAATTTAGCATATATTAAGAACAATAGTAATGTTAAATCAAACAACACGATTATTATGTTAAGCAAATTTATTTGGAACACTTGTGAAAATCCACGCAAAGAGTGCTTCACGACGTATTTTTATTTCCTTTCACCTTCATCTTGTATAAACTACTCTTATCATTCAATGTAGTCTTTAGGACATCGAATGTCCTCACCCAAATAATGGTACGACAGTCTAGATTGTTGTAGTACTCTATGTTCTAAATGTCCTTAAAATGTTTAAGGTCCACTGCACTTTTCTGCTTGGTCTTTCCCACCCTTCCAACTTCCGTGTAGTACACTAATGTGATCTTCACAACATCCTCATTATTTTCAAACTCAAACTCCTTGTATTTTTCTTCTAGTAGACTGATATGCAAGGTGTCCTTCGTCACTCGATTATCAAAATACTTGATTGCAAGTTCATATGAGGACTGCTCATTCTACTCAACTCGTGTAAGGGATCGCCACAAACCAGTCATCAACAAAAAATCATCCTTCGAAAACGTGACGACCTTTCCACCAACAGAGAATCTTATTGAGTCAGCTCTTGTGCTCTTCACTTCTTTCAACAACATATGATGGATGATTGGGCTGTTGAACACTATGTCAATGTTTACTAATCGCTTAAAAACTGTTCTCTTGAACATTTCTAACTGTCATAGGGTAAGCTTCTCCTTCATAGTCTTGTTCGCATTAACAATGTGAGCCAAGTTCGTTACTTGACTGGGAAATTGGTCGACTACAAGTATTCTGAAACGTGTTGACATCTTAAATCACTCCCATATAAAATAAAGATTCAATCAGTAAACTCCTTTAGAAAAAAAAATTGTAAAAAAACATTATGTTTAAGTCTCGCTAGAACCACTCTCGCTAGTATCGCTCTCTCTGGTATCACTCTTTCTGGTATCGCTCTCTCTGATGTCACTCTCTTTGGTATCACTCTCGTTGGTATCACTCTCTCTGGTGTCGCTCTCTCTAGTATCGCTCTCTCTAGTAACTCTCACTTATCTTACTCACATTCTCCATTTTTGCTCGTCTTCAACCACAAAACACATCAAAAACCAAAAAACAAAAAAAAAAAACAAAAAAAAAAACTATAGGTTCATAGTATTTCTAAACCCCAGAACGACCCACCCTTTCCGGTGTCGCTCTTTCTAATATTGCTCTAGCTGATTTCACTCTCACTTATCTCACCCACATTCTCTCTTTTTGCTCGTCTTCAACCACAAAACACATCGAAAACAAAAAAAACAAACAAAAAAACCATAGGTTCATAGTATTTCTAAATCCAGAACGACCCACCCTTTCCCTATTACTGATCAGTTTAAGACATTTTTAGGCACAGATTGAAATCACTTACCGATCAGATTCGATTTGTCAGTGGTAGTAGAATCTTTTGCAAGCTCAAATGATGGATTTTAAAACGCAGTGAAACCGTCCAGAGCTTATGAGCGATACGAAGCCGTTACGCTTGAAGAGTTTTTAGTTTTAGTTAGTTTTCAGTAAAAGGGTAAGAAGATAAATAGGTGAGGACAATTTATGTAATTTGGTATGGTAATAATGTCAGCCTAAGATCAATTGATATTATTTTTTAAAAATGGGCCACTTAACATTTTAGGCCCAAAAAATGGTCATCCGTAAGAATTTTCATGACCGTGTAAAAAAATAAAATAAAAAACCCATACTTAAACCCAATTTTACAAAGGAATTTCGGCTCCCTCTTCAAAATTTCCGATTTCGTCGCTGTTGATTTCCCTTTTCTCATCTCCATTTATGTTTCCTACTGCTTCCCTCTTACTCCATGCTTCACCTCCGCCTCCTCCATTTTTGAGTAATTCATTCTTTTCTTTTCTCTTCCATTTATCGAGCATCTTTAATTTGATTCTGCTTTGTGATTCTCAGTATTATGAGCTTGACGTTTGTTCACTCACCCAATTACGCATCTTCGTCAATTTGTGAAAATGTTGAATTTTTTATTGTTCTTCTGCCCTTTCTCGTGTTAAAAACAGATGGGTTTTATCTACTCCAGATTACAGCCAAAATAATTGAAGTGGGCAAGTTCTTTGGTTTTATTTTATTCCAATCAGTTTATAATTTTCTTTGATTTCATACTTCACACCGATTTGATTTCTTATACTTGATAGTTAGCCGTCGAAATGTAAATAGATTATGTAATTACGTTTGTTTTCTTTTGTTGCAGTTGAGATTTCTGTGCTTTATGAAGCATTTTGCAATATTAAAATCTGGGCATGACTAATTTTGCTTGGCTGCCTACATAATCTGTTTTTTTTTTTTTTTAATAAATATTTTCGATATTGCTGTTGGAGTTTAATGAATTCTTTGGTTTGTAGGATTAGATGTTGCTCTGTAATTTCTTTTTAACATTTCCTTAATTGTCATCTTTTTTGTCATTTGAATATGTGGGGAAAGAAGTGTAATTGCTGCTAAAAGAAACGTAGATTGTGGAACTTAGAATTGTGAATTGAATGTGAAAAAAATGTTGAACTTGCTATCTCTGTTTGGTTTAGCTATCTATTTGATTACTTTCGAGTTTCACTATATCTATTTGAGTACTTTCAATTAATATTTTCCTCACCCCTTTTCAGGAGTTGCACAATGATAATCTCTTTTCAATTAATGATAAACTTAAATGGCTGCAAGGCTCATGCCGTCAACTCTTGTGAAGAAGTTTCTCAAAGGCATTATACGAAATTCATGCTTATCTCCAGTTCTCAGTGGTATTCATGTTGATACTTTCCTGGAAAATATGCAGAACTGTTCAAGGTCAAAACAAAGTACTCAATTCTTGAGTGATAAGTCTGTCTCGAACAGCTCAGTCAAAGGTTTGGATAATGATAAGTACTTGAACTCAGAGGTAGAAATCTTCAAATGTCTGGCTATCCAGAAGGGATTTTTCCAGACTGTCCAAACATATTACGAGACCATTCTCAAGCTGGGTTTGGATGGGGACATTGAGGAAATGGAGAGGACTTGTCGAGATCTCGTGAAAGATGGGTGTTCGGGTGTAGAGGAAGTTATTGTCACTTTGGTTAATGCCTTTGTTAGACGTGGTAGAACCAGAGAAGCACTCGGGGTACTTTCTCACATAAATTTGGTTGGTTTAAAGCCTTCAATAGAGACATTTAATGTTGTATTGGCTGTTTTTGTTGAGGAGAATAGAGACATTCAGGAAGTGTTATTTGTTTACAAGGAAATGGTGAAAGCTGGCATTGTACCAAATGTTGACACGTTGAACTTTCTGTTAGCTGCATTGTTTCATGCTGAACAAATTAAGACAGCCATGAACCAGTTTAGGAGAATGAGCAAGAAAGGATGCAGTCCTAACAGTAAAACATTTGAGGTTCTCTTAAATGGTTTAATTACAAAAAATCTAGTGGATGAAGCTGTTTTAGTTTTGGGTATAATGTACAAAATTAGGTGCAAACTTGATTTGAGCTTTTATACATATGCAATATCTTTATTTTGTAGGGAAGATAGAATAGATGTTGGAAGCTGGTTGTTTAGAATGATGAAGGCTTCCAATATTGTACCAATTGCCTTCATTTATAGTACTCTAATACAAAGTTTGTGCAAAAACCTTTCATTAGATGAGGCATTATTCCTGCTTGAAGAGATGGTTGAAAGTGGTCTGATGCCTGAAGAAAATGTGTATGTAAGTATTATAAAAGTTTTTTTTGAGCTTGGGAAAACAGATGAGGCTATAAAGTTTGTGGAAGATAGATGTGCTTTTTACACTTCTCCTCACAATGCGTTGCTTGAAGGTTGCTCCAATGCTGGAAAGATTTTATTAGCAAATTGTATCCTAGTGAAAATGTCAAAAATGAATATTGATGATTGCAAATCTTGGAACATAGTTATTGGATGGTTGTGCAACAATGCAAGAATTGGAAGCGCTTTTGAATTCCTTAGTAAAATGATTGTGTCGTCATTTGTTCCTAACGAAGACACATATGCAGCTCTCATAGTTGGAAACTGTAAATCCAGGAGGTATGAGGCTGCATTACAGTTAATGAATGAGGTACATGCTAGATGTTGGATTCTGAATGCTGGATGTTACTCTGAGCTTATAGAAGGCCTTTGCCAAGCCCATAGGACTCTTGAGGCTGCAGAAGTTTTTTGCTACATGTCTAAAAATAGATACCCTCTTCATCCGTCTGTATTTGATATGTTGGTCAAGGGGATGTGTGATTTAGGACACGTTGATGAAGCATTAGTGCTGCTACAGTTGGCATGTTATGCTGGTACTTCTTGTAAAACTTTGACTTATGCTTCTATAATGCATGAGTTGTCTAAATCTAACAAGGTAGAGTTTGTCTTACTAGTCTTATCACAGATGCTGGTGTTGGGTTATAGCCTTAATATGGAGACATACTACATTCTCATACGTAGTTTTAGTGCCATGAATCGAGTAAAGGAGTCTATATTGCTTTTCAACCGAATGATCAATGAGGGTCTTCTACCCGATTCAGAAGGACTTTATGATTTATTTTTATGTATAGCCAACCATTCTCAGCTGCATATGATTTCAACTACAATTGATAAACTGATTACTCATACTGACCTTGTAAATACTGCAACTTACAACTTACTTATCAATGGGTTATGGAAAGAGGACAGAAAGTACGAAGCATGTAAATTGTTGGACTCAATGTTGGAAAAGGGGTGGGTACCGGATGCTATGACTCATGGATTGCTGATTGGCTCTCTATTTCAAGAGAAGACTGGGGATAGGGTAATTAATGAGAATTCCACCATTGAAGATAACATAAGCAGCATACTAGTCGAGGGCCTAGGGAATTCATGACAACCAACTTTCACAGCATGCCATTTGATCCATCAATGGTTCATGACCTGGGCATACGTGACCATGTTGTTTCACGACATTCCATCTGATCAGTTGATGTTTACATATAATGTTTAATGCTGTTCCTTGATTTTTGACCATTTTCTCAAGCTTTCTCCTTGACACTAATCCCCCTAATAAATGAGCTATGTCAAATGAGGAAATGGAAAAATAGTTGACAAGTGGAGGGGAGAGTTATCAAGACAAAGGATTGTGATCTCATACTGCCAAATCCTTTTTCTGTTAGCAGCAACAGCAAGAACAGTTTTGGATTAAAAGGTGAGTTATGTCTCTTCTATTTTTTCTAAAAGAGAAAATTGATGACCACATTCTAGGTATTGTTAGCTTAAATGCGTTTGCCCTCCATAGATTTCTAGATAAACCTTTAATGCATTTGCTCGGGTGAAACTGAGATTTCTAGAGAAACCTGTTAGCTTAAAATAAATACAATTGCTTAGGGCCTGTTTGGTAGAGGAAATTTGAAAACAAGGGATTAAAGGAAAACAGAGTTGTATTTCATGTTTTTAGAAATGTGTTTGGTAGTAAAATTCAGAAATTGAATTCTAATTTAAATAATTGCAAACTAATTGTAGTTGCCCAGTAAATATTAGTTGATAATAAACTATTATTAATTTATTTATGAACATGTTTTATGTTAAAAGAAAAATTTTTAAATTATTATTTTGTAATAATATATAATTTATAGGATAAATTGAAAATTTTATCCTTATAGTTTGGAAGAAGTTAAAATTTAGGTCTTATGATTAATTTGAATTTACCCCCTATAGTTTGATAAAAGCTTCATAAATAGTCCCTACGTTAGAGATTATTTAAAAGAACTTAACAAACCATAGAGACTATATGTGAAGTTCTATCAAACCATAGGAACTAAAATCTAAATTTTAAAACCATATGGACGAACTTTTAACTTTATCCTAATCATAGGGACCAAATTTGGAATTTAACCTAATTTATAATATATTACATAATAAATATTTTAATTTTTAAAAAATTGAATTGAGTTAATAACATGACATATATTATATTTCTAAATGTTTTTAATATTATTTAATATGATTATACATTTTAAATTTTAAAATTCAAATTCTGGATACAATCAAAACATTAAAAATGTTGTTTTCAAAATTTATATTGGAATCACAAAATCTGAAAACAGTTTTCAAAAATAGAATTCGGATTGTCTGCCAAACAAATATTCACTGAATTTAGTAAATCTAAAAACATAAAGTAGAATCTAGATTGTCAATCAAGCTGACCCTTAAATATCATATCAGTAACACTGTTTTTTTTCTGACATTAACTCTAGAATTCTTTGCTTTAGAGAACAAGGAGAGAGAAGCTATAGAGCAAGTTGAAGTAATATGACCCCGTGACATGGGAATTTCATCTACCTGCTAGGATATGCATTGAGGGAAGTCAGGTACATTTCAAGTATAGTTCATTTAGTTTTATTTTATGCCTTCATTTATAGCTGAAGTAATCAACTGGAATACCAATGTTGCGAGCTTTAGGAATACCATCCAATTTTCATAATGTTTACAATTATGTATGTTATAACAAATTTGAATGGGAAGTTTCATGGCAGATAGAAATATAATCATTAATGTCTGGTCGAACTTGGAGGACGACTGAATTCATAAGATTTTTCAACACGCCTTGGAAGGAATTTTTGGAAGGCCCTTAGAGAATTTTTAGTTTAATGTTTCGGGCAAAATGACTATCCATCACCAAAAAAAAAAAAAAAAAAAAACAAAACAAAACAAAACAAAACTAAAGTTAAGCTACCACTACTTTGAATTCCATTATTATGTAATGGGAATCCATCTAACGCACTTAATTGACCAATTCAAATACAAATAAAAAAAAATAATTAAAAGAATCTAAAAGCTAAAAAACTAATGAAATAAATAAAGTAGGATTATAACATTCCTTCTCTCCTAAAGGGGACACCCTTCACCCTTGGGGTGATATTATCAAAACATTCTCTGATGGGTTTTCTATGTCCATAACTATTTGGATGCTTTAGTACTGAATAATTTTGCACACGTGTCCGAGTCCAAAATTGTCGTTGTAGTCGAAACATAGGCCTTTCTTTCATCTCTTAGCTAATTCATCTGGTGTCATCTTTTTAACTGAGGTAGTCTTTTTGACATCAACAGTAGTTGTTGATGTAATAGGTGTTTGATTAGCCTGAATGTGATTCTTTGATATTGTTTGTTTCCTTCCTTCAAATAGTTGTCAGCCCAATTTCTATAGTCGAAATTGTGGGTTGCACATAGTTTCATATTATTGCCTATTAACTCCGCCAAAAGTTTTGGAAGTTTTGGGTTGCATTGCACCTTTTTATTGGGACCCAGGTTCAACATGTTGAGAATGACCTTTTGAATTTAGCTTGATATTAGGCAAATGCTAGTCTCAACTTACCACGCTCTTGGCATCCTTGCGATCAACATTTGCCTATGCATTCCATTGCATAGTCACCCATGTGACAACCTCGAAGCACACCTACACTAAGGCTTGTCAATGCATGGCAACACTCTTTCCAACGCATAGTAAAATCTCGGCCAATTCTTAATCCTCACACGACCTTACCCAATCACCCCTATGGGTCCATCCTAGGCTTTTGCCGAACATGACACTAACTTCTCTTTGCCTTGGTCGCATAGTTCACACCATGCGTTCAACGCCAACGCATAGTATTAGCCCTGTCCTATGCGCCCACATGCCCTCGGATGTCCCTGGCATATAGCACATCTCCAATGCATGTCAACCCTTGAGTCAAACCAAGTCTCAATCAACACCTCATGGTATAGCTTACCATCGGCTAGCCTCTTGTTAACGAAATGTAAGACCCTAACCCTTAACCTAGACTATATTGGGTTAAGCTAGGGAAACGAGCCTTGGCTGTATGTAAGGGCCAAAGTAATGCAAGGTTGCGATCATCTTGGGATATAACACCACTAGGACTAGCTTAAATAAAAGCCTCAAGAAATTGGCTAAGTGTGGAGGCTTGCATTGAAGTTTTGCGTACTGGACAATCGTGTAGCAAAGGAATGACGCTACACGATGAGGGAGACGATTGTGTAGCAAATGAGCGACGCTATACGATGAGGTAGACGATCGTGTAGACGGGTGCTGGACGATCGTTTAGTAAATGCGCGGAGCTAAACGATGCGGTAAGTGATCGTGCGGTAAAGTGCGGCGCTAGACGATGCAGAGAGTCGCGCTAAACGATAGCGCTAAGCGATGGATGCGATAGCTAAGCGATAGATGCAAGATCTACACGATGAGCAAGAGTTGTGCGGTAGGTTGTGTGCTATGTGTCATTCCCAAGTTTCCAAGTTCTAAAGTCTGTGATCGCTGCTCGACGCATTGCGCGCGCCTCCCGCCCACGCTGCACGCCTTCTGTGCGAGGATCGACGCCCACGGACGTGTTGCCCAGCCCCTGTATGCGCGCAGACACGCCTTGTTGCGACGTCAATACCCAGAATAGGCTATTTGAGGGATCTAGCCGATTTTGGTCATTTTAAGTAGAGTAAGCTGGTAAATTTAGTATAAGAGGATATTTTGGATGATTTAAAGTTATTTTGAGGAATTATGGTATTAATTGGAATTTCCTTGGAAATGGGAGAATTCCAGGAAACACTTCAAGGGAACTAGTGAACTTGCAGAAAGAATCCCTGCAAAAACCGTGAGTGGTTATTGTGTTTATTGTATTATTGATGAAATTTCTATATATATAGGTAAATATATATAGGGGATAATGTTAAATTGCATGATCAGGGATATATGTTTACTTGTTACTATGCTGTTAAGATATTGCTTGTATGTTTGTGTTGGAATTGAAATTATACTTGGGATATATAGTTAGCATGCTTGAAAAGGTACTTGGTGGGAAAATATAGTCGGCTTCGGTTGACGGGAAAATATTAGTCAGCTTCGGTCGGCGGAAATTATAGTCAGTGACGACTGACGGGAATATAGTCAAGTTATCTAAGCATAGCTAGCGGGAAAATAGTCGATGTGCACATTTGCGGGATAATAGGGTACAAGGAAAGTTTCCACAGGAATTGTTGATACCTTGCTTTAGGGTACGTTCGAAAGTGCCGGGGAAAATGTATGATCATGCCAGGGATAACCAGTGGTAAAACTGGGGATGTTTATATTATGTGGTAACCAGTGGTCAAGCTGGGGTTGATTTGTTTTAACCAGCGGTTGAGTTGAGGATAATCCAGCAGATTGGCTGGAGAAATACTATTGAACTTGTGATAATGTTCTTGTTGATTATAAATTGATTTTGAAAAAGTATATTTTCTGAAATCAAAGTTATTTGTCTATTTAAAGGCACCACTCACTGGACTTTATAGCTCATGTTTTCCAAATGTTTTTCTTTCCCCCCCCCCCCCAGGTAGCAAAAGCGGAGTGTTCAGGGAAAAGCCACCAACACCAGGAATTGGTAATCTCTCACAAGAGCGCAACTCGAATCGAGATGGTTGAAGGTCATTAGGATAGCTAGATCATTTATATAAAATTTATAATGAATATTGTAGACATTCTTAATTGTTAGTACAAATAAAGAATTGTTGGTATACTAGCTGCCTAGTTGTGAGTAGGGTTGGGCAGTTGATGTCACAAAAGGGTGATATTGGCTGTTTTCACGCCCCTTTTGGGTCTTGGGTATTAGGCACGGGAGGGGTGTGGCAGGTTGGTATCAGAGCAATAGGTTTACGTAAAACCTGGGAAAAAGGGGAATGGGAACCAAGTCGATACTAAGTCAGTATCAAAAACAAAGGTTTTATGTAAGATCTGGGAAGTTGAGTCTAGGAAGGTTTATATAAAACCTAGGGAAGTTGAGAATAAAAATTGACATAGATTAATGTCAGGACAAGGGTTTATGTAAAAGCCTGGAAAGGAATAAGAAAGAAAAATTGAGTTGATGCCAAGTCATTGTCAAGGAAAAGGCTTACCTAGGATTTGGAAGCCGGTATAGTTAATACTGGTTTGAGTCAAAACTGAAAAGGTGGATAAAATGGGGTGCAGGTAGAAAACCTGGGAAGGAGATGAGTAAAGTAAGGTCCTAGTAGGACCAGGGAAAGGATAAACGATACCAGGTGGTTACCGGAAACAGTTAGTAACAAGTTTGGTTTGAAAGTCGAGAAACAAAAAAGGGTTACAGGAAACCCCGGGAAAAAGGGAAATAGGGTAAAAAGATTAGTTAAATTAGATAGTAACTTGAATGACTTTCACTGTAGGAGATGAATCCGAGCAACAGACCCTTGGTGTGGGCAGAAATCCCGAACGCAGGAATTGATCCGCGGCGCTAACTTAAGGGGAAACCCTGAAACAATTGAGCATTGTTTAACTGATAACTTTGAATATCAAACTTCTGTGCCTGATTTGAGTTTATCGGAATCCCGAATAAATAGGGGATGTTCGAGGTGTGGTAAAAACCACAGTGGTCCGTGTTTAATGGGACCGGGATTTGCTATGGCTGTGGTAAAAATGGCCATATTTGGAAAATTTGTCACTATTTCCAAAAGAAAACTAGGGAAATACAGGAGCGGATTCAGAGAGTAAATCATTTACAAATAGCTGCGGACTCTAGCAATAGTAGTAAAAAGTTGATGTCAGACCTGGCATCGACCAACGAAATTGAAAAGAACTAATATAACGGGAGTTCATCTCAGGATTTGGTACGAGGGGTCAAGACAGACGTGTCCCGGCGGATAATAATTGAGTTTGAAGAGCGACCTACTGGTGGACCTAATGAAGGGGAATCTTACAAGTTTTGCATCTTCTGCCAAGATCTCGGACATGTGCAGGAGAACTGTTCGTGGAGGGATGATAGACCTAATGGTGGTTGGTTAGACGTTTCAGATATAAGAGCATTACCCTTGGTTTCTCGATCTGATTTGGCAGTATTTGGCTTCCAATGTGCTGGTTTTCCATGTATTTTCCAACATGTATCTTTAATGTGTCCTAGTTTATGACAATGATCACACCATGGTCTTCGTCGACTATCATTAAATGATTGGGAGTTTCCTCTGGCAGCAAGAGTAATTCCATCATCACATGATCTAGTTTGGAAATGAGAGCAGATCCACTTTGCATAGGAAGAGGTTCAGTTTGTCCCATCATTATTTGCTTTCGACTTTCTTCCCTACGAACTTCAGCAAAAACTTCTCGAAGACTAGGTAGTGGTTTAGTACCAAGAATTCGACTGCGAGCTTCATCCAGAGATCGATTAAGTCCTTGTTTGAGATCTTGAAGAGTGGTCTCAATTTGGAAAAGTTCAGCAGTATTTTCCTTATTTGAAGAAGTGTCTCGGGCAGCATACCAAATCTCTTTTTCTCTTGAAAATAGAAAGTTTTCTCCAATTTCAGGGTCTATGGAGTTGATTAACCAACTTATAACTTGATTGTTTCGGTCGTCCATGTGCAAAATTTTGGATCCTCAACTTTGGATGAAGTAGCTTTACTCGTGATCTAGTCCTTTGTCCACGACCATACATAAACATCATCACAGATTGCAACTGTTGAAGGTAGTTGTGGCCTTTGAGTTTGTGACATGTTATTTGTGGATTGCTACTCTCAATGAATGGTGAGATAACAGTTTGCGATTCTGATCGTGACATTATAAAACAAATGAAAGGAAAAGAAAAGAAAAAAGAGATTAGATTTTTGGAGAGATGGAGCGGCGGCGACGGTGGTGCACGATATCAGATCGACGAACGGCGGCAAGATATTGATTGATGAGGGTGACGACATTGGTAATGAATAAGATCAGCAACCGTCTGTGATTGAAACCCTAAAAAAATAAGAGGAAACTAGGGTTTTTGAGGTGAGAGACGGTGGCAATGGCTTCGTCTGAGGACGGCGACGACGGCTTCGCCTGAGGATGGTGACGACGGCTATCTGCTTGACGTAGTTTTTGGCATTGAGGAGAATACACCAGTTTCAACAAGGTTACAGTAATGCTTGTTTGTGGAAGAAGATAAGTCCGGCGGTGGCGGCTAGGGTTCCGGTGACGATGTTAGATTTTGAGAAAATTGTCTGGCTCTGATGCCATGAAGCTATGTATATGAGAATGATATTTCTCAATCAAAGACCTAGAATTAAGCAATTAATCTAAATATTTATGGAAATAGAACATACAAGGAAACAGTCAAGCTACGTATATGAGACAGTTAAACTTGATTTTCTACACTATGTTTCCTCTAGAATAAAAAATTTGGACTGAAGTCTTATTCATTTCCTTGTGAAGTTTATATCTATAGTTTCTTTTATCTTGTTATAAAAAAGGGACTAGGGAAACACAAAACTGCAAAATTGTTCACATTGAAGCTTGTATGAAGATGATGGTGATGTAGTTATGGACATAGAGGACCACAGGAGAATATATTCCAAAAATCTCACCTTTCTTGTTCTTGGAAAGGAATTTCACGATCCTACTTTATATATTCTATTAGTTTTTTGGATTTTAGATTCTTTTTAGCTATTTTTTTATTTGTTTTTCTTAAATCGCTGATTGACCTAAAAACTTAAGCTAGTGGGTGAAGGTATATTTAATTATAATCTAACACTCTCCCTCACTTGTGGGCTTGAAATATCAAGAAGATCCAACAATTGGAAATCAATATTAAATTGGGAGGAAACAATATTGCAAGGGCTTGAACATAGGACTTCCTTAGACCACCTGCTCTGATATCATCTTAAATCACCAATTGACCCAAAAGCTTAAGCTAGTAGGTGAAGATAAATTTAATTATGTATCATCTAACAGTTTTGAAGTTGAACAATTTGGTGACATCTTAGAGTGTTTTTTTTAGAGCAGAAATAAAGGAGAGATGCAAAATTCCCGAAAAGTCCATATCGGAAGTTTAGGCTCCCTCAAATGAGTCTACTATCTCGTTCTATTTCCTTTATTTTACGTGTATGTTTATTTTGAAATTGGGTCCATAACATAAAGTCTTTGAAATGCAATGTATTTGAGTATTATATTTGATTCATTAGTTGAACAAAACCTTCCAGAACTTTTATGTGGGAGCTGATGTCCCAAGAGGGGAATTGAGCATATTATCAGTGTTTATTTTTCTTCCTAGATATGGAAATTTACCCTTCTGGTTTTATCTTTGCCAATTCTCTCTCAGTTATTTGGAAGAATAAAAGTGCCCAAGATTACATCACTAGTAGTAGCATATATATTATGTATTAAATCACGAGATATCAATTATTTTTCTATATTCTATGGGTCTTATCCTTACTTTAACTGTTGTATTAGGAATCATAGGTATATACTAATACTTGTATGGGTAGAAAGAGAAATATTTGCTGGATTGCTCTTGCCATATTTCTTTAGATTAGTATACAGATTCAATAATATTCATTGATTGTTTTCAGGTTCACTTGGTGTTTTCTTTCTGAGGAAAAATTTGGATCATCTCTTGAAGAAAGCACAGATTTTCATTTAAGGAACCACACTGTGATTAGTACAATCAAATCAACAGATACTGTGATTGAAAAGAAACAGTAATTCCAAAGATAAAAGACACTTTGGAGATTGCCAAATTAGGATTCTTTTTCAAATTTGTTTCGAAATTACGATTCTTTTTTCCCCTTCAATTAATGTCAGATTTGAGTATGTTCATCAATTTTGTCCGGATGATCCTTCGAAAAAAGGATGAAAGTTCTTCTCTGTGGATCCTTCCTACTCCTGTTTAGTCCCCTTTGCTTTTGTACTCTTGAATGGCAAAAATGAAAAATCAGTTTTCCTTATTCAGATATATAGTTGACTTTTTATTCCTTTGCTGTCTCTATGAACCAGTATAATTTTGAAGTAATAATTTTATTATTCACTTATTTTTATCTATTTATTTTTTAAAATAGATCTTTAAAAAAAAAAAACCAACGAATTAGGTGCCAGCCAAAAATCTCCAAATTTAAAAGGAGAGGAGAGCCAAATTAAAATTGGATAATTAAGATTTCGTTTGGTAATTGTTTTGTTTTCGATTTTTGTTTTTTAAAATTAAGTTTATGGATATCTCCAAATTTCTTTTTTTATTATCTACTTTTCACTAATAGTTTAAAAAATCAAACCAAATTTTGAGAACTAAAAAAACTTTTAAAAAGTTATTTTTGTTTTTGGAATTTGGCTAAGAATTCAAACATTGTACTTAATAAAAATGTAAATCATCGTAAGAAATATGGATGAAATAGGTTTAATTTTAAAAATAATAAAAAAAAAAACGAAATGGTTAGATGGCCTACAATTCCAAAACTCCAAAGTGGATGAAGAAAGTTGCTAAAAGTAGCATTGATAGTAGCTCTAGTTAGGAGGTGGGCTACATTACTGCAATTCCTATGCATTTCGAGAAAGCGACAATACTGATCGATGAAGCTTCTTCTAAAATTTTATCTGTAACATTTTTGGATTTGGAGAGATCAAAGCCTGGATTGTTGATTTATGTCAATCACCTGCAGAGAGTCTGACTCAACAAGAAGGGTTGGGACTTGGGAAAGCACCATCAACAAGGCGCTTGACAGAACTTGGACGGGCCAGAATCGTTGTGCCGAATAAGTGGAACATTTAATGCTGAACTCCCGTCTTTTGGAGGTTTGTAGCAAGGCAAGGATGGAAAGTTGTGCAATTTCTTTTTTTTTTTCCATAAGTAATGAACATTGCTATTAATAATAATAATATAATATATATATATATATATATATATATAATATATATTTGTTGAATACGATTTTGAAGATATGAGATCGAACCTTCGATTTTTAGAGAGGAAGATCATGACAATTACCGTTGAGTTAAGTTCACTTTGATATAAACATTGCTGTTATTAGATGCGAGTTTTGCAACTTTTATGGTTAGGTTCATTTTCATTTAGTTGCTTTAATCTTATAGTTGGAGTTGAATGATGTCAAGATTGAATTTGGACTAAGTTTTTAATATTTAATTACTTAAAGAGTTCTATTCAGTAACCATTTCATTTTTTATTTTTGGTTTTAAAAATTAAGTCTATTTTCTCATCATTTCTTACCATGATTTGCATCTTTCTTAAATACGATGATTGAATTATTAGCTAAATTTAAAAATGAAGAAATTTGGAGGTGGAAGTAACGATAAGCGTAATTTTCAAAAACAAAAAATAAAAAACATAATGGTTGTCAAACGGGACCTAAATGTTATATGATCTATTAGTTTGTTTTTACAAAATTCGACAACATTGGTGTTATACTTGTTCTTAAGTTTAAAATTCAATTTGATAAAACTGAAACTTTTGATCTCAAAAAATAAAATAAAAGATTATTCTAATTATTTTCAATTATACAGTGAACTTGTCAATTCAAATATAACTCAATAGATAAAGTTAGAGTTTAGCTTTCTCAAAGTTAAAAGGTTTGATTCTTCACCTTTACATTCGTTAGAACTCAAAAAGAATCGCAACTCCTTTTTCTCCATGTATTCTTAAGCAATCTATCAAAACCTCCCAAAGGAACTTTCAAATGCTATTAAAAATTAAAAAGAATGATTTTAAAACATCATTTTTGAAACTTTCTTCTTCTAATTAAACCCAATTTTTGTTGAAGTACATCACGAGCCAAAATATGCTTACCCTCCCGATTCAGGCCAAAGAAAACTGTCCTGAAGTTAACACTGCTGGGAGCAATCCCACTGTCGAGCATCTCAGATATTATCTGCAAGGCTTCTTCAGATCTCCCTGCTTTACAAAGACAAGAAATCAGCATTGTATAAGCTTTAAAATCAGGAGAAGGCCCATTTCTCTTGATATAATTGAAAACCTTCCATGCTTCACCAAAATTTCTCATGTTCATGTAGCCATGGACCAATGCTGAGTAAGTAGCAATTGTTGGTTCACAACCCTCCTGCAGCATCTTTGCAAGTATTTCCAGAGCTCTTCTTGTTTGTTTCTCCTTGAATGAATAAACTATAAATGATGTGTACACGTGTACAGTTGGATTTATGCCGACTTGTTTCATTGAGTTCATCTTTGCCAATGCCTCTTTGGTTCGTCCCGTTTGTAGAAGTCCATGAATGAGGCTCCCATAGATGTAGCTATCGAGTTTGGATCTCTCAGCCCCTACCTCTTCTAGTAATGTCAATGCCTCGTCTAATTTTCTGGCACGACAAAGAGCTCGAATATACAAAGAGTAAATGAGGGGGATCGTGAAACCGACTTTTCTGAGGTGATCTATGCATCCTTTAGCATCTGAAAGCCTACTGTGTTTGCATAAACAACCTAGATATGTTTCTAACAATTCCTTATCAGGGATGTACTCAGAACGAATCATTTCTTGGAATAAGGTAATGGCCTCATCTACCTTCCTCCGTTTCAACCCGCAAAGGGTCATGATCAAATACTTATAGGTAGTGGCATTTGGCTTGATGTTGCTTTCTTTCATTTCTTTAAATGACTTCAATGCAATCTCTGTAAGACCTGCTCGACCATATTGCATAATCATGATTGTCCAAGTATCTGGAGTTATTAAGCACCCCCTTCTTCTCATTTCGTAGAAAAGACTTCTCATGTGCTTGAAATCTTTCCCGATCCCCGCGACTTTAATAGCCATGTTGTAAGTTTCTGTAGTATGATTATAACCTGGTTGCTTTCCTACCCAAGCAAAAAAATGTAATGCTGCACAACCATCCAAACTACATTTCCGCAATGTCTCAAGAACTAGTTCTGGGGTGAACTCTACGCCGCAGTTTTCCAGTGCTTTCTTAATTTGTTTCCAATCTGTTGAAGATGACAGTATCTTGAAAATTTCATCAAGATCCTCCTCTCTGTAGTTTCTTGGAAGTGTCTCCATATGACAAGTGATACTTGTTGGTTTGGAATGCTTAAAGTTCACCTCAATACTAAGATCTTTTATCTTGTGTGCATCGTCTTCTCTATTTACCTCACCTTCTTGTGGAAAGAGTTCAACAATACTTCTCATTTTCTTTACTTTCTCTAAACTGATCACATCTCCTCCTTTCTCCATGTAAGACACTACTGATCGAAATAATTTGTCGGGGATGACAGTATTCAATTCCTGCATCTCATTTAGAACCTTGACTATCTCATCGGTTCTAGAAATCCTAAAAAGCTCCCTGATGAAGACTGAACAGGATTTCCATGTAGGCTTGTTTTCCATGGTTCTGAAAACATTCCATGCTTCAGTTATACGGTTTTGGCGGACATTACCAACAACCACGGTCATGATTGCCACCGCATCTAATTCAACCCCCTTTTCCTGCATCTCTTTATAAAGCTCAAAGCCTTTCTCATACTCGGCCAACCTAAAGAGATGTTGCATCAGTTGAGTGTAAGTTGAAGTAGTAGGCAAATAACCCATTTCTTTCATGTTTTGAAACAGATCAAGAGCCTTCAAGACATCATTTCGCCTTAAATACCAATTAATGATAATGCCATATATCTTCCCATCACCATCAATTTTCCTCTTCATAATATTGACCAGTTCCAAAGCATCCTCAAGTCGATTAGCACGACAGAGTCCTCCAACCAGAATCTCAAAGTATTCGGGGTCTAGTACTATACCTTTACTATTAAGGTCATGAATGAACTCCAGAGCTTCTTTAATTCTCCCGGAGATGCAAAAACTCTTGAGAATGTAATGATACGCATCACGTTCTGGAACATTAAACAATGCTACCATGTCCTTTGCAATGTCAAGAACAGAGGCTGTATCTCCTGATCCAGCAAGACAACTCAACAGCACCTTGCACATTTTCATGTCAACAACCGTAATTCCTTTCTTGACCATCTCTTGGTAAAACTCCATGGCAAGTTCAGGCTTTCCAGCAGCAGAGAGTGAACAGATTAAAGTCTTGTAAACAACCCCATCTGGTTCACACCCACTTTCCCTCATCTTATTGTAAACCATCAAGGCTTTTCCAGTTAACTTTGCATTGCCATAGAGAGAGATAAGAATGGTCCAAGTCTTGATATCCTTCTTCAAGGAGTAATTCTCCATTTCCTCCACTAACTTCTCAATGAGCTTGAAATCTCTAGCTTCACTAGCAATGCTAAGCATTGTGTTCAAAACACTAGTTGTACACTGAAACTCATCTCGGGATTTCACCCAATTGAAGAACCCAAGAGCCAAATGTTGGAATTTAAAACACCTCTTCAGAACTTTCTCCACAACTTCAGAACTGAACCTAACATCCAAACTTCCCAATCTCTCCTCCATCGAAATCAACCCATTTCCAGCACGAATGACGGCTGCAATTTGATGAACAACCGAACTAACATCTTTTTCTTCCAAGACAACCAACTGGGTACTCTCAGTTTCTTCCTCGGAATTTTTACAAACACCTGAGGCACAGAGTAACTGTTCTTTCCCATTCAAAGAGTCCCTTTCCTGACTTTCTTTCAACTCCAAATCCCGAAAAGATATTTTATCATGAACATAACTTTCAGAACCCAAAATCTCAGTAATCTCATTGAAAAGCGACCTGAAGCTTGAAGTATCAGCCGTTTCCGGGTACTGAGATTCTTGGGTTCCAGCTGGACGAGAAGAACTTTTTCGTTTTCTTACAAGAGTCGAGAAACGAAGAACCTGAAACTGAGAGAGATGAAAGCGAAGAAAATCGAGCGTTGAATTTGAATATGGAGAATGGAAGCGGATTAACTTCCGCATTCTTACGGGGATCGTCTCTTCGGATTCGTTTCCGGTGAAGTAATGAAAATCTCGAGTGTTGAATAAAAGAAATTGTTTTATTTAAAATAATTGAAATGCATTACGTGAACAGAAGAGGCGCTCGTGGCCTAATGGATAAGGCGTCTGACTTCTAATCAGACGATTGTGGGTTCGAGTCCCACCGAGCGTGTTTTCTCTTTCAATTTTATTTTATAATTTTTTTGGAAATATTTATGGTCATTGATATTTTATATATTGTACATATCATTTTAAAAAAACAAGTCTTACTGAATTTTTAAAAAGTATATATTTTGACTTTTTGATTAGTCATATATAATAAAGATATCCATAGACATCAATATTTTATATATTAGGTGTTTTGTGTACATGTAAGTCATTTTAAAAAGTTCAAATAAAATTTTATCCAATTTTCTAACAACTATGTTTCTTGATTCTGTATGTTTATTATTATTTTTTTTTATTATATTATATGGAAAATTATCAAAATCGAATATTGTGTACGAGCGATGAGATTCCACTGTCTCTTTACTCTTCTTATTCTTACTTCTTGCAAGAAAATTAGAAATTCTTGCTCGCTACTCTTTGCTAAGAGTTTAGGTTTTCTCACTCCTCTCCATCTCTCTTTTTATTTACAACACGCTCTTGTTTTAAAAGAAAGTGAATAACAAGAGGTATGATTGAAGATAAATGAGCAAAGAGCGACAGTAATGAAAGAATTGAGAATTCAACATGCATGCACAATAAAGTTGTTTTGGTAATTTCAGTTGATGATGATGCAAGCAAAAGGTAAAGAAAAGCATAGGTTTTAAAAAGGTAAATGTAATGTATAGAAGTTTTAAATTTAATAATCAAATATATAACAATATTTTAAAGAATCATAAATATAACGAAATTTATGTGTGATAGTCTTTAGGTGTAGACTCTTATCATGAACCTAAACCCAATACTGACAGACTTTGAAAGTAAAATTGAAATTTTGTTATACCTACATGTTCGTTGTAATTGTGCTATATTGATTAATATTTGGAGCCATAGGATTATTAAATTTCATTTTGGGCTCAAATTTTGGATTGCAAAGACAATTATCTCATATATATATATATTTATTGCTCTCAAATAAATTCAGTCTCTATCTCTCGTATCGTCTCAAGCCGTGGCGCCCAAGAAAGACTCTACTCTAAAGGAGAATCTCGCAGAGAGGAGGAAGGTTCGCGAAATCCAGCTTCGAAAATGGGATGGGTCTGGAGAGACGACACCGGAGAATTGGATTCATCCGCCGTCGATGCCGCTAAGATCAACAATTCTGCCGCTCCGTCCTTCAGCGATCGGTGTTCGACCAGAAAAGTGGTGAAGTCGCAGTGCAAGACCGAGGAGGTTGAGCCCGGAAAATTTGTCAGGAAGTGCGAGAGAACCGAGGAGATTCTCAGAGACTGCATTGGAAGGTATGTGCATGTGTGTTTTTCCGATCTTTGTTGTCCTGTGGCAGTTTATTTTAACCTAGCAATTGTTATCTTTCGATTTTCTTCAGTAGGGTGAAGGGAAAAGAAGTGTTTTATGCTGTTTGTTGTTGATAAAAAGGAAATTGTTGAACCTTAGGTTTCATTTCTGTATTGGTTTTCTTTATTTGGAATAAAATGTCCACATGGTTGTTCCTAATTTTTATTTTCTTTGTAGTTTTTGGATATACCATAGATGTAAATATAGAAGTATATTGTGAAAGGAAAAGGTTGGTTCCTGCTATTTGTTAATTGAACTTCTGTTCGATAAATTGAACTACGGAGCCGTTTTGAGGGTAACTCAAAGTGTCAATCTTTCTGGAATCCTGTGGTGAAAAAGGGGTAAAAGGCAAAAACATATGGGATCTAGAGGAAGAGCCTTCTTTTTCAAGGGGGGTAGATTAACACTTATCCGGTCAATTATCTGACATCCCCAGTTACTTCTTGTCTTTGTTTAGGAAGCGTGTTTGGTTAGCAAGTCTATTGAGAAGATGGTGAGAGATTTTCAATGGGAAGGAGTTGATGAGGGGAGGTTCCCATCTTGTGAGGTGGGATGTGGTTTCAAAACCTCTGGCCTTGGGAGGTTTAGGTATTGGGAATTTGAGACTCCATAAAGAGGTGTTAGTGGCAAAATGGCTGTGGTAATTTTTCTCGGAGCTAATGCTTTGTGTTTGTGGCATAGGATTACTGTGAGCAAATATGAGCCTCACATTTTGTGTGGGTTAGAGAGTATGATTTTAAGGGCATGAGTAAAAACCTCTACTCAGCTATTTCTAATATTTTGTGTAACCCCAATCCTCCCATTTGCCTTTATCTTCTCCTCTCTTTGGAAGGGTAAAATTTCCTAGAAGGTCAAATTCTTTGTGTGCAGGTTTTGCACAGAAGAATTATTAACTTGGACTGTATTCAGGGACGATCTTCTATAGTGTTGATCTTGCAATGGTGCATTCTTTGTCGGAGGCTTGACAAGGATATTGAACCTCTGTTTTGGGGGTGCTCTTTTGCTCATTCTTTGTGGAGCAATGCTTGACTACTTTTAACTTATGTCTTACTCGTAGTAGAGAGTGCAGCTCGTGGTTGAAGAGGTGCTCTTGAATCTCCTGTTTCTGGATAAAGGAAGGTTTTGTGGTGGCTTTGTTTCTTTGCCTTGTTGTGGGGGATTTGGTTTGAGAAAGATAGCATAAATTTTAAGGAAGCCAAGAGACCTTGAGAGGAGGTATGGAGGTTGCTAGATTAATAGGTGCTTATTGCCGTCTATTACCTGACCTTTTTTGTAATCATGACCTTGGTTTGATCCTATTGAGTACAAGTGGGGGTTATGGGGATTTGAACCTTCGATTGCAAAGGAAGGAGTACATGTTTAATTATCTGTGAGTTATGCTCACTTTAGCCCTTGGTTTGGGGTTGGTTTCTTTAGTTAGTGTTTGTACTCCCTTTTGTGTGAGATTGGCTTTTATGCCCTTGTATATTATTTCATTTTCCTCGGTGAACACTCGGTTTCTTACCCCAAAAAAAGAAAAAAAAAATCACGACCTACCCCACTTATTAAGGTCACCAAAATTACCATGATAGAAGAAGACTGATTTTATCTTTTTTTGGGTTATTTCACACGTTCTCACTATCTTCTTTAACTTCACATCCGTGTGCACATTTGGCCTCCTGCTGATCTTTCTTCAAAATTATGAAAATTGATTAAATTAAGAATTTAGATGCTTAAGTGTCCCATGAAGGGATACAAAATTCTCTCTCTCTCTCTCTTTTTGCCACTAAATAAATGTTTTTAACATTCTTTTTCTTAAAAGTTGATGGAATTTAATATTTTCGAAAACAAGAATAAGAGGAAGAAACTGATGAATGAAGGAAGAGAGAGATAAGGGAGTAACTGAAAATGGATCTTGTAAGCTGAGGAGAATGAGAGAGATGAAGGGGCATGTGAAATTAGAGGGTTGGAGATTATGGCTGAGATCATTTGCATATCTTAGACTAGGGCTTCTTCTCTCTAAAATCACAACAGGGTTGTGATGTATAATGGCAAGCAAGATTAGGTGAAGATGTTACTTTGATGGAAAATTATGAAGATGACTGAGGAAAGCATTTCCTGGAGTGCAGTTGTGCTGGTTAGATGTACGATGGTTGAATGACATGATTGGAAATCATTGGGTAGTGCCTTGAATATCGGCGAGTAGAATCTGTGCTACCATATATTGAAAGATAAATTGACTAGTAGAATTGGTTTTTGGGGTGTAGGCAGCCTTCACTTTGGATTACATTAGGAAATGAAAGGACAGTTTTTGAGAATATTTTTCTGAGCCTGGCAGAGGAAGTTATATTACTATCTGTAAACAATAATGGGTGCAAATTATGACTTTGCACATGAAAGCTTCATAGGGACATTTTTCTCTGCTTCATTAGTTCCTAGACACTACGGTGCTTGATTGTTGAATTTATTATTCAGGAAGGTGGACCTTCTTTGTAGTTCATTGGAGGTGATTTCTTCTTCTCCTTCTGGGCTTAGACTGTCAATATTCCTAGCCTATTAATCAATTAGTTGAATTACCATTTTATTATTTGATTTGGGGCTCCTCCATTGGTACAAGACATGGTTCTGCTTCATACTTCTAAGCGTAATTATGGTTCTTATTTATGGTGACAATTGCATGTTTGTGATAAAGGGTAATTGTGCTTGTTTTGTTTAGCTCCTGAAGGGAGGTAACGTATTCATTTCATTAGGGTTTTCTTCTTTTGGGCTAAAATATCCTACTGATGACACGGTTTATGTTACACTTTACTGCCCATCTTTACTTTTGTGATTTTTTACTCCCTAATACTTATCTACACGACTAGATATTTAGTCAAAATAACAAAGAAGTGTCTAAACATACGCTTTAAAGTTCCTAATGTTTAAGGCCTTTTCTATTTGATCCCCTATTGATTAAGAAGCTTTTATGTCTCTTATGTTTTAACATTTTCCAATTCAGTCCCTCATCGTCAGGGAATGTTACAATTTGCTGATGATAATTTTACATGGCATAATTCTTCGTGAACTGGTGGAAATATAGAGGAGGAAAAAAAAAGCTGGGAAAAGATTCTTATTCCTCTTGAGTTTCTAAGAAATCGACAAAAATTAAGCTTTCTTATCCTAGATGGCCTTTTTTCTTCTCCAAATTTCTGCCAATTCATTAAGTATCATGCCATGTAAGTTTATCATTAACCAATTTTAACATTCACGTGAGAAGCTAAATTAAAAAATATTAATACACAAAAGACTAATTTAAAGCTTTTTAAACCAGTGAAGACTATATTGAAAAATACCAAAACATGAGACATATATTTAGCCAAAAATATTTATTACCAGTAACTATTTAGCAAAAATAACAGATGTTTAATATTGTACACGGTTGCAAACTTTATAGTAATCCTCTAGTTTCTCATCTTCCCTCCTTTAAAATTACTTGCTTCTAGTTGGTTATTTTATTCCACTGGTTTTCCTTCCTTCAACTATTCTCCCCATTTAGAGCCTTTACATATCTCTTTTCCCCTTCCCTTCCTCACATAAAAGGATCCGAGGAGGGTCCTATTGATGATATGAGTCATCTGACTGAATAATAGTTGCATCATTTTTTTTGTACAGGCCGGTCGAAGTGATACAGTCCAACAAGGAATTTACGGAAGAGGATGTAACGGATCAGATGGTCAATAGGTCATTCTCACCGGGATCGTCAGAACATCGACCATTTGATTTCCCTGGGCTCCGTAGTGATATTGATGCAATTGAGCAGAGTCTCTTTGGTAGCATGAAGGGGTTCTTTGAAGCAGCTGAAGAGATTAAGAATGGTTTTTTTGGTTCTTTGAGAGATCCACCCCTATTCAACAGAGAGTCTTCATCCTCCCCGTCGATGAGACGAGGAATACCCATAGAAGATCATGAACCAGCGTTCTTCTCTAACCAAAAAGAGCCCGATTCCGGTCATGTTGATCTATCTGGATTGGCCAGGGATGTCTAAATGCCCTAGATGAACCTGATTGTCCTTTTTTTTTCAGATGTTAGATACGATGAGTACACAGTATATTATCTTTATTTTTGGTGGCTGTACATTTGGTAATCAATAAAATATACTCTTTAGTTTTCCTTCAGCAAGCTTTTTTCCCTGGAAAAATTACTAAGGTTCTGCAAGTCTAAAAATTGTTATATTCAATCTTTGCTTATAGATATTGACATATTGACTGATTATGTGTGAGAATCTTTCTTGAATAGGGCTAAATTGTTAGTTTTGAAAACAACCAAGTTTGTAGTTTTAAAAAGCTATACAACCTTAACAATGGGAGGATCAAACCATCTTTTTATATTAGATAATGATAATATATAACTTAATCCATAAACTACGCTGATATACCAGATTTCTCATAATATTTAGAATTTTAAAAGCAAAGTTATACGGGGATCAAATTTATAGGAATACTTGAATTAATAAATGAGAATGTATAGCATCTCTCTTGTTTATTCATCTGAACACTATTATCAACATCGTGTTAAAAGTGCACACTAGAAAGATTCTTAAGAGTGCATTCAGTTGGTGATCTTAAAACAGAGATCTAACAAAAATTTAGAAGTGTTAGGGGTCACCACTATTGGGCTTGAGCTCACATGGATGGATGTTTGTTTCTTAGATGAATTAGGTATCCTAAACCCTTCCTTTGTTTGAGACATTGATATAAGAAGCTTTGGCTTCCTACGTCATTTTTCTATGGGTTTGAATAGTAAACATTATTTAAATCTATGGGTTATCCCTCTTTTTTTTAAAAAAAAAAAAAAAAAAATCTAGAAAGTATGTCGACCAACTTCTGGACACCACCTTCAGCAGCCAGGGCTGGCCAACTCTTGCCGTCACCCTCCGGCGACTGTCGCTGGCCAACTCCGGCCGCCACCCTGTGACGACTGTTGTTGGCCAATTCTAGCCACCACCCATTCTAGCCGCCACCCCTTTGGTAACCGTTGCCGATCAACTTTGACCGCCACCTTAGTGATTGCGCCAACTTCGACTGTCACTTCAGCGATCGCTGCCAACCAACTTTGCCGCCACCTCGGTAATTGTCATCGGTCAACCTCTAGCCACCACCTTGGTGACCGTTGTCGGCCAACCTTCGACCACCATCGACCAACCTCTAACAACCCCCTTTCCCTCACATTGGCAAAATTCCAACAACCAACTTTGTCGGCCCACCTCTGACTGCCACCTCTAGCAATCGCCACTAGCCAACCTTGAAAGACATTAATAAAAACAGACTAGACAATTTTGTATATAAAAACACTTTGAAGAAAGAATTGCAATATATTTTTGTTCTTTATTTTAAAGAGTTTTTTTCAAAGGTGTTTAAATCAAAATGAATTTTCGAAAGATATTTTTTTAAGTCATTTCAAACACGTCATTAGATTGTAATTGTATATGTATATTTATTTGGGCTATATGTAGAAAGTCCTAATTTAATTGAATATCATTTTCGTTTTTTTCGTTGGTCAATTTAATTATCTCGAAGACTTAGAATCATTAACGTAAAGGTTTAAATGTTTAAAACAACCTAGCGACTAAATTAAAATTAAAATTCAATTTTTATGATTTTGTATCAAAATATAATTTGATAAAAGAAAAGTATAGTTTTTCAATAATTGAATTTAATATTAAAATACTAATTTATTTCAATTTTAAGTTAGCTTAGTATGGTAAAAAAAATGATCATTTTCAAATTAATTAAAGTGACAAAAATTTATGAAATTTTATTTCGAAATCTAGTAAAATTAAAATATAAAATTATTAAAACAACAGATTAAATAAAATTATAATTTTAGTCAAAATCTCTATTCCAATTTTTTTTTTTTTTAAAAAAAACATTGTTCTAATTTTTTATTTATTTTAAACTTAATTATATTAAAATAATTAAGATGACAAATTTAAACTAGTATAAAATCTAACTGGTCATTAGATGCAAGAAAATATTTAACAAACTAAAGATCTATAAATCTGCACTTCACTTCTAGGCTACTTAAATTTGCACACTAAACACAGACATACAAAGCTTCTTAAATCTAGACTTCAAAAACCTGTAGTTCAAACATAGTTTTTTTAAACCCAAGCTACCTAAACCTCCCAGCCTAATCCCCACGATTAACATTTCCAAGCCTAAAATTCCAAACCCACGCACCAAACACCCCATAGGAGTCTGTGCGTTGTCTATAATTTCACAAAAAGGGTAATGAGCAAGTTAACTGCTACTATTGTACTGTCAAATAAATTTTCTATACTGATACTGTCAGCGCCACGCAAGTCTCGAGTGTATGTCAAGCAATGGGTCTTATAATAAGTTAATGGCACCACTTAAAAAGGTATGTAAATTAAGTGCTTAGCTAAATTGAACACTTCATTTGCTAACATAAGCATTAGAGTGTACGTGATTTGCCAAAATACTGGTATGAGTTCTTTGGCAGGTTGGCTCGTCTATACATCTATAGTCCTAGAGTAACCTACCAAAAAACTTGCATAAATAGAGGCTAGAGGTAAGAGATTTAATGCTAAATAAGGTTGTATACCATATTTTTGCTTCATATACATATAATAGAAGACACTAAAAACAGATTCCATAAACAAGAAATCGAGGTGTTCATTTTTATTAAAAAAAAAAAAAAAAAAAAAAAAAAAAAAAAAGGTAGTCAAAGTTGCAAGGGGATCAAGAAGTTTACTTGCAATTACATATATTAGGTACATTAAGAATAATTTGATATTTGTTAATAAATGAGAAGTGGCTCACCACTTTGTTTGACCAAAATTCATATAACTGTTCTTGTGGAAATTTTTTTATACCAAAACTTGATTTGGTCCACAAAATTATTTCTGCCTCTCTCTTATTCAAATCTTCATTTTATCTTATTCTTAAACGTTTTATCTCTTTTGTTGACATGGTTAACTTGATATGTTTATTGGACAAATATTGATCGAATTAGCATGACATTGATGGTAGAAAGAAGTTGATGTTTGACTAATAGACATATCATATTATCATTTTAATTAACGAACTAAATCATTCATTTTTAATACAAATGATTCAATGACAAAGAGTTATTAGAGAAAAGACTATTTATCTGGAAGAAAAATATTAAAAAGATTCTAAGTAGTATGACAAAATTCAAGAATATAATTGAAACTTATTTTAGGTTTATTATTTAGGGGATACATAAACACAACCATAAAAGAGATGAGAACAAGTTTGTTATTTAGGCTTTGAAAAAAAAGATACAAATGAACAATAACTGATAGAAAAATCTTTTTTGATTGAGTTAAATAATTCTTTATATATTCTTTTTAATACAATAAGAAAATTATGAAAATTTAAACTTTTCGACCTTAAAAGAATGAATACATGTAAATTTATCAATGAATTTTGATCATTGCGGCCTAATTTTTCTACTTTAAACTATCACAAAATTTATAATATTATTTAGAGTTTTGATTTAACAATTAATGATCTTTTTTCTTTTTCTAGATATTTGAGTGACTAAATCAAACATGGAAAAAATAATCCATACGACTAGAATTTTCCATTTAATATTGTTTTTTTTTTAAGATAATAATCTCTCGCATTGTTTAGTAGCTAACAAAGTCTTTGTTAGTTTTTGGTCTTTGTCTTTCATATACTATAAAAATTTATATTGAAATAATACTATAAAATAATACATTTTCGTACGAAAGAAAAAAGATTATTTCAATTTTGTACGAGGAAGGACTCAGAATAAAATTCAATAAAAATCTTTGAAGGAATTAAATCATTTCAGTTTTTTTTTTCTTTGTTTTTTATTTATTAAATCAATAAAAGAATTAAAATAACTTTTCATATTAAATTTAGAAACTATAATTGAATATAAAAGAAAATTGACTAATCTAATTGGTTATTAGTATTTTTTTTTTTTAATATTGTATTTGTTTTATCATATTTTCTTTACAAGACATAAGTATTCTTGGTGAAATTTTGAAAAGAAAAATAAGAGTTTAAATACTACAACCTCATTTAGTAATCACTTATTTTTTTTTTAAAAAAATAAGTTTAATTATATTTACTCTGATTAATAAACATTATTCATATGAGTTTCTTCATTTTATTATCTATCATTCAATATAATTATTGATTAAAAATATTTTTGATCCCTAAACTTTCATGAATATAACAATTTAATCCTTAAACTTTGCTTTGTAACGATTTAATCATGTACTTTCAATTTTGTAATAATTTGGTCCATGAACTTTAATATGTGACAATTTAGACCTTATACTTTTAAATTAATAACAATTTAGTCTCTAACCTAAACAAACTTATCAAAATTAGATGTCAATTTTTATTATTTATGATGTAAACTTTGTATTTTATAAAAATATTGAGTCTCTAATTAGTTTATCAATTTATTTATGCAAGAAATCTCATTAGATCTTAACACTAATTTTTACAATAGGGACTAAATTGTTATAAAATTTTAAAATATAAAGACTAAATTATTAATTTAAGAACTAAATTATTACAAAATTAAAAATTTAGGGACAAAATCATTACATACCAAAATTAAAAAATTAAATTATTATTTTTATTGAAGTTTAGGGACTAATAGTGATTTTTAACCAATAAATATAAATTCTATATATATAATATATATATATATATATATATATATATATTTTAACTTGGCCTTGAAGTCGACGTTGCGTTGGAAAAAAATCAGATCCATTGTAAATAAATTGTGGAAACTAAGTACATTTTTCAAAAACTAAATACTCAAACTCAAGTAGTAATGTGTCAAGTCCTATTTTTTTTAGTTGCCAAAAAAGTTAATAATTTTTTCTTTTTTTAGAATTTGACAAATAATTTATGAAAATCATGTTAAAGAAATAATGAGTATATAAAAATAATTTCAACCACGGAATCATTATCAAATATAGTTGAATTAAGGTCTGTTTGATAACTATTTGATTTTTAGTTTTTTGTTTTTGAAGTTTAAATAATCCGACAACCCAAACTACCCAACCTAAAATATAAGGGTTGGGTTGGATTAAACATTTTTTTTTTTGTTAGGTTGGGTTGGGTCGTGGGTTGACTAAAAAATTTTGAATTGGCCAAACTCAATTCGATATATATTTGTTTAAAGTTTGATTACTTTATATTGATTAATTTGTGAATTTTTTTAGTATTTTTCTTCTAAAACTGTTACAATATTTATCTTAGCAATAAATATCATAGATATTTGGTATTTATCATTTGAATTTTATGAGATGTTTAGTTATTAGTTGTATATAAATTTACATATTCTTAATTAAAAATAAAAAATAAGTTATAACCTAACAACTTAACATAACCCAAATTTTAAGAGGTGAGCTGGGTTGAGTTGGATACTTTATTTGAATTATTTGGATGTTAATCCAATCAACTCGAATTTTCGGGTTGGTCCAAAAAGCACCCTTCAACCCAACCCATTTACAACCCTAATTTGCCTATACACTTCCACCGCCAAATTTTCTCATTTATGATTTACTTTTTACCAATGGTCTAAAAAACTCAAATTTTAAGAGGTGAGTTGGGTTGGATTGAATACTTTATTTGGATCATTTGGGTGTCAATCCAATCAACTCGAATTTCCGGGTTGGTCCAAAAAGTACCCCTCAACTCAACCCAACCCAACCCATTTACAACCCTAATTTGCTTATACACTTCTACCTCCAAATTTCTTCATTTATGATTTACTTTTTACTAATGGTCTAAAAAACTAAGCCAAATTTTGAAAACCAAGAAAAGTAGTTTTTAAAAACTTATTTTTGTTTTTGAAATTTGTCTAAGACTTTAACCATTATACTTGAGAAAGATGCAAATCATTGTGAGCAAGAAATATATTTAATTTTCAAAAAAAAAAAACAAAAAACAAAATAATTATCAAATGAGACCAAAGGTATTCAAATCAAATGCCCTATAAAATAAAGTAGAAAACAATTAAGCAAAAATTAAGTGAAAAAAATACATAAATATAGCTTAATTATAACAGATAAAGCAAATTTTAAAGTTGATTGAGAGGGACAGACCAAGAGCTGCGGGCCATCGCCGGCCGGCGACGGCTGTTGATGGAGAGTCCAAATTTCATTGTCTATAAAATATTTAAAAAAGAAACAAATATATATATTATATAATAATAATAATAATTTATTTTTAAAATTTTATTAACTCTTTGTTAATAGAATTTTTCCTTCAAACTTCAGAGTATACAAATACATTCAATAACACTTTGAAGAATGTTTAATTTTATTAAAAAGAATAAGCTTGCCTTTTTCAGTGTGTTTTAGTTATGTTTGAGTTTCATTTGAATCATGGTTATTTTTGTAAAATTTTAAACTTTCTATTATATTCAAAATTATATATTTATTCTTGTTTATGAATTTTTCATGAAATTTAATTTTAGTTATTTTCTTTTTTTCCCAAAATAGACCCTAAACTTTTTTATTTTAGGTTAATCACCAAATTCTTCGGTGATTATTAGAGATTTTTTTAGTACAATTAGGGGTAAGAAAATTCGAACAGTAGATCTCGTAGTTTCTAGCACACTCGTACGTCATTTGAACTATCTAAGGTGACATTGATTATTAGAGTTTTGATCTCTCACTTTTTCTTTCAAGTTCAATAACAAATAGAGATATAGTAAATCAAACCTTAGATTTTTTATTCGATGATGTAACTTATACTCAAGAATAGCTAACATAGTATTATTTATTTTATTACAATAATCATTCTTACTAACACTTTAGTATATATTAAAGTAATAATCAGTTTTCATTTTTCAGTAAAATTTAACATGAAAAAGAGTGTTTTTTTTTTTTTTTTTTTTTTGTAAACGATTAAAAATGACATAAATATTAGAAACAATAATGTTACATAATTAGCCAAGATGGATAAAAAGGAAAAAGATCAAGGCCGTCCAGATAAAATCCAACGGTGAAGGATGGTGCCCAGTCAGATTTTGCAATATTCTTTAACGCGTTTTTTTTATTTAATGATTTAATTTACAATTTAAAAGAAAATGTTTTGAAAATTTAAAACATAACAGAAAAACCGGTAAAAGCTTTCTCTCTCATCTCTCATTATGCCTTCGTTTTTCTTACAATTTCTCTTCCTCTGTTCCATTTGGATTCGCCAATGAATATTATGATCTGGGAAAATACCCACATAATCAAACCCCTTATCTATCGCTTACAAGATTTCTTGTTCTTCATCGATTTTCTTTGCTGTCTCTATCCCTATTCTTTTTCCCAGCTTTTACCCGATCAAACTCTCGATATTTTGTATGGAATTCGTCAATTTAACCAGTCTTCATTGTTGGGTATCGTTGAAATTGCTGTTTTAATTAATAAATTTCAGTGGAGTTGGATTTGAATTTGCTGGTATTTGAGTAAATTTATCTGGGTTTTCCTCTGATTTTCATTTTCACCGATTCGAAGGTTTCATTTCCCATTTGGGATTTTGTTTGCTCTGTTTTCTTATTCGGTGTTCATATTTGAGTTCTTCCGCATAATCTTTCGTTTTTACTGTATAACTATTGGTTGATTCTGAATCTCCAACCCTTTTTTTTGGGGGGGGAAAAATCGCCATGGATGACGGATTTGGGCGTTTTTGCGATGTCTGTTCTTCTAGATTTTAGAAAGGAAAATTGTGTAGAATCGTGTTTCTTCAGATGGGTAATAACTGTCTTCGTAGGAATTCGAAGGGTGGATTTTTCTACTCGATTTCCCATGCAATTTGGTGGTCTCGATCGGGAATGGCTTCTCATACTAAGAAAGAGGTTTCTAAAGAATCGATGAAAAACCCTAACCCTAATGAAGAAGTTCAAAACACTCCCCCTGAACCAGTAATGATTGTTGATGATAGGGCTAAACCAGTGGAAGTTGTAAAACCCAAGGAAGAAGATATAATCATCATCAAACCTTTAGAACCTTTGGTATCTATAGAAGATCTGATCAAACCAGCAGAAAAACCACCTAGATATGATGAGGAGAGATTACCAGTTGAATTGTTAATCCCGAAACCGGTAGATGAACCACTGAGATTCGTTGATGAGAGAATACCGCCGGTTGAAACGGCAATGCCAAAGGAAGATAGTAGTAGTGGTGGTAATAATAATAATGTTTCTGAAGATTTGACGAAAGCAAAGAAGCCTAAGAAAATAGTAAGTGCAGGTTTGCAGGTAGAGTCAGTTTTGCAAACAAAAACTGGTCATTTGAGGGAGTTTTACAGCTTGGGAAGGAAACTTGGACATGGGCAATTTGGGACAACTTTTCTTTGTGTAGAGAAGTCAACTGGGAAAGAATATGCCTGCAAATCGATAGCGAAAAGGAAGTTGGCGACAATGGATGACGTTGAAGATGTGAGAAGGGAGATTCAGATAATGCATCATTTAATTGGTATTCCCAGCATTGTTTCTATTAAAGGTGCTTATGAAGATGCTGTTGCTGTACATGTTGTCATGGAACTTTGTGAAGGCGGTGAGCTTTTTGATAGGATCGTTAAGCTCGGCCATTACACCGAAAGACAGGCTGCTGAACTTGCAAGAACCATAGTTGGTGTAATAGAAGCTTGCCATTCTCTTGGAGTCATGCACCGCGACCTCAAGCCGGAGAATTTCCTTTTTGTCGATTCACGGGAGGACTCTCCCTTGAAAGCTATTGATTTTGGGTTGTCCATGTTCTTCAAGCCAGGTATGCTTAGAAATAGTACAAGACATATTGTCAAATTTTTGTAGTACTATTCTATTTTTAAGTCTCAAGCATAATGACAAACCTTTTACTTAAGATCCAATTCATAAGAGTAGCATGAAACTAAGTTTTCATTTGACCGTTTCTTTATGTAGATCTACATGTTTAATTTTGTACTGATGATTTTACAGGGGATATATTCAGTGATGTGGTCGGGAGTCCTTACTATGTTGCTCCTGAAGTTTTGTGCAAATTATATGGCCCAGAATCTGATGTTTGGAGTGCTGGTGTGATGCTTTACATACTTTTAAGTGGGGTGCCTCCTTTTTGGGCAGGTAAAAAAGATTTTGATATCTAGCATTTACAACTGATTATTATTGTATTGTCATTTTCATTTAGCAATTGCATTCGTATGTTCTGATCTTACTATATCCTTTCGTTCCTTTATGCTATTTCAATACAGAAACCGAGCAAGAGATATTTGATGAAGTGTTACACGGAGATCTCGACTTCACGTTAGATCCGTGGCCGAGTATTTCTGACAGTGCCAAAGATTTGGTACGGAAGATGCTCGTTAGAAACCCCAAAGAGCGCCTAACCGCTCATGAAGTTTTATGTAAGTTTCTACTTTGTGAAGGCTCATTTCATTTTATTTTAAATGAATCAAGATGGCGATGGTTGGAAAATTCTCTGGTGTAAATATATAAGAATATAAAATAATATTCTTCTAAATGAAGATCAGGCAAAAGATTCAAATACGAAATAAAAACAACTTTAAATGAGGAAAGTGTAAGCATTAAACAGGTCAGATCGAGACTCGAAATATCCATTCGTTTTTCAGTCTCAATGATATTTCTCATGTCCACCCTTTTTAGTTTGAAAAGAGATTTTGAAGGTTGGGAATTATATCTACTTGTGTGTTTTTGTTGTTCTTGAAGAACACTTGAACGGTCCAAGCTTGGTTAAAGGCTATTTTTAGAGCAAGTCAACTGAAACTGACTTTGGAAAAGTAGCTATTTAAACAAGTTTTCTGTATTAAAAAAAAAATAATAAAATAAAAAAAAATAAGAAGAACTTGACTTTGAGAACAATTCTTCTAACATCACTCCTAAACCAAGGATTAAAATATCGATATCGAGATTTCAATTTTACGGATATATCAACAAATATATTGGTATAATATCGACATCAACGGATATTTCTGTGAGTCTCAAAACTTATAAAATTTATTTAGATTAATAATTAAATTGTTTTTACTCCCAAACTAAGTTATGATAATGTTATTAGTATTCTTATTCATATTGGACTAAATATATGACATTTTTATGTTTTACGAGCATTAATAAAAGATGTTGGAGATATTCATGATATTTAATATCAATGTCGAACCCTTCGATTTACGTATATATCGACATGTCAACAGATATATTTTCATCCTTGTCCTAAACAACATGTAGTTTCATCTCGATAGTACAGCTGCTCCAAGATCTAATAATGTCATTGTCGGTTTTCCAGGCCATCCTTGGCTTCAGGTTGATGGAGTGGCTCCAGACAAGCCTCTTGATTCTGCAGTCTTGAGTCGTTTGAAACAATTCTCTGCAATGAACAAACTCAAGAAAATGGCTCTGAGAGTATGTTTTTTTTCTTAGATTAGTTGCTGATGGTTTAAAAGCCTAAAAACTGAAATTTAATTAATGTTACCTTATCTGAACCCCTCGATCTTTCAGGTCATTGCTGATAGCCTCTCCGAAGAAGAGATCGCCGGTTTAAAGGAAATGTTTAAGATGATCGATACTGACAACAGCGGTCAAATAACTTTTGAAGAACTCAAAGATGGACTAAGAAGATTTGGAGCAAATCTTAATGAGACAGAGATAAAAGATCTTATGCAAGCTGTAAATTCTAAAAAACGATTGAACTATTCCATTTTAAATGTGTTCATTCTTCTATTCGACATCGTGCAATATCTCTTACAAAACAGTACTGATTCCCAAACACAGGCTGATTTCGACAACAATGGCTGCATTGACTACGGGGAGTTCATAGCAGCAACACTTCATTTGAACAAAGCTGGGAGAGAAGATCATCTCTTTGCAGCTTTCCAATACTTCGATAAGGACGGAAGCGGCTATATCACACAAGATGAACTTCAACAAGCCTGTGAGGAATTCGGCATTGAGAACGTTCACTTGGAAGATATGATCCGAGAAGTCGATCAGGATAATGTAAGCATCATCTACTCTCTTTTCTTTACAAACCTTTTACTCTGCTGCTACAAACAATGCAAACTCAAAATTCTCAAGGATCTGTTTGAATGTCTGTATATCTAAATCATCATCTCCGTTTGTCATTAACTTCGTATCCAGGACGGTCGAATCGATTACAACGAATTCGTCTCGATGATGCAAAAGGGAAATGGTGAATTGGGCAAGAAGGGTCAACAGAATACTAACTTTAGCATTGGTTTTAGGGAGGCACTTCCTGTTTGTTAGCAAATCAGGAAAATTTTCCCTCTCTTTGTCTCACAATTTTCTGTGAATGTATAAAATGTGTACAATGTTTATATATTGTTTGGGGTTGATAAATAACATGTATAGTATATGCTTTGTTTTAGAGCTTGACTTATTATTTATGTTAGCCAAACAATGCCCCCTTTTCTTCCTTAGTAAGGACACCAAAGTGCTAAGAATATATATGTGTATATATATAGATTAAATATATTCGATTGTCTGTCCTATTAGCTTAAGTAGCTATTTAACAGTAGGTTGCGTATTCAAACTGTTACAATGTCTCTTCTTCCACAATTGGGTTTAATAGTTTACCTGTTGAATTTTATGTGTCAAATAAATATTTGAATTAATGTTGGACTCAATGTTAAATGGTGCTCATATCTCGTTTGTGTTTCTTGTCGTTGTGGGCCCCTCTTGGACTTGACCTTTGACTCAATTCTCTCAATTTGGTCTTGCTTTCTGAGCTGACCTATGTGTAAGAGATCCACGTACGGTTGTGATACTGAGTCTACCACACTCAGATGCCTAAATTAGTATAGGAAGCGTAAAATTCAAGTAACCACACAAGAAGTAAAGACAACTCTCTTTTGGAGATTACTTATTTTCCCTTTTGGAGTCACTGAAAGGAGCTATTTATAGGCCCTTACTCTGACAATCGTCTACAGTTATATGCAACTCGGCGATGTCAGAATTGTTTGTACACTCAAGATTGCAGGATATTAGGTCGAGAGTAACTTAGTTATTTCTTGATTGGTATATACATACCGACTCATCGACCTAAATCTCGAAGCATTTCCTTCCGATATCTATTAGACTTGGGCCCATCTATAGGCTTTAGGTGTTGCCTTTGGCAAGCCCTCAACATATAGAGCCAATCATATATTAAAAGGCAAACTTTTATTACATAAAAAATTGTATTTGTTCCTCTACTTTTCTTTTGCATTAAAATCTATGATTAAAAAATGTCCCATCAAAATTATTGAGGGAATGATTCTCTACGAGGTTCATGTACTTGCCTTTTCCATACAAATAAAAACACAACAATTCAAGCTTCACAAAGTTACTTGCTTCACATGCTTGTGTAATAGACCAAATATAAGAAATAGGAATAATTAGGTTTATAGCAATAATTATACTATCATTTGAAAAAATTGCAAAAGACGGAAACTTTTTGAATTATAGCAAAACGAATAAATGTCGCATGAGTCCAATTTTCTGAAATCCTAAATTGGCCACATCATCTCTTTAATTACAGTATAATTAATTCGACATATTTATTAATGAGATCGTAATTAATTGCTCAACTATATATCCCATTAAACTTTCAACGTCAACTAAGATCATCATTTCAAATAGATAATTTGCCATAAATCTCACAATTTAATAGTTTGTTTTGAATTTTCGAATCAAATTTAATAGTTTTTTTAAAAAAAATTCGAATCTTGTACATTATCTAATTTTCAAATTTTATTTTGAAATTTAAAATATCATATTATATTAATTTTCCTAAATGAGATTTGTTATTTCTATTATACTTTCTATTAATCATAATCAAAATGCACAGGTTTTAAAATATTTTGAATGTTATATTTATCATCTTTTGTTTCAAACATAAAATATTAGAATACAACACGTAGCCCTAGCTTTCTTCATCCTCTATATTGAACGCTTTCTTGTTATGGTTGTTCAATAATTAAGAGTTTTGTTTTGTGGTAAGTGAGATGAAAACAACCACTATCATGACTTTCAATTTATTAAAGTTTCTGTTGCTTCCAATACATCTTTTTCAGTTTTCATCTTTTTTTATTGATTATTTTTTGTTCTCAATCGATGACAAGTCTATTTTGGAGGCTTTATTTAATTGATCAAATTCACTAGTGCATAGATGAAAGCTCGACTTAATCGACCATCGATCAAGAGTTCAAATTGCAAAGTCTCTTCTTTTCAAAGTGATTCCTATCGAGCATATGGACGGTGTTGGTATTAACCAGTTTGACAGATTTGATCAAGAAAGGATGTATTGTCGTCGAATATTGTTTGTTCCTCTCCTGTTCATGAGATCTCCACGATTGACATCAACACCACATCATAATTAGTTAGTAATTTCAATTGACGATTTTTAATTGGAATTTTCATACTCCAATCTAAATCGACTTCTTTTTTCATGAACGTAATTATTTAGTTAAAGCTTTTATCAGTACATCCCTCACTTTCTAAATTGATAAAATAGCAGAATTTTGGGCAAGTTCAAAAGCCATTTAGATGATTTAGTTAATTGGTTTTCAATTGTAGTCATATTTGTTTTTAAGTTTATTGTATTTGTAGGGTAGTTTGGAGACTAATTACAGTGTATTTATAGGCGACGTAATCGCAAAAAACTTTCAAAAGATCTTTTATGACTATAAACCCCTTATCCAAATTACATTGTAACTAATTTTTTCCTTTGCACGTTTCTTTTGTCATACATCTTTATTTTCTCCTAAAATATCTCCCCCGTTTTAAATCATGAAATCATATTGTTTTTTTTTTTTTTTTTCAAAGATCATTTTATTTATATGTTTTGAATTTTTTTAATCTTTTTTCAACTTATTTTATGTTTTTGCATTTTGATTTTTTAATTAGTTTTAAAAATTTATACAATCAAATATAGATTTATAGTTTGAAAACTTTAGAGCAATAGTGAAAACAGACCAATTGCAGACCAATTGTATTTAAAGTAGTAGGGTGGAGGAAATTATGGTTGCGATGATAGATTTAGAGACCATGATTTTATTCACGACAGCACCACTATTAAGAGTTGAGGTTGACGATGGATAGAGATTTCCACGGGACGGGGCCGGGACCGAGAAGCCTTCCCCGTCCCCGTCCCTACCCCCGCCTCCTATTCCATTCATCATCCCCGCAAATTTCCCCACAGGGAACTGGGCGGGGATTCCCCGCGTGGAAAAATTCTTCGCCTTTATTTTTCTCTAACATTTTTTTTAATTTTAATTAAATATTCTTTTTTACAAATCTTTAAACATTTTCAATGGAATTTTCATTTAAATGAAATATTGTCAATTTTACTAATTAAAATAATAATACACATGCAATTAAAAAAATATAATTAAAATTCTAAATTCTCATAATTTGTAAAAATTAAAATTAAACATTTAGAGCCTCCTATCTTAAATATTACAACATCTAAAGAATTAAAGTAATAAAAATCATGAACTTAAATAATTAAAACATCCATAATTATCTTAATAAAGTCTATTAATATAGTATATATATATATATATATATATATATATAGTCGGGGTGGGGCCAGGGAATATATTCCCCGGCCCCGGCCCCAAAATGGAAATGGGAAAAAAAATTCCCCACTCCCTCTCCCATTCCCCGTGTATTTGGGGATTCCCTGCCCCGTTCGGGGCGGGTCCCTACGAGGCCCCGACCCTGCGAATTTTTTGGATATCTCTAGTGACGGAGCCTCTGCCAGAAGAGTTGAGACAGAAGAAGATGGAACTGGAGTGATCACTAGTGGCCTTGAAGGAGCAATAAATGAAGCCGGTGGAGAAATGATGAAGTATTGGTGGAAGGAGAGGGAGCCACGCCGGACGAAGCAAGGGATGAAGATAGAATTCAAGGTGGAAGTGTCACCACTGTTGGTGGAGGAACCGATTTAGGAGAGAAAAATGGCGGTAACTTTGTTGGAGAAGAGGCTGGTGCAATGCTTAGAGTCAATCAATAATTTCTAGATATTTGTTTTAATTACAGTGTAGTTATAAATCATTCTTAATAAGTCAATTGCAATCTCATTTGTATGAGTGGGGTAGTTTAGACTTTTATAAATTCGTTTTGTCATTTTTACAAATGAAACGTTGATTTGCTATTTTAACAAATGTAAAGTTAAAATTTATCATTCTTCTTGTTAGTCCTAAAAAATATCAGAAACATGTCCATTATTTAAAGAATATATGTCGATGATATTACGATAACTTATGTTTTTTATATGTACACATAAAATTGAGATTTCAATATCTAGATTGAACATATATATATAGATAAAAAGTCTGAAATGAATGTACGTTAGAGAATATGAGAGTGGAAAAAGTAAATTATGATAAGAAAATAATCGAAAAATGACAAAGAATCATTGTGGGGAACCATTTGCTTAGCAAAAACTAGTTAAGCCAACAATTATGGGACCCTCTAACTATTAGATTCATCCCCAACATCTCTTCTACAATTATGCTCTATTAATTTTTCTTTTTTCTTTTTTCTTTTTTCTTATATTAATTTAGTTATGTTAGGCTATCCCCTTACTAAAATAAAATTATTGGATTACCTCCTCTTTAACGCTTATTTTTTTACATGTCAAAATATTAGAAACATCATACATTTTTTTTTTTTTAAAAAAAATTTAAATAGAGATACTTTGAAAAAGAATCTCTTTCTCATAAAGATAAGTATTGATTTGTAAGAGTAATTTTGGAGGACCTTATATTCACTATAAAGCCTTCAATTTTTTTTTTAAAAAATAGTATACTAAAAGAACTTTTGCTTTTTTATTTTTTAAATCACTTTTAGTTCCTAAACTTTGTAACTTTTTAATCATTGAATTTTAATTTATAATGATTTGATATCTGAACTTCCCATTTTGTAACAATTTCATCCATGAAATTTACTATATAACAATTTAGTCTTTATATTTTCAAATTTGTAACAATTTAGTTTTTATTGTAGAAATTATTGTTAAGATTTAATGAGACTTCTTGTATAAATAAATTAATAAACTAATTAGAGACTCAATATTTTTTTATAAAGTTCAAAATCTACGTCATAGAATAATAAAAAGTGCAAACTTTGATAATTTTTTTTACTTTAGGGACTAAATGCTAAATAGTTACAAATTTCAAAGTACAAGGACTAAATTATTATAAACTAAAGTTTAGAAACTAAATTGTTACAAAACTGAAAAGTATATTGATTAAATCATTACCAACTAAAGTTTAGAGACTATTACTTTCATGAAAATTTAGGAACTAAAAGTATTTTTTTAACCATTTTTTTCCTTAGTTTCTTTCATTTTCCATTATTTAGTTATTATTTACAATAATTAAAGGTCCATTTTACAACTAGTTTATCTACTTTTATGGTTAGGGGGTAAAGTTTGCTTTTATATATATGTATATATATATTTTAAAAAATAAAAGTTTCAAGAATGAAGTTTCAATTTTCTATATGAAAAATGAATAGCCACTATAGCATCTCTCTCCTTTTTTTTTTTTAACATATGTCACAGCTGTACTTATTTCACTAATGTATTTCTCTCTTTCTAATATATTCCTATTTAATTCAATATTTGAATTTTTAAGTAACAATAAATTAAAATTACAATTTCATTATTATTGTACAAAAGGTGTTAACTTTTTTCTACATAAAATAAATTAAAAATTTTGTTAAACATATATGCTTTTATTTTTAAAATGAACGTAGATGATACATATATACAAAACTTAAATGATATCATCATAATGAAAATTACTAATCAGTTAAGTCATTCTTGTATAATATAGAATTGTAAGTTTTTTAATATCATAATGCAGGGCTCACAAATGAAAACATGGTTTAGACCTCATTTTAGTTTCTAAACTTTAAATTTTATTCTATTTTAGTTTCTTAGTCGTCGTTTGATAACCATTTAATTTTTTTTATTTTTGAGAATTATATTTGTTCTTACAACTTCTTTACTATAGTTTCCATCTTTCTTAACTCACTCTTAGAATTCTTAACAAAATCTCCAAAGCAAAAACTACGTTTTTTTTTTTTTTAGTTTATAAAACTTACATTGATTTTTAAAAACATTCTTAAAAAATAGATAACAAACAAAGAAATCAGTAGGTAAAAGGTAATGTTTATAAGATTAATTTTCAAAAACAAAAAATCAAATGATTATTAGAAGGGACTTAATTTTTTAAGATGTTTATTTTAGTCTATGAATTAGAGATGTATTTCAATTTGATCTCTAACATCTACTATATTGGTCCCAAACTTTCCGAATTTCTGTTTTAATTTTTAAACTTTAGAAAAATAAACATATGGTTCCTACCTATATTTTATCTTTAACATATTGATAATATAGCTTCAAATATGTAAATTAGCATCATATATCAAAACTACACATGTTAAAAAATGTTGGGTGAGTGAGTAGGCAAAATATTATATCAAAACTTTATAAATTAAAATAGACATTTAAAATTTTAAAAATAATTGTCTTTAAATATAGAAAAATAAATTAATTTATTTATAAATACAATAAAATGTCATGGTCTATTAGTGATAATAAAAATCTATCACATAGAACTATCAGTATCTATTAGAAAATATTTTCAATAATTTTATTATTTAAAATAATTACGTTGTTAAAAATCGATACAGTTATTTTTTTAAAGTTTAAGAATTAAAATATACGTTTTAAAAAATTTTAAGATAAAAAAAATCTAAAAGTATTTTTTTTTTCTTTTGTCCAATTAAATATAAGATTTTATTAACAGAAAAAATAAAAAAGCATGAAAATGGAAAAAGTCCAAGCAATGAACGGGGTTAGAATGCAACGCACTACCCACAAAATCCCATTATATGAAAATGTGAGAGAAAAAAACGTGAGAATATGATGGGCCCCACTAAATGAACGATCAGGATTCGCTCTCTCAAATCTACGATTCCGTGCCTTCAATCTTGCCCGCACGTTGTGACAGCTCATGCTCCGTTGGACGAAGCAGTGGGACCCACCTCCATCTCTTAACGTGGAGACCAATCATGTTGCTCGGTCCTGCCACGTCAGGAAGAGGGTGTGGGGCCCTGCTGTGACTCCCCAACATACAGTCTCTTTCCCCATGTTCTCAAACAGTTTTTTTTCTCCTCTGGTTGGGCTTCAATCATTGGCTCATTCACCAAATTACTCTTTTGCCCCTCTTTCTCTTTTGGTAACTTTTATTTTGCTTCTTAGTTTTTATTTATTTGTTTTATTATTTTTTAATTTTTTTTTCATAAACCAATATCTAAATTATCGATGTTGATAGTAATATCGAAATTTTAATGTTACAAAAATATTGATAAAATTTCAATTTCGATAGATATTTGTGAAAAAATTATAAAAAATAAATTTAAATTAGTAAATAAATATTTTATGACTTTTAAAACAAGTTAACATGTCTATTGTTTATATTATATTTATATTTGTGATATTTTTTTATTTATTTATTATGTTGAGTGGATTTTTTACAATAAAATGGAATATCAAACTTAAGAAAATGTGAAAATATCGATGGAAATATCGACACGTCGATGAAAATTTTATACTATGCCCAAAAAAAAAAAAAGAAACAAAAAGGAAAATAGTTGGATTCTATGAGATTTGATGTTTTTGTTTCCATAAGTCTCCTTTTCAAACTTTGGGGAAAAAAAGTTTACATTTTCTAAGTTTTGAGCAAAGTTTTATTTGATCTAAAACACAAATTTTGAGTTTTTGTTTTCATTTGATTTTATTGTTTTAAAATTTTACATTTATATATTTGAATTTTGAGTTTTTAATCTTTTTTTTTTTAAGAAGTTTTAGTTGGTCTTTATTTAGTCTACAAATTTTGAGATGGTATATTTTTATTCCTAAGTTTTCACTAATGTTCATTTTTTGTCATTTAGGGTTAACTTTTAATTAATAAATTAATATAAATTAACATAAATGACTAAAAGTGAACATCAATGAAAAGTTATGGATAAAAGTGTAAAATCTTGAAAGTAATGGATCTTTTGCAAACTATAAAATTGACTAATTACCAATTAATTTGGTTTAAAATTATTTCATTTTGGTCTTTAAACTAATATGTCAAATTTGAAATGAGTCACCAAAATGAGTATACTTCGACTATATAAGTTTGCATTATCAATTTTGATGTCCAAAGTTCAATTTTTTGAACCACATTATTTAAAAAAAGAAAAAATAAAATAAAATCTTTTAATGTAGGTTAACATTTATTTAATAAGCACTTAAAAATATTAATTAAATATTTAATCTAAAAAGCACTTTTAAATATTTTTTGATCTACTTTTAGAATCCATCAAACTATTTTATTATGCAAATTAGAAAAATTGATTCAAATCGATCAAAAGCATTATCTTAACAAAACACTACCATTTAAAAAACATAGATGGTCAAACATACGCTAAACTTTTTAGCTGTGATTTTAAACTTATTAATATAGATGTTTGGGTTGAAAAAAAGAACATTTCAATGGCAGGAACTAGTAGAAAATAGTTGAGAATTAAAAATTAATAAAAATAAAAAAAATACAATAAATTACGTAAAAAATAGAAAATGAAAAAAATTAAACCATGACAAACTAGATAGAAATCCATTATGTAAAAACATTACAATGAGACAGAATTCTCTCTCCAGTCTCAACAACAACACTCGATCAAAGCTTTTGTGATACTAGTGACACTCTTTTCTCAAATCTCATACTAGAAAATACAAACACGAAAAATGTAACTAGAGTTAGTACATTTAAACTTAAAGTGTTTTTAATTGAAACCATTGCTCCTTCTATAACGCTCGTAACTCGTCCAATATTTTGTCAAAATTTTAATATAGCTCATCAAAATAAATGAATCGATAAATTAAAGATGTATTTATGTCAATTTTTTTTTTTTTAAGAATTGACAACAAAAGTTAAAGTGATTGTTTATATTAAATGTAAAAATTTTAAATAGTTTAGAGTGGAAAAAAAACACAAATATTATAAATTAAAACCTAAATTCTACCAATCTAACCCTAGGTTTCTCTTTCTAGAAAAACCTTAGTTTCCATCTTTATAACTTAATTAGGGCTTCATTAAAAAAAAAAAAGTTAATTTTTTAAAATATATTCATCACAAATCCAATTCACTATGTATGAAATTTTAAATTATTTGAAAGTTAAACTCCGTTGATCAAATCAATCAATTTTAAATGATTCGACTATTTCTCGTCTATTGGGTATTGTCATGGTCAAAATTTGATATTCCAACAAATTTGGAATTGTACAATTATAAAACTAAAATAATATATGGTTAATAATATAAGAGATGAGATATATCAAAATTTAATTAATTGGGTATGCAAAATACTAATAAAAAATTGTTGTTTAATAAATAATTATCCTTATTTCAAGGGCTTAAAAGAAGTCTGGATGTAACACATCCTTCTCCAAATTGTAAAAGTCAATTAAATGCAATCTTATCTCTAATGATATGACTAAATGATTGAACCACAAAGTTAATTAAAATATCATCTCTCAACTTTTGTAATTATGGTGTGTTTTAATTTTAATCCTTTGGCTATATTGATTAGTCCACCAAAACCAATATATTATTGGCTGCCTTGTCTTTTAAGTAGGAACAAAAATATTTTAAATATTTGTGTGAGGGCCAGAAAAACTTGGGTCAATAAAAGAAAAGGGAAATTTTTCCGAACAGAAAAAATATCAAACTATTTATAAAAATAGAAAAAAAATATAGATAGATAATACTTATATCAAAATCTATCACATAGTATTAATGATAGATTTCTATCCGTCTCTATAAAAAAAATATTAAAATTATGTTATCTTGAGTAAATAATTTTCTTTAAACTTCTATTTTTGAAAACCTCCCATAAAAAAAAAATATTTTTTTTTTGTTCTTGATTAGTAACTAATTGAAAATTAATTGCATGGATCTAACATTATTAACCTTCCTTGTAGGTCAGTTCAAACTATACCCCTCATTTCCTATGTTTTTTATATGCTAATAAAAATTACATTATGTTTGATAATTTGATGTCCAAGAAAATTATAATTTTCTTAGAATTTCATCTTTTTTTTTTTTTTTTTTTTTTTTTTTTTTTTTTTTTTAAGTTTTCATTAACCATGGCTATAACATTATCTACCTCTTCAGATTTAAATTTGAATCTTCACTTTTTGTTTTCTCCATAAAATAAGATTTTTAACTTTCACATCCCACGATTTTTCTCGGAATAATATTTCTTTTATCTTAAAAATGAGTTGATACTAAAAAATATTCGCTATATTTTTTAATATTTTTTATATGTCAATTTAAACATATCTCAAAGGAATAAAACACCCGTAACAATCCCAAAAGTCGATAGTTTTATAACTTTTTTTTTTTTACTTAAACTTATAGATCTCTATTTGTTTTGCCATAAAATAAGGTTTTGACAAATTGGTGACTCTTAGCCGAGTTTTTTTTTTTCCTGTAACACGTGAAGTGGAGGAATCAAATTAGTTTACAAATTTTATGATAGTCCATGTTCAAATGTGAGTATATTATTTTATGGACAAAATAATATCACTTATTGATTAAACAATCTAATATAAGCATAAGTTTTCTGAGTAAGGTATTTATTACACGTTTAGCCTTTATAGTTTCATATTCTGTGGGTTTAATGGTCCATAAATTTGAAATGTGTCTAATAAGTCTTTTAATTTTCATTCTTTATCATAGAATCTATTATTTTAACCATATCTAATAAATCTTGAACTTTTATTTTTGTGTCTAATAGGTCTATGACATATTAAAAAAGAAATTAAATCAACTGATTTATTAGATATAAAATTAAATTTAATATCTAATGGGACTCTTAATTTAAAATTTTGTATCTAGTAGGTCTGTGAATTTTTCTTTTAAAAATATGTATAAAAATGTCCTAATTGACATAAAATTGAATATGCCAAAGTGAACTTGGTTGTGGTATTGACATGCGCTCCATCCCTTGAGGTTGAAGTTCACTCCCCAAACCTGTAGTTGTACTAAAAAAACATAAAATTGAAGATCGAGATACCTATTAAACAAACAACTCAATGTTTAAAAATCTATTGGATAGTTTTTAAAGTTTGTGGACTTATTTGACATAAAACTAAAAGTTCAAGGATTTATTAGACACTTTAAAGTTCACGTGTCAAATAGACAAAAATTTGAAGATTCAAAGACTTTGAAATTTAACATTATTTTAATTGGTAATAATTAGATCACTAAACATGTTTTAACATGCTTTAAATCCTTGAATTACAAAACTACCAATATGCATAGAATGTTACTCAAATTCATAATTTTTTTTTTATGTAATTTTCTAAAAAAAATGAAAAGAATATGTATTGAACTAAATCAGACATTGAATCATTTCAAAAACAAATGTCCTAAGCTAAATTATTGTTCAAATTATGAAATAATGACTACCAAAATTTTACTTAGTTTCCTCTCAAATAATAATATAGGATCAACTAAATTACTATGAAAGAGATTTTTTTCAAAACCATTTTTCTAATTACTTTTGAAAAAATATAGGTTGTATAGTAAAAATTAAAATCATGGTCTATCTTGAAAATAATTATTACTTTCATTAACCAAAAATATTTTTCTCGACAATATATATACTTGGTCAAGAAATAGTGGTAATTGAGATTTGTTCTATTTTAGTCAGTACTATCAAATATCTAATTCTAGTTCTTGTACTTTCAATAAATTTTAAAATTAATTCATATAGTTAGTTATGGTTAATTTTTCCAAAAATAAGATAGTATTTTGTATATAAATTTTGAAAATATATTCACATTTTTTTTCTTAAAATGAAATAATTATTGTTATTAGTTTAATAAAAATTAATTTCAAACGATGAATAGAAAGTAATTTTGAGATTTATTAGAAGTAGGTGGACTTAATTTAGGCATTTTGGTGATTAAATTTAGAATGAAATAATATTTTATATATATGTACATATATAACTTTTTTTAGGAGAATAAATAAATGTGGGGGTGATTAACCATCAATTTCGAAAAAAAGAAAAAAAAACAACAATAACAAAAGATTAGATGGCTTAATAGTAAAAAATGATAATGTTGGCTACCGTATCTAAACGTCTAAAATATTTATATTAGTATCGAAACTTTTTGTCATTATTATTTTACCCACTTTCGTACTTGAATATTTATTATGCTGCTTGAATATATATATCCTGACAAATATTTTGAGTTCAACATAATCTTTTATGACGAGGAAGATTCGAACTTTCAAACTTAAAGCATATTATCTCGACTCGTTAACTATTTTTACTAAAGTTGTAAAATGGATTTGTTGAAAACTAATTAATAACCAAAGTAGAATAATCCTAAAAATTAGGGACTAAAATCCAATTTGAACCATAAATTTTTGTTATTGACAATACTGTTGAAAGCAGCTCCTAAACCACTTGTAAAATTTTCACCCCATCATCAAAATTGGATAACCAAAAGTGGCTTTTTGGTCATTTTGGAACTTCTCATTTAGAGAGAGAAGAAGAAGAAAAATCCTTTCTTGTTTTTCAGTACCAACTTTTCTCTGCACTCCGTCTTTCTCTCTTTCATCACACACACCATTGTCACCAACCTTCTGTAGCTTTCATGGTGAATTGAATTCTCTCAAGCACTAAAAACCATTCTAGTGCTTCTAATCTAAAGCGCTTTCGATCTGCTTTTCTACTCTTGCTCTGTTTTCAGTTTCCCAGGTCTTCAACTTTAATTCAATCTCTGTCATCATTACTTTTTATAAAATTCTCTGATCCTTATCGGAATTTTAGTCTCTGTTCTTTGCTTCTTCGGTTTAAATTCAAGAAATTTCCAAAATTTCCCCTTACCCAGTTTGTATTGGGACGAGTGCATATCGATTTCGTAAGTGATTTTGTGCTCCTTCTCAAGTCAATTGGATTCTGGGTTTTTGTTATTTCTGAAAATTTTGTTGATTTTCTGCTTCTGTTGGTGTTAATTTGATGCATGGATTGATGGGTTTTGTGTTTCTTGATATGGGTTTTTGTTTCTATGGTCATTTCTACTTGCGTCTTCAATGCCCTCCTCCTGTTTGATTTAAGTCCGCACCGAATAATTGTTTTTTTTTAATCCTCTGTTTGGTTGTGATTAAAGATGTCAGAATCATAGGTGTGGAGAGACAAGTGTATCATAGCGTAAATATTTGCACATGGAGGCTAAATTGTTTTCTTTCTATGGTTTGAAGCTTTGAATCATGTCGGACATGGTAATGTAGAGCTTTTTGGGCTGTCTCTTTTGGAATGTACTGCCGTCACTATAGAGGTTGATAACTTGATATGATGGAGATGCTTTTTCATTTTAGAAGTATATGTTTTTGGGTAATTTGTCTCGAGGTTTTGTACATATCAAAGGGCCATTCGCTCATCTCATATTCGTCGATCGGTGTCATTTCGAGCTTTGGAAATTGTCTGTTACACCTCTGAAAAGATGAATGGCATGACATGTTAAGAGATCTGTGATCTTTCATATATGCTGCAAGCCTCATTCATGTTCAACCTATAGCTTGTTTTTTGCTCTTTTGATGCTAGTGTAAGAGTTGCAATACTTTATTCGTCACATTGGCCTATAGGCAGCACGAAATTTAGTTATTTATTGGTTTTCTTTTTCCACCTTTGTTTTGATGTTTAAGCCAAATTTGATCAGAGTCCAACTTTATTTTCTTTTATATTCACTTGAATTTATTACATTTTCTTAACAAATGTGATGTTGCTAATGTTAACAATCTTTTCACTTGTCAGGTGATGGAATCTGAAAATGGAGTTAATGTGGAGGATGAGAGTTGTGCAGTTGAGACGCCACAAGTGGATAATGCAGTTGTGGATTTGACAAAAGAGGGTGAGAATGTTGACAGTGTTCAAAAAGCTCCCACTTCGAAAGAGATTTCTGAACCAGTGGCAGAATCTGAAAACCGTAGTTCGTCTAAAAATAAGATACAAGCCTCTATGACTGTTTCCAAGAGTAAAAATGTAAAAGCTTCAAAGGTACAGTTATTGGGCTGTTCTGTCATGAATAGGTTATCATACATAAATGGGTTATAAGACTCTTTGGATCTATCTCTTTTCCTAATGAATTTGTAGTTCACTCCAGGAACCTGGGCCAGCAGTAGGTTCTTCAAAGAACAACAAACTTGCTAAGGAGAAACCAACCTTGACGGGCTTTGCCCAGTCTCCTCGACCAAACAGACGAGTTCTTTCTCAGAGCCTTTCGTTTCCTGCAAGAGGGGCTAGTACTGATGTCATGGACAAGAGCATTGACAAATATCCAGTTAAAACAGTCACCAAGCGCACAGGGGAAAATGGTATTAAATCAAGGACCCAAATTTCTGAGGAGTCTCAGATGAAGAATTCAAGCAAGAATGCATTAAACAGAGTGATGTCGAAGGGAGTAAACAAGAATACTGGTATTAATGCACACAGATCTACATTGACATCAATTCCTGGCAACCACTCCTCCACTGTAAGATATTACTTTCTAATATCTTTTCTTTGCAAATTACTCCTTCTCCTGCTTGCTTTAATTAATCATTGTATATTTTTCTTTCTAACCAGTCTGTGAAAAATAGTTCGGTGAATGAAATGAGTGATTCTCCACCATCTGAATCAGCTCCGTAAGCTAATACTTTCCATTTTGTTAGTCTGACAATTTTACCATTAAAGAGGTAATCGATTAACATTCAGTTGTGTTTTGTGCAATTGCAGATCTGTGGAACAGAAACCAAAACCAGAAAAAACAACATTCCCCACTATAGAGGACGATGATGTTCACTCCACTTCCTCGTATGCTTCCCGTCCTTGAGGCTGCTATTAATTTTTTGTCTGTTTGTTATAGTGTGTATTATTAGTAACCTACTGAGGTCATGGTTTTGTGTTATCATCAGAGGTGCCACTCCACGTGGAAGGAGAAACAGTTGTCCTGGCTTTGCTTTCCGGTTGGACGAACGTGCTGAAAAGAGGAAGGAGGTTTGAATGGACATATATGTTTTATTTATTGCTTGTTTGTACATTGTTAGAAAATATTACATTTTCTGTCTTTCAATGGCAGTTCTTTTTGAAGCTAGAAGAGAAAATCCAGGCAAAAGAAGTTGAGAAAACTAATCTGCAGGCTAAATCTAAGGTATTGAAGATTGCACATTTCGGACCATAATGGCACTTCTTCTGTTCAGTGTAACTTTAATATTCAAGTCCCCGCCATCCTCCCTACCCCGGGGCCGGCCCCACCCTTTCCTATTGTACTTATTTTACCAAACTCATTTTCTGCCTCCAATATCTTGTAGGAAAGTCAGCAAGCAGAGATTAAGCAGCTGAGAAAGAGTATGACATTTAAAGCAACACCAATGCCAAATTTCTACAAGGAACCTCTTCCAAAGCCTGAACTAAAGAAGGTTATTGACTTATTTGTTGATACTGTCAGACTGAGTTACTTAAGGGTCGTTTCTTTGAGAGAAAAAAAACATAGTAATGACAAAACGATAAAATGAATAAATAAATCCTAAGGCCGTTCAAGTTCTTGATTTTCTTGTGACTAGTTATTGATAATGGACTGTTTGCTTTTAACTAAAAATTTAAGGTTTATGATTCTCCGTGGCATTTTGTATGAATTCGGTTTGACAAATGCATATTCTTTTATTTCTCTGTGCCTCGTGATCAATTATATAAACCATATTTTGCATTAATCTGCACAGATACCAACCACCCGTCCAGTATCACCAAAGCTCGGTAGACATAAGAGCTCAACTACTGAAGTGGGCACGTCTGTTCACAGTCCATGTCAAAACGGCGAACCAAGCAATTCACCAAAAGCATTCCGAGCTAAATCCGATAAAGAGACCATTAGTTTGAAGAAGCCAGCTAAAAAGCCTCAGACCAAACTCCAGCCAAACGAAGCTCCAGCATCTAAAACCGAAGGAGCTGCTATCAAGCCAAAACCTAAGATCAACAAAACCGAAAGAGAGCAACCAAAACCCGACATTGCAGAGACTACAAAACAGCAGGAGGACAAGCCAGTTGACTGTCCCGATTCAAATGACAGTATGGACGTGAACTCTGGGTTGGATCCTCTCAGCAACGAGGGACCAACAACTGCAGCCTCTCCAGAGATCATGGCACCTGAAATCGCAGTTGGAGGCTAATTACACACACAGTTCTCACTTCCAAGACATCGTGTTTAGAAGGTTTGAAAATTTTTTATGGTAAGTATTGTGAATAGAATGTTTGTCAGTTTTCATGTCAAATTTATAAATTTGGTGTCACCAGGTCAACATAAGTATTTGTTCTCTCCATTTGTTTTTTTTCTGCTTCTCTTTTATCTACAAGTTCTTGTTAGGTATATATATATATATATGTACACATTATATATCTCTCATTTTATCGATGTATTAGAACTTCCTGTACAATTTATGTACTTCATAGATGTTCTTTATTAATTGATTGCATTTATAGTATGTTGTTATGTAGTTGATGATTTGCAATGAGAAGCCAAGAAGTTTCCTTTGTCTTTTCTCTTTTTGAAAAATAAGTCGAGAATTTCTTAGCCCTTTGTTTCAAAAGGTCCACAAGGACATGATGTCTCTGAATGAAATGCCATGTTTGGTTTCGGGTCGTTTTCCTTCCTCTGAGTGGAAATCTTTTAGGTTAGATTAAGAGTTTTCTTGAGTACAATACCTCATGTGAAAGAGTACACATCAATTATAGCTAAGTTATGTTCACATTGACGATTAGATTATGAGTGAGTCTAAAGTTGTATATAATAGGTTTTCTTTAGCTTTTAAGTGTAATGAATATTAAGCTCAAAATTTAAGTTGATATTTTTCCAATTTAGTCCCGTATCATTATGATGAATTATTTGATCTAATAATTAGCGAAAAAACATGTCAACTAAATAAAGAAAACTAGAAATATTTACCAAATGCTTTGAGATTTGGAGGAAGAATGAGAAGTTTTAATAAGTTTATTATTATTCCATTTTGATATTAACAAACAGTAATGAGGTGCTAAATTGAAGAAGAGGGATGATATTCATGGATCCGTTGACACTTTTTTGAAATCAAAGAAAATGTTTAGACACTTTTTGAAAAATCTTGAATCTGTTAAATACAAAAGTTCTATGGCTAAATACTTGTTGAATCCTTAATTTTTACTTTCAAAAATGAATTCTTAAATTTAACTAATTTTGAGGGCTAAATTGCTTTCATCCTCTCATTGTTGGACTTATTTGCATTCTAGCCCTTTTTTCTTTTCCCTTTTTTTGAGAGTTGAACAGAAAAGCTAAATTGGATTTTTTTTTTTTTTTAAAAAAGGAACTAAAATGGATATTCAAGTTAGGGGAAAAATGAAAAACAATTCATACCTCTAAACTTTGTTAGTTGGATCAATTAAAACTCTCGATTGATAATTTTATGAATCAAAATGGAGAACTTTTAGATGTAAATTAATTTTGACCCTATATTAGTGATTGATAACTATTAGATATACGTCCTTGATTTTATTTTGAATCAACTCAAAATTATCTAAATAACATTATCCTTCTTCCAAGATCTTACTAAAGTGCCAAAGAAAATTAACATGTAATTCTTAAATAAGTAGGAACAAAATAGATAAAAATTTGTTCATATTAATGATAGTTATCCACTTATTTTTTTTTTTTGAAAGGTATTGTAAACACTATGCCAATTGAGCTATGCTCTTGTTGGCATGGTCACCCACTTAGATTCCAACATTGTGTCTAATATTACATTAAGCCCATATGAGAATTATGCATTAATAATTTTAAAAAAGAATCTTAAAAAAGGTTTAAATTGGTTCACTTATGAGTTTTAATATAATTGATAGAATCATTTGTTTATAATTTTAAATTGATTCAACATTATAAATTTTGTGATTGATTTTTTTTCTTTAAAGTTATAATCTATTAAATAATATAAAGAGTAAATTATTTTGTAAGATGTTAATATGAATATGACTCAATTGATATAAAGTATGTATCATCGATTAATCAGTTAAAAGTTTGCATTTTTTTTTTACGAATTCTTTGTAAGATGGTTGATTAGAAGTTTCTAAGAGAAGTTTTATAATTTGGACCATACTTGCCTGTTCTTTTACTTTCTAATGTGATTAGTTTATTGGTTTATCATCAAAGACCACAAAAATATATTACATTTTTTTTCATGGCATCCTAAAATTTTTTGTTTAAATTCAATTTTAATTCTTCAACTTTCAAATTGATTTTATTTTAGTCTTTAAACATTTAAAAAATTCATTTTAGTCCATAAATTTTAAAGTTCTTTTTCCTTTTTATTTTAGCCCCAAGTTTTTTAATGTCTATTTTAGTCTTTAAATCTTTTCTAAAAAATAACTATTTTAGTCCTTACTTTAAATTAATTTTAACAAATTAATAATGTAGTTTTGAGTGTATGTATTAGCATGTTAATACGAGTATGGTATCTATTATATGAAATAATATCATAAAAAAAATCAGAAAATATAAAACATGATATATTGAAAAGAATCTGAGCCTAACGACTTCATATTGTCTCCTTAAGACAATTTTACTCACTCTTCTAATGCATGAGTTTTGTAACAACCCTACTTTCTAGGGCTACTAAAAAGGGAATCGTTACTGCATGCATGCATAGATATTCACATTGAGGAAAATAAAATAAAATAACATGATTTTGGACTGCTTTTAAGTTTATAAGAAACTATTCTGTCATTATCTCAAGATCTTAAATCGTTCGACCAGGGTACCCTTTAACATGAAGTAAATAATAAAAGAAAAATCATAAATAAAATAAAAATGCAAGAAAACATAAAGGTTCAAATGCGAAAGCGATTCTAGTTCCTTTGGCACTGTCACAGATTTCTCTTGTCGTGAGTATCTTTGACCTTACCTGAAAATAAAAAAATAAAGATAAAGGTTGAGTATATAATACTCAATAAGTGATCCCATTACCGAGATCCGACTATGCATCCACGAGTAAAGAATGATGGCCCGTGGCTCAAACAACTACATCGGTCTTAGATGATGAAAAGAAACCAAAAGACATACTGCCTTACCTTGACTCGCATGTCTAGTGGCCTGATGGCATACCGTCAAACATGAAAAAAATAACATGAACGTGAACCTGTCGACTTACACATGTCTAGCGGCCCATAGGCACACCGTCAAACATGGAAAAATAACATGAATGTCAACTTATCGATTCATGCATGTCTTGCGGCCTGTAGGCATACCGTCAAACATGAAACTAGACCTGTCGGTCCTCTTAAATAAAACATGCATCAAGGCGAGACGGTAAACTGCCCTATTGGTCTAATCATGCATCAAATACATAATTTCAGTATTGATTAGAAATTCAAACATGCTCATAATACTCATAACTGTCATGCAACAAGTATATCACAGCGACAAAATCATGCTTCTAGAGTCCATTAATTAACTTTATAAATCTAATCTAGATTGCCTGTCACGAAGAACTGGTAATAGTACCACTTACCTCAAATTAAGCCCAAGAATTAATCCAAGCAACAAACTCCAGTCTAGCTTCCCAAAACCCTCGAATTAGCTCACAAAAAAATTAGGCTAAATCCAAATCCACTTTATTACTTCACCAATGGATGCCAACCTAAGCATAAGCCACAATTAAAAATCATATAGCAAATTCCAGTAATAAAAAATAAACCAAAAAGGGTTTCAAAACCTTAGTACTCACTAAAATCCTTCGGAACAACTTTGAATCTGCTGGAAAACGGCTTATGACACACCAAAGCAACCTTCAACACTGATGGACAGTACCTCAAAACCTTCGAACCTCCAAATCTAGCATCCAACCATAATGGGCAACTTAAAATCTAAACCAAAATCAATTGGGTAAACTAAAATTATTAAAAAAAAAAAAACCCAAAAGAATTCGTGAATCCCTTACTCACTATACCCCCACTGATGGTGGAGTTCCTGACGGCGACGACTAGCAAAATAAGAAGGAATCGATGACTGGATGTTGGATCTGGTGGGTTTGAGGCGAATAGATGGGCGGTGTGGCTTCGTTCACGACTGCGACGTTTGACAAAGAAGATCTGAATGAGGCGGTAGCAGACGACTCGACTGAACAACAACATTCTACGACGGGCTTGCGACAACTCCGACATTTAGGGATCTGACGGCACGCGCAACTACTCCAGATGGTGGCTTCGACGACAGCTTTAAGAAGTGACGACCAGCTGCCAGACGCGAGCAACTCCTTCGGCGGCTAGGGCTTAGTGAAACGTGAAGAAAAGGGTGGGGGGGGGGGGGTGTCTATGCGCGACTAGTAGGAGAAGAGAAGAGAAAGAAATTCTATTTTTTCGTTTTCTGTTTTTTTTTCCCTACCTTTCCCACATGTATACATATAAATATAACTTAAAACCCTTTCTTTTTCCTTTTTAAATTCCAAATTCCCCATTCCTCTTCCAGATATATATATATATATCTTTTAAATCTTTCAATAAACAAATTTAATTATCTCCATAGATAATCAAATTCCCAAATGCAAGCCAAATTAAAACTTAATTAATTCCGAATAATTAAATTGTATTTTATCTTAGCCAAATACATAAATCTCCAATTCTAATTTATCCAAGTAGTCCAACATAAATTAAAGCTTAATTACAAAATAAATTAAAGCTTAACTACAAAATAAATCGGGGTGTTACATTCTACTCCCCCTTAAGAAACTTTCGTCCTCGAAAGTACTAATCCTAAATAAGCTCGGGATAATGCGCCCTCACGTCGTCCTCGCGCTCCCACGTTGCTTCCTCGAACTGGTGATTCCACCAAAGGACCTTCACCAATGCTATCTCCTTATTGCGCAAAACTTTCACTTCCCTGGCCAAGATTTGAATGGGTTTCTCTCCGTAGCTCAGGTTCTCATTCAAATGCAAAGGCTCATAATCCACAACATGAGATGAATCTACTACGTACTTCCTCAACATGGAAACATGAAAAACATTGTGAACTGCAGAAAGGGATGGGGGCAAGGCCAGCCAATAGGCTATAGGACCAATCCATTCTAGGATCTCAAATGGGCCGATAAACCGAGGGTTTAACTTACCCTTTTTGCCAAATCTTAACATCTCCTTCGTAGGTGCCACTTTCAGAAACACATTTTCACCTACCTCAAACTCGAGATCTTTATGCCTAACATCAGCGTAACTGCTTACTTTGAGCCATAAACATTCAGGCCCTAATATTCTGTATTGCCTCATTCATGGTTTGTACTAACTCAGACCCTAGCAATTTCCATTCACCAACCTCTTCTCAACATACGGGTGACCTACAACTATTTCCATAAAGGGCCTTAAACGGCGACATGTCAATGGTTGCCTGATAACTATTATTATAGACAAACTCTATCAAATGTAGGTGAGAGTCCTAACTCCATGCGAACTCTAACGCACAAGCACATAACATATCCTCCAGTGTCTGGTTTAAACGCTCTGTTTAACCGTCAGTTTGTGGGTGAAAAGCGGTACTGAAATCCAAATGAGTACCCAATGCTGCTTGAAGGCTCTTCCAAAACCTGGAGGTAAATCGAGGGTCCCTATCAGATACGATGGACACCGGCACCCCGTGCAATCTTACCACCTCTTTCATATACAACTGAGCCCACCTATTTACTGAATATGTAGGCTTCCCTGGAATGAAATGTGCTAACTTGGTGAGTCTCCACTATAACCCAAATCACTGTAAAACCCTTCGCGGTTCGCGACAATCCCACAATGAAGTCCATCGAGACATTCTCTCACTTCCATTCTGGTATGTTCAAAGGTTACAACAAGCCTGTTGGCTTTTGTCTTGGGGCCTTCACCTGCTGACACACCAAACACTTACTGACAAACTCTGCTATCTCCACTTTCATGTTATTCCGTTAGTAACAACATTTTAAATCTTGGTACATTTTGGTACTGCTAGGATGTATCGAAAATGGGGAGTTATGAGCCTCCCATAACAGATCATTCTTGAGGTCATCGTTTGCTGGTACACATAAGCGTCTCCAAAAAGTAAGACCATTATCTACGGACAAGGAGAACTCACCACCCTGCCTTGCCTTCACCTATTGCGCTACCTCAACCAGGTAAGGATAACTGCATTAAGCATCAATGCTTCTCTGCCTCAAACTCGATTGTACCGATAACTGTGCTAACTATGTAGAGACCTCCCCTACCACCACTGCTATTTCAGCCCGTTCAAGGTCCTTACATAACCAGGTTTGTGTGGTGATAAGGGTTGTTGAATGGGTTACCTTCCTACTTAGAGCATCCGCCACTACATTTGCCTTCCTTGGGTGGTACAGAATCTCACAATCATAGTCCTTCACTAGCTCCAACCACCTATATTGCCTCATGTTTAACTACTTCTGAGTGAAAAAGTACTTTAAACTCTTGTGGTCGATGAAAATCTGTATCTTCTCACCATACAAGTAGTGCCTCCAGATTTTTAAAGCAAAAACCACGACTGCCAATTCCAAATCATGTGTGGGATAGTTCCGTTCATGGTTCTTTAACTGACAAGAGGCATAAACAACTACCTTACCTTGCTGCATCAATACGCACCCCAAACCTCTCTTGGAGGCGTCACTATAAATAACAAAACCACCCGTTCCATCCGGCACGGTGAGAACTGGGCAGTAACCAACCTTTGCTTGAGATCCTGGAATCTATCCTTATAAGCCTTACTCCAAATAAAGGAAGCTCCTTTTCGGGTCAACTGGGTCAAAGGGGTGGCTATACGGGAAAAATCCTTCACAAAACGACGATAATAGCCCGCCAACCCTAAGAAACTACATACCTCTCCGACTGTGGTTGGACGAGGCCAACTCGTAACTTCCTCGATCTTTACAGGGTTGACAGATACACCTTCCTTGGATAACACATGCCCTAGAAAGGACACCTGCTTTAACCAAAACTCGCACTTGGAAAACTTTGCATATAACTTTTGCGCCCTCAAGGTCTCTAGAACCTTTCGTAAATGCTCTTCGTGTTCCACCTCTATCTTGGAATAAACCAAAATGTCATCTATGAAGACTATCACAAAGGTATCAAGAAATTCCTTAAACACCCTATTCATCAAGTCCATGAATACTGCAGGAGCATTCGTCAACCCAAATGACATCACGATGAACTCATAATGCCCATACCTCGAATGAAAAGCTGTCTTAGGAACATCACTGTCCTTTATCCTCAACTGATGATATCTCGACCAAAGATTAATCTTAGAAAACATTGTAGCTCCCTACAACTGGTCAAACAAGTCATCAATCCTGGGAAGCGGATACTTGTTTTTTATAGTCACCTTATTTAATTCCCTGTAGTCAATGTAAAGACGTAATGACCCATCTTTCTTTTTCACAAAAAGTACCGGTGCACCTCACGGGGACACACTAAGGTAGATGAAACCCTTATCCAAAAACTCTTGCAACTGAACCTTAAGCTTCTTCAGTTATGCTGGAGCCATTCTGTTAGGAGCTTTCAAGATAGGAGTTGTGCCTGGCTCCAACTCGATAGCAAAGTCTATCTCCCAATGCGGCGGTAGACCTGAGAGATCCTCTGGAAAGACATCCGAGTAGTCTCGTACCACTAGCTCCGAAGTTAAGGAGACCTCAGGCTCTCTAATGTGAACAACACTAGCCAAGATACTCCAGGTACCCCAGTTAAGCAACCTCTAGGCTTTCATGGCAGAAATTACTTTGGGCAGGACCACGGTCCCCGCCCCTTTAAATTTAAAGCTGGCTCCCGTGGTAGGGTTAAAAATCACCTCATTGCGAGAGCAGTCTATACTGGCATGATTAGCAGCTAGCCAATCCATGCCCAAAATCACATCAAAATCCCACATGTCCAAGACTATTAAAGTCACATCCAGTGTATGACTCACTACTTCCATTTGATATGCTTTTATCTTCTCTCTTGCTAACATAACTTCTCCAGACAGAGTGAATATCGATAACACATAGTGCAAGGGCTCTAGTTCTAACATGGCATGCTTAACAAATATCGATGATATAAACGAATGGGATGAACCAGAATCAAACAATACAAGCACAAAGTGTCCCAAGATTGGGAGCGTACCTGTCACAATAGTGCGTGCTTCGACCTCCTATCGGGTGGTTGAGTAAACACGACCTTGTTGATGCTGAGGCCTATTCGAACTCTTATGTTCATGGCCTACAAACTAGTTCTCGTAACTAGACGTGTTTCTATTAGGGCATCTATCTATCAAGTACCCTTCCTGCTTGCAATGAAAACAAACACTGGTGCCTACCAAACAACGTCCTCAGTGACGTTTTCCACATGAGCTACACACCGATCGGTTTCTTTCTACCATACCTGCCTCGGCAGCCTGCTACTTAAAGTGTCGAAGCGGTCTGTCTGAGCTTTGAATCTTTTGATGGGGTGAGGCTCGAAAGCCTTCTGATCTGCCTTCCTCTTCTAACCTGAGGAAGGTCCTGCCCTAAATGCCCGTGAATGTTCGTCTCCCGATTGTGGGTCCACCTCAGCTGCCAAGCGAAGTGCCTCAGCATTAGTGGTTGGTTTAAAGGCTCACACAATACCTTGTATACTGTCCTTTAGGCCTTGAACGAACCTTTCTGCCCTCATAGCTTCCGTAGCAACCAGCTCCGGGGCAAAACGGGACAGGGTGTCAAACTTCTGGTCATACTCCTCCACCGACCTGTGTCCCTGCCTCAGCTCCAAGAACTCTTTCTACTTATTGTATCTCAAGTTGGTAGAGAAGTACTTCGTGTAAAAGCACTCTTTGAACTGCTCCCATGTCACCGGTTCCCCTCCCACGCCCAACATCCTTTCTGCCGACTACCACCAAATTTGTGCTTTTTCAGTGAGCATGAAAACGACACATTTCACTTTCTGATCTTTTGGGCATTTCATATAATTGAAAATTGTTTCAACCGTGGATATCCATAACTCTGCGTTGGTAGGGTCTTTTAGTGACCCATTGAAGGTGCTGGCGTTGTACTTTCTAAAATCTCACAAATGTTTGGCCTCCACCGAAAGGCCTGACATGCTTTGGTTTTGAGTCATGTTCTGAGTTTGAACATGCGGCATATGATCCTGCGGTGGTGGTGTTTGTTGGAACTAAGCAAACTGGGCTAGTCGTTCATCCAGCATGTCCTGCACTTTACTCAACAAAGTTGACGTGACTACTTCCCCAATAGTGGTTGCTCAATTGGTAAACTCTGATGGAACGACTGAGGTGGCCTGCGTCTGTGGTGGCATGGTCGTATGTTGGGCTCTACTTCGTGTCTCGGTTCGCTGCCATCTTGACTCCGAGGGGTCCCTAGGCGGCAAAGAAGGGTACCAGAGGATCCTGAACTTGTGCATCTTGAATTTGTGGATCCTCATCATAAGGATCTTGATCCTAAACTGTCGGATTCTGCTCTTCGGGAATGCACCCCCTTCCAGTAACCCTATGACTGCCTCTTCCCTTAACATATACCATTTCCTGACAATTGTTCACAACCACCCCTTAACTATTTTCCTTACCAGTAAAGCACATCAAATGTAATCATAAATGCTACATACTCGGGTGCATATTATCCTAGATACTTTTCATAAAGGACATACCTGGCGACGATGAAGAATCCGTTATAGGCCAAAAGGAACAACCTGGACTTATATAGTAAGTCAGTCTACAGAACCCAAAACACTGGCTTTGATACCAACTGTAACAACCCCACTTCTTAGGGCTACTAAAAAGGGAATCGTTACTGCATGCATGCATAAATATTCACATTGAGGAAAATAAAATAAAATAACATGATTTTGGACTGCTTAAGTGTATAAGAAACTATTCTGCCATTATCTCAAGATCTTAAATCGTTCGACCCGAGTACCCGTTAACATGAAGTAAATAATAAAAGAAAAATCATAAATAAAATAAAATAAAAACGCGAGAAAACATAAAGGTTCAAATGCGGAAGCGATTCTAGTTCCTTTGATTCTTCTTGTCATTCGCCTGAGTATCCTTGCCCTTACTTGAAAAAAAAAATAAAGATAAAGGTTGAGTATAAAATACTCAGTAAGTGATCCAATTACCGATTGAGTACATAAATTCAGTACTGATTAGAAATTCAAACATGTTCATAGTACTCATAACTGTCATGCAACAAATATATCACAATGACAAAATCATGCTTCTAGAGTCCATTAATTAACTTTATAAATCTAATCTAGGTCGCCTGGCACGAAGACACCGAGTACCACTTACCTCAAATTAAGCCCAAGAATTAATCCAAGCAACAAACTCCCGTCTAGCTTCCCACAACCCTCGAATTAGCTCACAAAAAAATTAGACTAAATCCAAATCTACTTTATTACTTCACCAATGGACGCTAATCTAAGCATAAGCCACAATTAAAAATCATATAGCAAATTTCCAGTAATAAAAAATAAACCAAAAAGAGGTTTCAAAACTCTAGTACTCACTAAAATCAACTTTGAATCTGCTAGAAAACGGCTTATGACACACCAAAACAACCTTCAACATTGATGGACAGTACCTCAAAACCTTCAAACCTCCAAAACTAGCAACCAACCATAATGAGTAACTTAAAATCTAAACCAAAATCAATTGGGTAATCTAAAATTACTAAAAAAAAGCCCAAAAGAATTCGTGAATCCCTTACTCACTATACCCCACTGATGGCGGAGTTCCCGACGGCGGCGACTAGCGAAATAAGAAGGAATCGACGACTGGATGTTGGATTTGGCGGGTTTGAGGCGAATAGATGGGCGGCGTGGCTTCGTTCACAGCCGAGACGTTCGGCGAAGAAGATCTGAACGAGGCGGCAACAGATGACCCGACTGAAGAACAACGTCGACGACGGGCTCGCGGCAACTCCGACGGCTAGGGATTTGACGACTAAGCGTGACTACTCTAGACGGTGGCTTCGACGACAGCTTTGAGAGTGACGACCAGCAGCCAGACGTGAGCGGCTTCTTTCGGCGATTAGGGCTTGGTGAAATGTGAGGGGGGGGGGGGGGGGGGGGGGGGTCTGTGCGCGGCTGGGGAGAGAGAGAGAAGAAATTCAATTTTCTTTTTTCTTTTTTTTCCCTACCTTTCCCACATGTATAAATAACTCTCAAAATATATATATATATATATTCTTTTAAATCTTCCAATAAAAAAATTTAATTATCTCCATAGATAATCAAATTTCCAAATGCAAGTCAAATTACAACTTAATTAATTTCGAATAATTAAATTATATTTTATCTTAGCCAAATACATAAATCTCCAATTCTTATTTATCCAAGTAGTCCAACATAAATTAAAGATTAATTACAAAATAAATTAAAGCTTAACTACAAAATAAATCGGGGTGTTACAAGTTTTATGAGTAATTGTCTCCCATGATAGAACAAATTAACTTTCTTATAGAAGTAGCATCCTCTCCACAAGATCCAACGAACTACATGTCATGGAAATAAACCGAACTTGCACAAATTTATAAAAAGGGAGAAACATTTTATGAGAGAAAAAAGTTTATGGAAAAAGTTGTTGTCTCTTGTGCAATTTGAAGAAGAAATATATTTATAGACTATTCGTGGCCATTCGAATAGTATGTCTCTTCTTCAAATTGGTTAATTACGGAAAAACATGTTCATTCATGAAACAATGCAACTCTACATGAAAGCTCACATATCATTTATTCCAACAATCCTCCCTAAAAATGGTAAGTTGACAATTTAAGATAATAGAAAAAAAGAAAACATTCGGTATTTTTCAATGAAGAATATGCATCAAGATAAGTAGTAAACACTTTGAACTTTTCCTATTGAACATCAATCGAGTTTGCTTAGCTAATCAGTGGACTTGATGCCTTGAACTGACAGCCGTTCTAGAGTAAACTAAGATAAGTGAAGTCACACAGTTTCTCATTATAACAAAATGTGTTCTCATAGCTGTGTTCATTTTGGCCTTGAATACGGCCTGGTCTCATGAGTGTTTTAGAGAATTTACTTAAAAAATTCTCATAGAAGCTACCCCTTCAGACTTACATAAGTATTTCCTATAAAGAACATCGTATATGCTCTTTTCATAAATAATTATTCAACAACTTATAGAAATCATTAAAAGCACAATGCTTACCCTAAAACCACATTTGTACTGTCTCATCATCATTAGAATGGGTAAGAAGACAAAAAGAAAATTCGATATAGTGCTCACTAAGTTATCTAGAGATCGGTTTGCCCGTTGAACCTAAATCTTGGGATCTCTAGTCAATTAGGTTGGCTTGCCTCTCTAGTTAACTTTTTAAAATTAAAGGTTTTAATCTCATTCTCCTTGATGAACTTTCAACCAACTCTCTTGCTAAACCTTTTACAAGCGGATCCACAATATTATCTTTTGACCTTACAAAGTAAATTGTGATAATTTTACTAGAAAGTAGTTATCTGATTGTATTATTCGTCCTATATATTGAGACATATTATTATTCACTAAAGAGGTATAGGTTGTATTCAAACTTTAGGAATACTATATAAACATTTTGTAGCCAACTCAAATATATCCAAACCTCTTTTTAAGTTGTTATCCAATATTCTTGGATTATCAATTGGGAATAGTCACTTTTCCCAAATACCCTTATAATAACATAAAACTTTCAAAAAGTTTTCGACTTTTCCATAAGTCCCAAGGAATTTTCTATGTTATCGTATATAACATTCTATACAAAACATAATTGACCTTCAAACGATGAGACACATAGACCAGATAAGTCTTATCACGGTTTTAGAATCAATTCATTTTATGGAATATAAATTTTTTGACCAGAAATATCATTGTTATAACATTTTGTTTTACATATATTATTTTCCTCTAATAATTACCATAGATTTTCACCAAATCCACCACTATAAACATTATATATTGTGTTTATCTAGCCCGTTCAAAATGTAATTCATGCACAACTATTTTGCATGTTTCTATGCCTCAAGTACATAAGCAATTTTCATTTGTCAGCTTCTCCTTCAAACATTACATCAACATCTTCTTTCACAAATCTTGCCAGGTATTGAAAGTTGTGAGGCAAAATATAATTTCTTCTTACCATCATTTGAAATTATTTAGTTAAATTTCTTATAATTTTTCTCCATGATTTCCACCAAAATCTGGTACAACCATTTTAAACCATTGATGATATCTATGTGAGACCGATCACCATATATTTGTAAGACAAAGTAAAGAAGTTTATTGAACAATTTCTCACAAAATAAAATCAATAAAGTAACAAAATAAACTTGGAGACATTATTCATCATACTTGAAACTTAAAATAACATGTAAACATTTTGCTTAAAACTTGAGATATTGCATTATGCAATTTTTCCTAATTTACGTGCACATCATACACATCATGTATAAAACTTAAAACGTCATAAGAACATTGTGCTTGATACTCTTCATGCATTATGGTAAAAACATGCAGAGATAAGCCAATGAAAAAACATAATAACAAAAATAGTGCAATACTCATGGATTAAATCACTATTCTCATTTATGAACACAAAACTAGTGCTAAACATCAAATAATAATCCAATACAGATATGCCAAACGGTGAACTTGTGCCAATTTTTGTTTTTAATAACAGATGCTTGATTTTGTTTTTTAACCTGCTTTGTTATGTAACCCACTAATATTTTTAATTTAAGAAAAAACCCCAAAAGCCAGAAAAAGGGAAAATGGCTAATAGGTTTTAAATACAAAACCACACTAAGATACAAGTATATGTAACTTTTATGAAAAAGAAACTTCCTGAAGATGTCTCTTGAGGGAAAAAAAACACATAATAAAGTGCTTATATCCAATCAAGTTCATTTCTTTATCGACCATTCAAATCCAACATAAAATTAATTAAGGCATTCATGAAACAAAGCAACTCCTCATAAAAGGTTACATGCCATTTATTCCAATAGTATCATGAAGGTAGAAAAGTCACATAGCAATGACCACAATAATTGTTTATTAAAAAAAGGACCATATTGATTTCTTTTTAAGTTTATGGAATAAAATAAACCATTTTAAAAGTTTAAGTTCAAAATAGAATAAACTTAAAAGTTTAAGAATTAAAATTGAAAAAGTGAAAGGATGATTCATCACTCAAAATATGGATGTTAAATGAAAAGCACTGACAAACACTGTAACAACAAAATACTAACAACAAGAAAACAAGCAATGGCACACAAGAGTTGATAACCTAGTTCGACGATAAACCACCTACGTCTAGAAGGAAATGTACCTAGGAAAGATAATCCACTAATATTAAAGAGTTAAACAATTACAATGTAGTACTTATTTGTAATCTACCGACTATTACAACGACTCACGTAGAACCCAACTCATAAGTCACCTAGGTTCCCTAGATGTGAGACTCCCTCTCAATTATACTTAGGCTCCCCCTAAGTGTGATAATATTAGTATTGAACACTCGGCTTCCGACAGTGTGTGAGACCCCTCTCTGCTTGATTATCTTCCTTGTAATTCATTGAACTTCCTTCACTGATGAACCTTAGGTCCTCCTTAAGATGGATAAATCATTCTCAAGAAGAAGTCTTAGGCTCCCCCTAAGACCGAGAATCCCTTCTCTTTAGTGATGCCTGTGGCTCCCCCAAGACAGAAATTATCTTCAACCAATAGATACGCATAGTGGAATAAAAAGTGCAAAGATCAAAACACCATGTTGCACAAATTGACCACCAAGAATAAAGACACTATCTCACGATGAAAAAAATATGACAACCCTAAATGAGAGTCATTATTCTTTTTTTAAAAACCGTGGCCAAATAAGGAAATAATTTCCAAAAAATATTTTCCTTCTTGTCAAAAGAAGATTACACCATAAATAAGGAAAATATCTAATAATATACATCGGTTGAGAATTTCTAGATTCAGAAATAAAAATATTTCACAAATAAATTTAAGATTAGAAAAATAAAATATTTTGTAGGAATTAGTCATGTATGAGGTAGATGTTAAGACTATATTTGTGACAACTACAAAATCACTAGAAACTGTCTTTAGAAAAAATATAGAGGCAATTAGCAAATCTCCAACAAACTCCCTCTTTGGCTGATATTTTTCAAGGCAAAATATTTAATATCCAATCATCAAAGTAGAATTTGTTGGAAATAAAGTCTAGACAACAACAGTAACAACCGTATGAGTAGAAGTCCTTATAACAGAATGCAAACAAGCTAAGTCATTCATCTAGCCAATCAAAACCAAACATAAATAATCAACCAAATAACCAACACCAAAGCCATCAAAGCGAAGAGCCAAAAACAAGCAAAAAATAGACAAATCGAGCTCCCCTCTAGGTCTCCAGACCTCCAACTCCATGTCTCCCCCTTTCTGACTTAAAAAAAAAAAAAGATCAATCTCACCTTCGAGAAGAGGAACCCCGACCAAATTTAGACAAAATAGTGCACATCATCTGCAGGACTTCATCGATCTCAACTTTTTGTTCCTAATGTTTTTGCACCATGTTACTAATATCGTGAGACTCATTTGACAACAGTTGAAGAATACGACTGCCAAATGATGATTCAATTAAAGCTTTGGCTGGGGCCATCAATATGAGAAGTCGTGGCGGTGATATCAATGTTTGGAACATGGTGACCTTGGGTGGTATCAATCTCGCCTTCGATTAGGCTTGGAGGTGATACTATGTGATAGACAATGATAGAAGTTTATCAATGTCTATCAGTGTTTTTTTTTTTTCTATTTCTATAAATAGTTTAACTTTTTTCTATCTATGAAGATTTCCCTTAATTTAACCTATAGTTATAATATGAATCTCATTCATATTATTTAATATTTTAATATTATTCAAATACATTATTCTCTTATATAACTTATGGAATTAGTATGTCTCATCCATATTAATTTTAACTTATAGTTTATATGAATCTGATTCATATAAATAAGATTTAAATATTATTCAAATATTTATTTCTATCATAATTTTGAATCTCGTTAAAAATTAACTTTATATTATAATGTATATAATATATCTATATACATTATATTAATTGTATCTTATACAATTAATTTCCTAGTTTATTTGAACAATTCAAATTAAACCAAAATTAATTGATTCTTATTTTTACCCTTAGTGAGCTAACAAGGGGATCTAATTGATCTACATATTAGAAGCTTTAATGATACGAGATTAATTAATTGAAGTCTCTAATTAAATTAATCAACATTCATTAACTGTAGGTCACTTCAATAAAGACCCACAACTGCAATCTTTGCACTGTAGATATATTTCTATGTCTGTGGATATAACCAATCAACAGTAAGTCAACCCTTCATGAATCGCTCGTAACTACAGCTGGGTCAAAATGACCGTTTTACCCTTGCAGTTACATCTAATTCCTTAAGTTTCACTGATTCTTCTAATGAACAAACAGTTTAGAGTCTAATTATAAACTAATCCCTCTGGAGCCAGTGAAAGGGTGAGGCCTCATTGATCAAGACCCGAAATCAGCAATTAAGAAAGCAATTCATCTACTTATCCTAAAGACGAGAAGAAGTGAATTTCATCCTATGTAGTTGTGTTCTTAGCTTCCTATTTGGATAAATCCCCAAAATGGTAGGCTTATTGAGTCGGCGAAACTGGTCGCCTCATCCATACAGATTAAAGGATTGCCCTCATAGACAGAAGTTCACAACTCAATCAGGATTAAGGTCGAGTTGCCTATGGTCATCTTATGAAATGTTAATCTCTTCAATCAATGATGTTATAAAGAGAGACTAATCATTTCGCGGTCCAGTCTTATATAAATCTTTTTGTATAGGATACCCTCACTCACATGTCTTCACATTAACTAATAGGATCAAATCGTTTGTAACACTTTACAACTATTGTAACAATTATAAAGTGGGTCGTATTCATAGTATCACTAAGATAAGGAACCCAACCTTATCCATATAATACAGACCATTTAGGTTATTACTTAAACATGATCCACCTGTATGTCAACCACATACATGTTTAAGTTACAAAAATAACCTTGAATCTTTCTTTAATGGATATTGCATAAAATAATCAATCATTATTTCAAATAACATATTAACTATGAGGCTTTAAGGAATATGTCCCAATAATCTCCCATTTGCACTAAAGCTGATAAGACATAAGCCGGTGAGACATGCATCTTAGGGGATACTTATTCCCACATGCTCACCCACTTGCTTAGCGCACTAGAGACATGTCTCGTAGTCCTAGACATTCTAGGACATCTTCTCACACTTTAGCCTAGAGAATCATTTTATATAATTCAAATTATTATGTTAACAACCTGGTCACCACCAAGATGTTTCTTTCATTTTGTTTTATTCCTACAACTTGATGTTTACTACTATCCTCAAACTTAATCCTTGCTCCATATTGTAACGAACCGACCCCCTAGGACTTAAGTTAGGTCGTTACTAAATACATGCATGCATGGAACTTAAAACAACACCCTTTATAGGGAAATAAATGCTAAATAAATAAGGTAAGTTCAAAATTCCTTCATTAAATTCAAATATTAAAAACAACAATAGGGTACCCATAAATCATAAATGTTAATAAATAAGTCTGAAAACAATTCTTAATAGTAAGTTTCAAACATCAAAACTGAAAGTTAAGCAAAACATGAAAAGAAATCTAAATCTCATGAGTAGAAGCATAAAACTAGTCCTAGTGGCTCGATCATGAATTTCGCTTGTCAATCGCTGGTGCATCTCTACCTTCACCTGAAAAAACAACATGAGAAAGAATGAGTATAAAATAATCAGTAAGTAACCCCACAACTGGGGTTAGGCTAGGCATCTATGTCCTCTAGATGCCTACCTCTGATGGAACATACAAACTACTCTAGTCCTCATGAGATACATACATACATGAAAACTGATTTCTATCCTACTATAGTTAAGTATGTCCACTACCTTTAGTGAATCTCGAAGGAAACACAATATTTGGTAAATCCCAAAGGAAACACAATCTGGTGAATCCTAAAGGAAACACAATCTGATGAATCCCAACGGAAACACAATCTGGTGAATCCCGAAGGAAACACAATATCTGGTGAGCATCTAACTAATCCGTAAAATCACTATCATAGTCTCAACATCATAATTATCACAATATGGTTCTATGACATACACTCCTCAACATCATGGCTCTACAACATATATATATGCCTCAATATCCACAGATCAAATACAACCTCATGAAATCAAATATCATCTCATGCTAGCATTCAAGTATCTACGTGCACAAATAAATCTTTTAGATCTTCATACAAGAACATACATCGATTATACTATACTATCAGTCTATCATGCCATCGTTCTGTCTAATATTCATCTATCATGCTAGTATACATCCCGTGCCTGGCCGTGGGCAGTTCCAGTAGTAAGATTACTTACTTCGAAGTCAAATTCAGATATTAATCCAAGCTAATGATCTTCAACAAAATAATTCCAGAATTAAGTCCCATAATACAGAAAATAATACTAAATTTCAATTCTTGAAACTAAGATCCAAACATACAAATTTAATTCAACGATCACCAATGAACTTACCCAACGAAACTTGATCAACAAACACTTGCAAGATTTCGACTCCAAATCTCCTCTTAGTAGATTTTAAAACCCAATGGACGACGACTTGGAACATTCAAAGTACTAAAATCAAACCATCATTTAGTCCAATAACCAATAGGCGCTCAACAACCAACAACAAGGATCACAACGCTTACCAAAATACTTGCCAAACGAACTCGAATCCATTGAATAGCACGTTACGCACTCTGAAGTACTCCAATCTTGGATCTAAATTCCAAATATAAAGAGATAATAATTTTAACCCAAAACCAAGTGGGTAATCAAACCCTTCAAAGAAAATACAAAATCTTGCCCAAAATTAATCAATCCCTTACTCAAAACAAAAGTCCGGTGATGCAGGCATATTTCGGTGACGAACAGGGCTAGACGGCACTGGATCAACGTGACTGGAGGCAGCCAACAGCGGCGGACTGGGTCATTCGGCTTCAGTCTGATGCGTGTTGTTATGTGATGAAATAATGGTTAAGAATGAGATGGTGGAAAATGCGTTGAGCATGCAAGTTTTCTCAGCAAGATCCAAGTATAAATCCTATTGAGTTGCCTGGTAAGCCCAGGGTCGAACTCAAGGACTAAGGAAAACACTATGCGATAGTACTTTTTAGATCACTTTGAGGTAGCAAATAAATCAAGGGGTTGGTTGGTTTGTGGTTTGCAGTCTAAAATGTATGCGGCGAAGTTGAGGAAAGAGTAAGTAATACGAAAGATGCGATGAATATGCAGGGAAATTGGTTGAAAAGGGGTTTAGCTAACACTTCCTAGGATTGCGTTCATTGTTATGCGATCATGCTACATACATACAACAACAAATCATCTCTCAATGCAAATGCTACGACTTATAGTTTAAGAACGCATGTGATATATGCGGTGATGTCTATAGGACTTACATCTAAGCCTCTATTCTTGTCTATGTGATGACGAATGACACACACATATACAAGGCGACCGCGTACTACCATAACCTATCTCTAGGGTGCATGCGATGCATGTTGGCAAACAGAGCTTATCTCTAAGTCCCTATCTCTTTCTTATGTAGATCTAATCTTGCTTTCTCGAGTTTAGATTCTAAACTAGCTCTCTCAAGTCTTAGGTTCTTTCTTTAGACTCTCTCTCGAGTAGCTCTAAAGGGTCTTGAGCGCAACATAAGATAAGACGATCATATGCAATGAAGATCTTAGGTCATGTTAGCTAAGTACTTCTCAACCCATTCGATAGATTTAGCTATTCATGCATATTTTAAAGAAAGTGAACAGATGTAGGTAAGCAAGTTCCATTCTATAAATATATAATCGAAGTATAGAATGACAATGCGGAATAAGAATAAAGAGCCTGGTGGCAATTTCTTCCTTCCTAAGGCTTTTACACTGTTCTTCTCTACTCTGCTCAAAAGATATTCTTGCTCTTGCAAGAGCCGGTCCTCTCTCTGATTTTGACGCTCCCTGGCATTCTCTCGAGCTGACCAGGAAGATCTTCCAGCGTCTTTTCCCTTCTCTCGCTTCCGCCTTCTAAGTATAAGAAACTAAGAACAAAGCGAAGTATCGTCTAAATGGTGAACTCTAAAAACTGGGCGAACTCCTTCACTAAAGGTGGTCTGCAGTATTTATAGAGCTTCAAGGTGAAAAGCTTCTTTTCTCTTATGATTGCACTGATGGGATGGCATTAATTCTCTATCCGATGTGTCGAATAATTGTCACCGAAAAGTTGAGTGTACTTGCTATAGTAGGTCGTTAAAGGCTTGTCAACTTAATTCGGAATTGACCGTCATCAACTTTCTATCCCATCGTGATTTATTAAGCTTTCACCCAGATGCGCCCACCTTGATGCGCTAACTCTATGTGACCACCTTCTTGAGCAGATATTCGCTAGCATAAATGATCGATATAGCCTTGCGGCCACAATCTCTTAATGCGCTCGGACGATGATTTCTTTGGATTGCATTTTCGCCTTGCGTCAACACATTTTCCTGCATAAAATACATAAGTTAGCCGTTTTAATACGATGGACGTATGCGATCGCAATGTTGTGAACTTAATGCTTTTGGACGCAACATTTCTCCTGTTTCAGCACAATTTCATCCAAAATGTATCTAATGCTTAAAGTTGAGATCTTATCTCATTTGTCAATTAGGCATAGTACAATAAATTTCCTGTAGTAATCATCATTATTTGATCATAATGTCACAAAAGACTTGCCTAAATGATTTTAACTTTAATCTAATTTCTTTTGAATATTTTTTTTTAAAAAAAAGACTTAATCACATTAGACTAAGATACTTACAATCATAAATATCCATCAATCATATCAATGATATATTTATGATATCAGACTTACTCTTTCAGTCACTATACCACTTTGGTCAAAAAAATGTAAGCCCAACATATTCTTTGGCCAAGTAGCCTTATCTCATAATGTTAAATGACATTCTTGTATGAAAAACAAGACTTTTGACAAGTAATATTAATTTAACTTTAACTCTTAGATAATTATCTATAACTACCATTTTAAATGCCAAAGATAATGTTCGAGATAAAATTAGTGTCACTAATTCAATTTAACCCAAAACAAATGAAATTTATAATACTCAAACAACAACTAAAACTAATACGTAGTTATAGCGAAAGTAAGAGGCCGATCTACAAGGTACCTCTATTAATTGGTAATATTTTGATTATTGGATTCCAAAATGTAACAAATGAGGGGTTTTTTTATTTTAAGAAAACTAAGTACAATCATAGTAAAAGCAGTTGTACCGAAAATTTTCTTTTTTTTTTTTCTTTTTTCTTTTGTAAAGAGTTGATAGAGAGAGATTCTTGGGAGATCTTTATTAACTAGATTAATTCTATCATTGATCTTGATCCAAAATGTATAGGAAAATTCAACATCCGATAATCTAATAGGGTAAAAACCCTAAAGACCCAATTAGCTAATTAACATGTACCATACCAATTAGCCCTAATCCAAGTAAAAAACACTTCAATTCAGCAAATTCATGTTCTTTTCTTAGATTGCTTTAAGAACTAGGGTTCTCATGATTATGACATTTAAGAAACACATTAGAGTAAATTTCAAGAATAATTGTTTGAATGCTTCAAATTAAGAAGTTCATGAATATTTTGAAAAGAAAGTCCTAATTTAAACAAGAAATCTTAATTTTTGCAAACTATCTTACTATTATGCAACAGTGTCAAGCAAGATTTGCATACAAGAAATTAATAGAATAAAGGCGTCAACTATTTTTCATTAATTTCTTTAAAATTCAACCCAAGAACATTCAAGAATGCAGAAAATTCAAGAACATACACAAAAATCTCAAGAAATTAAACCTAAACTAAAGATTTCCCAAGAAATTTACTTGTCTAGTCATAAATTGGAGAAGTCTTGAATTCATTGAAGAATTGATGAAATATTGAAGAAATTCACAAAAAGATTGTGAATTTATAAGAAATCTCTCAAGATAAAAGTAAATTTGTGGTTTTTCTCTCTAATTTCAATCTGAAATTTCCCTCTTTATCAATAATTGAAATCTCTCCCCTTGTGAAATCTGAAAAATCAAAGCATATATATGATGTGGGATGCAGTGTTGCGACCCTAGCTCGACGTTGACTCCGACGCTCGGTTGTGCAAAGTGCGTGCACGCATTTTGTTTTTTCCGTCAACTTTCGGAGCGTTGTAACGCTGGGTATAGCATTGCTATTCTGTTCTGTTTTGTAGCTATTGTCTTCCAGCGTCAGGCAAGCATCGGACTTAGTTTTGTTAGGAGCGTTGCAACGCTCTGAGTGTTGCTTTAGGCATGCAGATTTGGTTCATTTTAGGGGTAGAATGGTAATTTGCCGTCACCTCTTTTTCTTAGTTGATTCTTTTGTTCAATTTGACTCCATTTAGCTCCAAACTTCTCATGATGACTCCAAATGTGTCGGGATTGGATTTTACCTATAAAATGGATGTTTTAAGTAAACAAATAGCATAGAATTGAGGGAATAAATATATGAACATAGCTCTTTTCAAGACCTATCAAAATATCCCAACTTAGCTCTTGGTCGTCCTGAGCAAGTTAAAAACTAAAAATATGCATTCATTCAAGCAAAATGTGGATTTGTTTATTGTTTATTCAAACTTTCATTCACTTATTCAAATTTTTCATATGCTCAATTGGCTTATACAAAAATTTGATTCTCATTTCTTTTCTCAACAAACAAGGAAGTAATGATAGAAACATCCATTTAGAAATTTAAAATTTTGCTAACAAAAAATTGAAACTTATTTTTGAAGAGAAAATGTCTTTTTCTTGCAAAGTCATAAAAGAACAAAATTTTAGTTTATTTAAAGGCCAAAACTAATGGAAATGTGACATCTAACTCTCAATTCCTTTTCGCCCTACACTAGCCCGGTTATTGGTCTAAGATATATCTAACTTGCATTGGAGAGAGGCAATTCTAAGGCAAGGGTGCCTTTTTAAAATACACAAAACTTAATTGGCATTTATTTTACCTAAAGGAATAATTTTCACACTCACACCGTCGGAAACCTATGACTCTTTTCTCGCGGGCCCTAACAAGACACGATGGAGGTAGCTATTTTTGCCTTTATCCATGCACACACACATACGTTAGTGAAAGTCATGTTATTTTGGTTTTTGCAGGCTTGCTTAATTAATTTTTTTATGCTAGCAACTTTTTCTTTTCTTCCCTTTTTTCTAGAAGACCCTATTTTATCCTCTTTGTCTAAACTTACTACTCTAACAAGATGGTTGTTCTTAGATCAAAAGTTGTCCTATTGGGGTGACAAAGAAAATTAAGTAGATATTACATTTCTAAAAGTTTTAAGATTCTAAATAAATCTAAATGCTAAGTATTTGATTTTTTTTATGAAATTAAAAGGAAAATAATTTTTCTTTTGAAAAATGGTTTCAAAATTTTATTTGAAAATTTTAAGAGGTCTAAAATTTTGTTTGTATCTTTACTAAAAAGAGTGCGTCATCAAAATTTCATTGATAAGAAAGAAATGAATGTGAAAAAATCTAATGAGAATATAAAACAAAATGAATGTGATTATTTTATTTTGTGTTTTCATGCATTCAATCATTCATGCATTTATTCATTTATAGCAAAATAGAATAAAGAGTCATTTTAAAAATTAAGAAATCATGGAGTATTCACAAAGAATATGAAAAATCACTTTTGATATGGAAAACATATTTAATTAGAAAGTCAAAATTTTTCAATTTTAGAATATCAAAGCAATTATCAAGATATTAGAGCCACAAATCTAATCAAGATATAAAAAATATCAAAATGACAAAATCTAAATCTAACCCGAGTTAGATGCTCAAGGGTTGTAGACATGCATTTATATATATCATTATAAAGCAAAAAATTTAAGTAGGGCTCATTTTTCTATTAAAAAAAATAAAAGATGCAGAGAGAAACTTTCCTGATTTCTGGGATTGATTATTCGTTTGCTTTTGAGAGAATTCCTTTTTTTTTTTTGTTTTGTTTTCCCTTTTTCTTCTTGAGATGACATACAAAGAAAAAGAATAATCAATTATTCTTTTTATTTGAAATGCTAAAAAAATACAAAAACAACAAAGTAAGAGAAAAAGAAAAGAAAGAAAAAAAAATTGAAAATGAAAAGAAAGAGAAATTTTGTTCTGTTTTTGCAATTTTTAGCGTCGCTTGTTCGACGTTGGTGAAGAAGGGATCACATGCACGAGGGATTAGTCAAACACAAGTCCAATTGAACTTGGTTTACATGCCTTTCATTGTAGATTTTAAGCCTGTGCCCGTTCACTTTGAAAGTCTTTCCTGTTTCAAGAATTTTAATTTCAACTGCACCATAAGAGAAAACATTAGTAATTTCAAAAGGACCTAACCATTTGGACTTAAGTTTTTTAGGCATCAATTGTAAGTTAGAATTGTAAAACAATATTTTTTGTCCTATTTTGAAGTTATTTCTTATCAAACCTTTGTCATAAATAAATTTGGTTTTCTCTTTATAAATCTTTGAGTTTTCATAAGCATCACGTCTTAATTCTTCTAATTATTGAAATTCTAAAAGTCTCTCCTCTCCAGCTTAAGCTAGATTCAAATTACATTGTTTTACTGCCCAATATGCCTCATGTTCAACCTTAACTGGAAGATGGCACACTTTGCCATATACAATACTGTACAGGGTTGTTCCTATAGGTGCCTTAAAAGCGGTTCTATAAGCCCAAAGCGCATTATTAAGACGGGAGCTCCAATATTTTTTTTCAAGTTGACTGTCTTTTCTAGAACGCTTTTCACTTCTCGATTGGAAATTTTGGCTTGGCCATTTTTTTAAGGATGATACGGGGTTGCAACACGGTGGTGCACTTCGTATTTCCTCAATAATGCATGTGTGGTTCTATTGCAAAAATGTTTTCTTGGTCGCTTATAGTGGTTCTAGGAATTCCAAATCTACAAAAAATGTTATTTTTGAGAAATTTTGGAGCAACGGAAGAATCATTTGTCCTAGTGGGGATTGCCTCAACCTACTTGAAAACATAATCTATCACAAGCAAAATGTACAGATAGCCAAATGAAGAAGGGAATGGGCCCATGAAATCTAAGCCCCAAACATCAAATATTTGACTTACAAGAATGAAATTAAGTGGTATTTAGTTTATTTTTGACAAGGACCCAAATTTTTGATATTTATCACAAGATTTGCAATATGCATAAGAGTCGGTAAAAAGATAATTCCAAAATAGTCTTGAGTCTAAGATTTTTCTAGTAGTTCATTTTGGACTAAAATGACCTCCGCATGTGTGCTCGTGATAAAATGACAAAATGAAAAAACAAACTCAAACTCTTCATCGGGAACACATCTCCTAATTATTTGATCCGAACAAAATTTCCATAAAATAGATCCCATACAAAGTATTTAGAGTTACTTTTGAGTTTAGACTTTCTAAACTTACCAGTCACAAGGAAATTTACCATGTCGGCGTACCACGGTAGGAAAGTAGATACCTTGAAAAGGTGTTCATCAGGAAAATCTTCTCTGATTGGAATTGACTTCTCTTCTTGCACGATTTGGCTTAGGTGGTTGGTTACTGAATTCTCTGATCCTTTTTTGTCTTTGATGGTCAAGTTGAATTCTTGCAAAAGTAGGATCCATCTTATGAGTCTGGGTTTGGATTCTTTCTTCATCATAAGGTACCTAAGAGCTGTGTGGCCAGTGTAAATAATGATTGAAAAACCAAGAATGTAAGATCTAAATTTATCTAAAGCAAAAATAATGGAAAGAAATTTCTTTTCTGTTATGGAATAATTGCTTTGAGTTGAGTTGAGAGCCCTCACTGTGAAATAGATCACATGGCATTTTTTGTCAACTTTTTGTCCCAATACCACCCCAACTACTAGATTACTAGCATCACACATGATCTCGAATGGCAAGTCCCATCAAGGTGGTTGGAGGATTGGAGTTGAAGTCAACTTCTTTTTAAGCTTGTTAAAGGCTTCCTTGCATTCATTGATGAAATCAAATATTGCATCTTTTTGAAGTAGGCTAGACAAAGGGAGTGTAAGTTTTGAAATGTCTTTAATGAACCTCCTATAGAATCCTACACTACCAAGAAAAAAGCGCACTTACCTAATGTTTTTAGGATAGGGAAAGTTAGCAATGACATTTAATTTTGCCTTTATCTGCTTCTATGCATTTGGGTGACATAAGATGTCCTAAAACAATTCCGTGAAAAGCCAAGAAGTGACATTTTTCATAGTTGAGTACTAAATTAGTTTCTATGCATCTTTTTAAAATCAAGCTTAAATTGTGTAAACAGTCTTAAAAGGAATTGCCATACACAGTGAAATTATCCATGAAAATTTCTATGCACTTTTCTATATAGTCGGAGAAAATACTTATATACATCGTTGAAATGTAGCTGGGGCATTGCATAACCCAAATGACATTCTCCTAAACACATATATACCATAAATGCACATAAACATGGTATTTTCTTGATCTTCCTGCGCTATTGGTATTTGATAGAATCCTGAAAATCCATCGAGAAAACAAAAGTACGATTTCTCGACAAGCGATTCAACTATTTGGTCAATGAAAGGAATAGGAAAGTGATTCCTTTTTGTTACCTTGTTTGGTTTTCTGAAATCTATACACATTCTCCAACTGTTTTGTACTCTCATTAGAATTATCTCACCTTTATCATTTTTTACGATGGTCATTCCGGTTTTCTTTGGTACCACATGTATCAAACTTACCCATTGACTATCTGGAATGGGGTATATTGTTTTGGCTTCAAGAAGTTTGATGATTTCTTCATAAACTATTTCCTTCATCGTTGGATTAAATCTTCTTTGAGGTTGGATGATGGCCTTGGCTTCGTCTTCTAGAATAATCCTATGCATACATAAGGAAGGGCTTATTCCTTTGATATCCTCCAAAGTCCAACCGATTGCTTTTTTATAGATCTTCAATGTTTCCACTAATGTACATTCTTAAGAAGACGCGAGTTCTTTAGAAATGATAACTGGAAAGACTTTTTCATCTCCAAGGAAGACATATTTGAGGTGTGAAGGGAGAGCCTTAAGCTCGATCCCTTGTACATGAGATTTAACAATATCCTTATTAGAAGAATTATCATTCAAGTCAAAATCATTAGAAGTAAGCAAAGAATCAATTGAAGAGTCATCATCATCAAGATCAATGGAGAGAGCAACCAAACAGTCAAAATTTTCATCAATAGTTAACAACAATTCGTCAAACATATCACATGTGTCTATGGATCAAAGAGACAAATACTCCTTCGGGAATTTCATGGCATAATATATGTTGAACGACTTCACTTCTCCATCAAATTCTACCAACAAAGATCCTTTGTCCCTTTGTCTACGTCGATTATAGTTTTTGTTGTTTTCATGAAGGGTTTACCTAATAGAATAGTAGAAGAAGTATAAGTGTAAGACTCATCCATTTTAAAAATGTAAAAATCAACTGGAAAGATTAATTCGCCAACTCTTAACAAGACATCCTCTACTATGTCTGAGGGTTGAATATATGACCTATCAGCTAATTGTATGCAAACGTTGGTTCTTTGAAGGCCATTTAATTTAAGGTCTTCATAAACATGAAAAGGCATGACATCTATTGAAGCACCTAGGTCTAGCATGGCATGAGTAATAATCCTTTCTCCTAATTTACAAGGTACTCTACATTTTTTAGGTATGTCTTTCTTTAATAGACCAGATCCATTTTTACTAACCATTACTCTCTCTTTTTCCTTCCATTTTCTTTTCTTAGTACACAAATCTTTTAAATATTTAGCATACTTGGGTATTTGTTGAATAACATTAAGTAAAGGGATGTTGACTTGTACCTTCTTGAACATTTCAATAAGATCTAAATCGATATCTTCTCCCTTAGGCCTTGCTAATCTACTGAGGAAGGGTGCTTTAAGTGAAGGATCTCTTACCAAAGAGTTCCATGAGCGCGTTCGAATTGCTCCGATCTCATAGTGATTGAAATACAACATTATACATTCATACGAACAGTTATGCAAACAAACACTAATTATCGGCATGCTATGAACAACAAAATAACAAGAGAGAGAGTTCCATACCAGTTGAAGACAATCTTCAATCTTTGGAACTCACTGCAACGGAACCCTCCAAGTGATCTACCAATGCCCAGTAGCAGCGTCAACAACAGCAGCACGAACAACCAAAAATCACGACTGCAACGGGGACGACATCACCAGTAAAGAGCCCCAGGTATTCTCGGAGTGAAAACCAAAAGGGTGGTCTTTGGTGAATTTGGTAGAGGAAGGAGGAAACACGAATCATGTAGGTGATAAGCAAGTGGGAGGGAAAAAGACGCTATCGCATAGCAGAATGCTTATCGTTTAGGAAAAGCTACACGATCGTGTAGGATTTACTGAACGATCGTTTAGGGAAAGGTATATGATCGTTTAGCAAAATCGGCACACTATATGATCATTAAAGAAGCTATGTGATCATGTAGGCGATAGTGTACGATCGTTTAGGCGCGAGGTAGACGATCATTTAGGCAGAGAGGACTATCGTATAGGCTCTCGTTTACATAAGCGATCGTTTACAATTCTCCAATGCATGCTTGCGAATTCTCTTGGGTGATCAATCAAAATGAAAACTATTTTCATTTTAATTCATCAGTTACAATAACCGATGCTGCCCCACTAACCCACGTCCGAACGTGAATTTTGGATTAATTATCATATAATTAATCAACTAATTAATTAATAAATAATATCATATTATATTTTTATCCTATAGTTTGATATCACATATCTACTATAGTATTTTCTTCTCTACTTGATATAAATGATATTCATATCTAATTTCCTCCAAAATAATGTATCTCATACATTTAGCCAATTATATCATATATAATTAACCAATCCAATTATATCATATATAATCGAACTTCCTCTTGTCAATTTGAACATTTCAAATTAACCCAAACACTGGTTCTCGACTTTATCCAAGCTACCCAGAGGACCTAATGGACCTGATGCTCGAAGCTCCAACAGTCCGTGAATAGCTAACTAAACTCTTTAGCCACGAGATCCACTATCCGTTAACTGTCAGACATTCCACTAAAGACCAACAGTTGAACTCTTCTTACCATAGGTATATTTCTGTGTCCATCAGATATAACCAATCATGAGTACGATGACCCTTCATAGATGCTCGTAAGTACAGCTGGGCCAAATTATCGTTTTTCCCCTGTAGTTACATCTCACTCCTTAAGTACCATTGATTCCTCTAATGAACAATACAACATAGTCCAACTATGTGTGAACATCTCTTAGGCCAAGAGAAGGTGTATGGTGCCACATCGTTCAAGCATCAGAATTAGCCCTTAAGAGAGCTATCTATCTACTTACCCCTACCTTGGGGAAGGAGTGAATTCCATCTTGTGTAGCTGAGTTTCCAGCTCCCAAATCAGACGAATCCCCAAAATGGTAGGTTTGAATCGGGGACTTGGCCACTCGCACCCATATAAATTAAAGGACCACCCTCAATGGCAGAAGTTCCTAACTCACTCAGGATTGAGGTTATGTTACCTATGGTCATCTTAATGAAGTGAAGTCTCTGTCATGAACGGTGTCATATAACGAGACGTTAACACTTCATGGTCAGGTCTTATACAAATTCTTTGTATAGGACGCCCCTGCTCGCATGTCCCCAACACGAATGATCAAGATCATACCATCTGTGATAAGTCACAACACAGACCATTCCACAAAGCGGGCCGCATCTGTAGCGTTACCAGAATAAGGTTTCCCTCCTATATCCATATACTACAGACCATTTTGGTTATCACTCAAGACATGATCCCCTTGTATGTCACCACATACATGCTTGAGTCATATACAGATAACTAGGGATTTTATGTTTATTGGTTTGTGGTAAAGCAAATAAAAACAAGAACCCGAGCAAAAATGCAAGATGTGAAGTAAATATCATATATTAACAACACAAGCATTCGTACAAACTGTTTACAAACTAGAGGACACGAGAATTTAGGGCATCAACCCCAACATTAAGTACATATGGTTCTACTTTAGAAGGGGAGTATCACATACCTCAGAGAAAATGGAAGTTTCTTTTGGTTCACTTACCTTGCTTTCTTGTTCATTTATTACCTTTTCTTTTTTCTTTGAAGGGGATTGAATCGGGCTAGTTTCTTGAGAGGAAGATGGAATTTCCTTCCCATTTCTAAGAGTAGTTGCACTTACATTTGCATGCTCCGGTTGGGCGGGAAGCTTTCTTGAGGACTTGCTTTCTAGTTTGCTTACCACGGTTGCTATTTGGGTTATTTGAGTTCCCAAATTGGTGAAGCCTTGTCTTGTTTCTTATTGGAAAGATTTGGTGTCTTGTTGAAGAAGTTTGGTTTCTTGTTAGAGTTGAATGTTGTCTTTTTGCAATTGATGGAGTTCCTGTTGAAATTTTAAGGAACAGTCAGCAAGGGACTTCATAACATCCTCTAGAGACATACCTGAGGAGGTTGAAGATGATGATTAGTTCCGTTTCTCGTATTGCCCTCGAGATCCCCATTTGAAATTGGGATGAGCTCTCTATCCTTAGTTATACATTTTCCTATAGGGGTCGTATTTCCTCTTAAATCCTCCAATGGCATTTACTTGGGCTTGTGGGCAAGCCTTGGGAGTATGCCCGGCTAGTCCACATGCTCCATATGTTTTGACTTGAGGAAGCCCCCACTGAGCTACCTGCGTAAAAAGAGAAACAAGGTTGGATACTTGTGATCTTAGCTCACTTACTTCACTGGATTGAGCAACAGTGTAATCGAGAGTCCTTGTCGCAAGATTTTGAGAGTTCTCTGCCATAGTAGATATGAGTTGACTTGCTTCGGCAGGTGTCTTGTTAGTTAGAACCCCTCCGGCGGCCACATCAATATTGCTCCTCTCCAATGGAAGCAAACCTGAATAAAAATATTGGATACTATTTGTATATTTGGTGATGTGGAAATGAAGCATACAACTGTTTGTATCTTATATTCATAAAGAGATTCTCTTACACTTTGCTTAATCCTGTATATTTCTTTTCTTATATTATGAGCTTTAGATGCCGGAATTTTTTTTCTAAAAATTTAATTTTTAAACTGCTCCAAGTAGTTATGGAACACATTGGTAGGTAATATAGCTAATATTTGGCCACATCCTTCAAGGAGAAGGGAAAGGCCCTAAGATTGAGTTGCTCTTGTGTTACCCCATGTGGGCGCATTCATCACATACTAGATGGAACTCCTTCATGTGTTTATACGAGTCTTCATCGAGTTTTCTTCTAAATGTGGGTAGGAGATGTACAAGACCCGGTTTGAGTTCAAATGGGACGGTTGTCTCCAGATATACGATGCACAATGGTTGTTGATTATTGTCTGGCTTCGCTATTTCTTGCAAGGTTTGTTCCCTTGCTTTTCCCATGTTGTTTGGTTGAATAGGTTCTTCTTCTTGATGCCTTAACTCTTCAAGTTCTTCTTGTTCTTGTTCTTTCCCTTCGTAGTCTCCTCTTTTCAAGGTCGATATCTACAATCAAATCCCAAAAGGAAATCTTAATCAAACTAACTATTTTTGGGTTAATTGTTTCTTTTACTTTTTATATTTTATATTTTTAATTAATTTTCTTTTTCAAGGAATTCAAAATCCTAATAAGCCAATTGCACGGTTCCCCAGTAGCGACCTAGGATAAAATCGGTGACGCTAATTCAATTTAACCCAAGACAAATGAAATTTATAATGCTCAAACAACAACTAAAGCTAATTCATAGTTATAATAGAAGTAAGAGGTCGATCCATAAGGAATCTCTATTAATTGGCAAGATTTTGATTATTGAATTCTAAAATGTAACAAATGGGGGGTTTGTTTGTTTTAAGAAAACTAAGTACAATCAAAGTAAAAGCACTTGTAATGAAAACCTTTTTTTTTTTTTAATTTTTTATAAAGAATTGATAGGGAGAGATTCTTAGGAAATCTTTATTAACTAAGTTAATTCTATTATTGATCTTGAACAAATACATGAAAATTCAAAATCTCATAATCTAATAGGGTAAAAACCCTAAAGACCCAATTAGTTAATTAACATGTACCATACCAATTAGCCTTAATCTAAGTAAAAAACACTTTAATTAAGCAAATTCATATTCTTTTCTTAGATTGCTTTAAAACTAGGGTTCTCATGATTATGACATTCAAGAAACACATTAGAGTAAATTTCAAGAATGATTGTTTAAATGCTTCAAATTAAAAAGTTCAAGAATTAATTTCGGAAAGAAAGTCCTAAATTAAAACAAGTAATCTTAATTTTTGCAACCTATCTTACTATTATGCAACAGTGCCAAACAAGATTTGTACACAAGAAATTAATAGAATCAAGGCGTCAACTATTTTCCATTAATTTCTATTCAAATTCAACACAAGAACATTCAATAATGCAGAAAATTAAAAAAAAATACACAAAAGATCTCAAGAAATTAAACCTAGACTAAAATTTCCCAAGAAATTTACTTACCTAGCCATAAATTGGAGAAGTCTCAAAGGAATTCATTGAAGAATTGATGAAATACATGAAGAAATTCACAAAAAGACTTATGAATTTACAATAAATATCTCAAGACAAAAGTAAATTCGTGGGTTTTCTCTCTAATTTCGATAAAAAATTTCCCTTTCAATAAAAATTTGAAATCTCTCCCCTTGTTAATTGTGGAAAATTGAAGCATATATCTGATGAGGGACGCAACCTTACAACCCTAGCTCGACATTGACTTCGATGCTCGGTTGTGCAAGGCGTGTGCACATGTTTTATTTTTTTCGTCAACTTTTGGAACGTTGCAATGCTGGGTATAGCGTTCCGACGCTGCCCTATTTTTGCAGCTACTGTCTTCCAACATTAGGCAAGTGTTGGACTTATTTTTGTTGAGAGCGTTGCGACGCTTTGAGTGTTGCTTGAGGCTTGCAAATTTGATTCATTTGAGGGGTAGAATGGTAATTTGTCATTGCCTCTTTTTCTTAGTTGATTCTTTTGTCCAATTTGACTCCATTTACCTCCAAACTTCTCGTGATGACTCCAAATGTGTCGGGATTGGATTTTACCTGCAAAATGGACGTTTTAAGTAAATAAATAGCATAGAATCGAGGGAGTTAATATATAGAATATAGCTTTTTTCAAGACGACCTATCAATAAGTATCCTTTTAGGAGAAAAGAAACTGTCTTTCTTTTTGGATTCATTAATGTCACACCCCATCGTCTAACACTCATCGCCTATCATCTAGCGCCCATCGCTAGCGCCTATCGTGCAGCCCTGCATGCCCTATGCGATAACCCTCGCGCAACACCTCAACGCCCACCAACGCCTTGCTCGTGCGCAATCGAGTGCTTCTTTGCTCGCACCTAGCTTACTCGTTGCGCGATGGCTCTTCCTCGCTGCACGATCACGCAAACCTTAGCACAACCCTTGCACCGTGCATTAGGCTCAGTGCATTGCCTTGCGCCAACACCCAACATGCCTTGCCAGCATGCTCACTAACCTTGCAAGCTACTTGTTGCCATATGCCTTGTCAACGCATCATGAAAATCCTTCAACTCATGCGTTCATCCTTAGCTCCAACGCATAGTTTGTCCGTGGCTTCAACACTTAGATCTCTCACAACCTTCACAAGCCTTGGTTGCTACACACAATGCCTCATGTGTCAATACTTCCCAACACCAACGCATGCCTTCTCTTGGCTTCTATACTTAGCCATTTTTTCACTTGTTAAACTATCTAAAACTCACCCAAGACTAGGTTTTTCCCCACTTAGGATTTCTCCTTCCATTTTCCTACTTTCTTGACTTCCTTTCACAACTTTACTTTAACATATCCTTAGTCTTTGCTTAGCATGCCCATTACTCACTTATGTAGGAAAAATGGAGTACTGGGTTTACAATTACCTCCCTCTTAAGGAAATTTCGTCCTTGAAATTTGCTCGGACTTACTTATAATTAGGGTTTCATAACATCCTTTGGTTGTAAAACCTTATAACCTTCTTCTTTACTACGCTTCCACTGCGCTACTCTGAAATTAACTTATCTAGAATTAAACTTCTAAATACTTATCATCAATCTATCATAAACATACTATATAGGAACAACGATACTAACATGCAAGAACATAGGAACAATTTAATTACATTCTTTACTTGAATTTATTGATGTGATTGCTTCGCTTTCCCTTTCTTTTTCGCTCCACTGGAACTCTTATCTTTGACTTGTTGGGGGCAATTCCTGTTAATATGTCTAGCTTGACCACAGTAGTAACATATATTGGTACCACTGTAACATATTCCCCAATGATACTTATCACAGTTCAACATAAGGGTTTCTCAGCTTTCTCAACTACACTATCTACCCTTGCCTTTTCCTCTTTATGCGCCTTCGTCATTGTTCTCCCTTGTTCACCTTTACCTTCCTGTGCTTTTCCAGTTAAACTTTTCTCAACTCTCATAGTTTTTTCCACGATTGAAATCCATCCAGTTAGCTATTGAGGTGACTGGAGTATGGATTTCCTTCCTGAATCCATTTTCAAGCCTTCTACATCGATATTTCTCATCCGTTATAATAGGAAGGGCGTATTGGGAAAATTCTGTATACGTCTGTTCATATTCAGCTACTATCATTGACCCTTGAACTAACTTGAGAAACTCTTCCCTCTTAGCTTCTTTATACGAGCTAGGATAATATTTATCCTCAAAGAGTTTCCTGAACTCAGACCACAACATAATTTCTGAATTGTTCCTTCTGGCGATTATCATTATTCACCACTTCCTTATTCCCTTCTGAAGCAGAAATGTTGCCAACGGAACCTTCCGGTTGTCAGGGCATTCCATCACATCAAAACACTTTTCAATCACACTTAACCATATCTCGGCATCTACCGGGTCGGTGGTACCTTCGAACTTAGTGGCTCATAGAGCTTTAAGTCTTTCAATACTGTACCTTTTCTCTAGGTTTGACTGTACTAAACTCATACTGGCAACCAACCTTTGGGTCATCCTATCAAATACCTGATTTTCTAACTGAGGGTCTATTCCTACTTGCGGAATACTCGACTCCTCTTCGGTATTCGTTTCGGCCACTACTGGTTTCCTGACTCTTTTCCTTGATGACTCTAGTCATTTCCCACCTTTAAGACTTCTAACGGTAGGGTCGGTGTTCCCTTCCTCTATCTGCTCGCTCTGCTTGCCACTTTTCCTTGGCATCTTTAACCTGATTATGAAGTACACGTGTCAGGGACTCACACTAAGGACTCAAACTTATACATAAACTTTCCCTTTCTTCCCAAAATCTTATGCTCTGATACCAACTTGTCACACCCTATCGTCTAGCACTTATCACTTATCGTCTAGCTTCTATCGTCTAGCACCTATCGTGCAGCCCTGCATGCCCTATGAGATCATCCCTGCGCAATGCCTCAACGGCCAGCGCCTTGCTCGCGAGCAACCAAGCTCTTTCTTGCTCGCGCCTAGCCTACTCGTTGCGCGATGGCTCTTCTTCGCTGCACGATCACGCAAGCCTCAGTGCAACCCTTGTACATGTGTGTTAGGCTCAATGCATTGCCTTGCGCCAATTCCCAACATGCCTTGCCCGCATGCTTACTAACCTCACAAGCTCCTTGTTGTTGTATGCCTTGTCAACACATCATGAAAATCCTTCAACTCATGCATTCATCCTTAGCTCCAACGCATAGTTTGTCCATGGCTTCAACACTTAGATCTCTCATAACCTTCACAAGCCTTGGTTGCTACATATAATGCCTCATATGTCAATATTTCCCAACACCAATGCATGACTTCTCTTTGTTAGTAATGTCTTAGAACTTGCAGTTCGTGTGAAACATTCTATTCATCAATAATAATGACATGTTAATTTTGCATCTTATTATGAAAATCCAATAAACATATCCTTGGCTATAGTCTGAATACTGTATCTTTATTAGTGACATAAACAGGATCAAGTTAACAGTATATAGCTTAAATGGTCTAATAAGTATATGGATGAAATTGGGTATCTCATCCTGGTAAGACTATTGGATACAACCCACTCTATAGTTGTTACAAAATTTGTAAAGTGCTACAAACGATGTGATCTACAGATTGTTCATGTTGAGACATGTGAGTGGGGGCGTCCTATGCAATGAATTTGCATATAGACTGGACCACGAAAATAGTCACTTTTCTTTATAACAACTGTTTATTGTTAAAACTGACTATTTCTTTTATCAAATAACCTAGGTTAAGTAGATCTTAATCCTGAGCAAGCTATGAACTCCCGTTTGTTCAAGATTATCCTTTGATTCGCAAACAATGAGAGTAGTCCAACAACACTGCTCAATAAGCTTCCCATTTTGGGGATAAGACCAGATGAATAGCTGAGGATATAACCTTGTAAGATGGAATTCGCTCCTACCCGATTTAGGGTTAGCAGATAGGTTGTTCTCTTAAGTATTGATTCTAGGTCTTGAACAATTGGGCCTCTGCCTTCTTATGATAGAAAAAGGATTTGATTCATAGGGATTATGAATTAGAATTGTTCATTAGAAGGTCAGTGGGAACTTAAGGAACAAGATGTATTCACAGGGGTAAAACGGTTATTTTGACCTAGTTGTGATTACGAATAACCTGTGAAGGATCAACTTACTGATTATGGTTATAAAGTGGACATAATATATCTACAATGAGGGGAGTTCAACTATGGGCTATAGTGGAGTGTCCCATTAGTTAATGAATGTGGGTTAGATCGGTCTAATGAGTTTAGCCGATTAATCTTGAATCGTTGGAGCCCATGATCTGTAGGTCCGTGAGGTCCCCCTACTAGCTCGTAAATGGTTAAGCTTTAGAGTAGCTTGAGAAATTAATTTGAAACGTTCAAATTAAAATTAAACGAAATAGTAGAATATATATTTAAATATGATCTAAATATATGAAAATGGTTTTGTGCAAAAATTAATTTAATATTTGATATTAAATTAATTAATATTTTTTAAAATTAATTTGTGAAATTAATTTTAGAAAATTAAATTTTTAGTTTTGAAATCAAAATTGAATTTTTGAAATTGGTTTTGATTTTAAAGAAAAATGAATATTAAGATTACATGCATAAATGGAAATATGAGATTTTCCATTATCATCTTCTTCATGCTCACACAAAGCCCACTTCCTTTTCTTCATTAAACTCCAAGCATGAGCTGCAAGCCATGCACATTTCTTCTTTGCATGTTCATTTGCAATAAATAAAGAAGAATGGAGTGATTTGAAGGCATGCATTCTACATAAATTTTGAGAGAAAATTTCGCCTGAAGAAGAGTTCTTCAAAACTGAGTGCTGTGAGCTTCTTCTTCTGTTTTACATTGCTTCAAGCTGTTCTTAAGTCCCACAACTCGGTCTAAAGCTCCAAAAGAATAGTGGGGAAGATCTTGAGGTGGTTCACGGTGATCTTTGGAGAAGACTACTGCTATTTGATAGAGATCTTGAAGAGTTCTACAAAGGTATGATCCAAAACCCTCTTATTTAGATGAGCATGCTTTAGTTTTTGCCAAAATTAGTGAATTTGAATGCTTTGGATCCTTGATACTTCTGCTACATGTTATTACACTATAAAAATTGGTATTAGAGCATCATATAACCTTTCTTGCTAGTGATTGCAATGATGGGCGGTATTAATTCCCTACTCTGTTGCGTCATTTAATGGTCACTGAAAGTTGAGTGTACTTGCTACAATGTTGCTTTTAACGACTTGTCAACTAAATTTGGAATTGATCGTTATCAGCTTTCCGTCCTATCATGATTTATTATGCTGTCACCTTGATGCGAGGTTTTTATGCGACCACCTTTTTAAGAAACTTCTCACGATCGTATGACTTGTGATCGCCATCTTCAAGCGCACTGATGCACCGTGCCTTTGGATCACAATTGCTTATGCGCCATCGTATTGTACCTGCACAAAATAGGTAAATTCACTGCTTTTATGCGATGAGCGCTTGCGATCGCAATTCCTTTCATTTTAGCATTTTCGGACATGATATTGCTTATTTTACCATCACATTTTCTCATTGTTTTACTTATTTGAGCTATAATAACTTGTATTTCTACCAGTTATCACACCCCTAAATTTAAAACAATGCTTGTTCTCAAGCATAAACTAAAGATTTTCTTTAAAAAGTCAACTGCCTTTACCCTACCTAGACTTCTCAAGGTGTCTTATTCAAATTTCAAGAACCAATGCCTTCTTAATTTCTATTCTGATCTATTCCTAAAATATTTCTAATCTTTAGGGACTGTAAGTTTAACCTTAAAAAAAAAAAAACTTTACTCGTTTCTAGGACATCGCATGATTTATTTCTCCTTTCTCCAACCGGGGTGTTCCAAGTGATTTTTACCCTTGTGCAATTCAGATATTCTTTTTGTGATCTTGCGCTGATCCAAGTGCCCAGCCTTCCTTTTGGCTTGCCTTCAAGGGTGTCATACGGACATCCAACTACGAGCAAGGTGCTCTTTCTCAGTCAAAACTCATGCCCATTTCTTTATTTGACAGTGAGTTGCGATCACTTGGTTTATGCGTTAATCACGATTTTCACCATCGTTTTGGCTTGCCCCCATGGATATCATGCGGACATCAAACTATGAGCAAGATCTGATCTCAACGTTATATAATAATTTTTTTTTTTCTGATAGAAATTCTAAAAGTAACAAGGTTGAAAATAACACTACTAGCACCCCTAAATTTATACACAGCAATGTCCCCATTGCTGAGAGACGAAATAACTCATGCGATGGACTTAGGAAATTTCATAAAAATCATTTTGAAGGAAAGCTGGTGGATCGCTAAAATTTTAGAAATGTTTCAAGAATTGACTATCCTGAAATTGACTCTAGTACATGCGGTAAGAAACAAAGGCATGAATTTCGTCATTGAAGTCATAATTGGTATGGGGAGAATACGATAACTAAATAAAGTAATAAAAAATTCAATGATTGAGTCAAACTAAAGAGGATGCGACAACAATATTAACTTGAAATGCGAGAAGTGTAAAATTGAAATAAGATGAGGCAAGGAAAGATACAACCCCCAAATTTGCTTTGTTGCCCGCTTTGAATTGCTTCCTTTCTTGCAGTGGGTTGATTCCTTGATTGCAATGGGCTGATCGAACTAGTCGCGTCTTTGAGGTTATCACATTGCTCCATCACAATCGTTCACTACGATCAGTGCTAAATATCATGAGGATAAAATGTATGAAAGAAAGAGTTGGTAATTCTAAAGAGTATTGGTTATGCAAAAAGTAAGATAAATTTATGAAAGAAAAATATCAAAAGGATACTAAAAATAAAGATTTTTCCTTGATGAGTGTGTGTTGCTTATCAACGCAGGGACTACTCGTTTCTTCTTCATTCTAGATTCCTTAGGTCTGCGGAGGTTTTCTCGCATTGAAAATCTCCTCCATGATACATCTTGACTCTTTGTCCATTTACCTTAAATGTTCTGGTCCCTTCTTCATTTGTTAATTCAACTGCACCGTGCGGGAATACTTCTTTAATTATGAAAGGGTCGGACCAGCGCGATTTCAATTTTCCCGAAAAGAGTCGTAGCCTAGTATTTAATAGCAAGACATTCTGACCTACTTGGAGATTCTTTTCACACAGTCGTTGTCATGCCAACGCTTTGTACGTTCTTTGTAGATCTTGGAATTTTCATACGCTTGAAGTCTCCATTCGTCTAGCTCGAGTAACTGAAGTTTTCTCTCCTCCTCTGCGGCCTTCATATCAAAGTTAAGCTTCTTCACTGCCCACAACTCCTTATGCTCTAATTCCAGCGGCAGATGACATGCTTTCCCAAACACCAACGCATACGGGGACATGCCTACGAGTGTTTTATAGGCAGTTCTATATGCCCACAAGGCATCGTCAAGCTTCATGGCCCCTTTCATGAGGGATTCACTACCTTTTCTAAAATCAGAGAAACCTCGGCTTGTCTGTTTGTCTAGGGGTGATATGCAGTGGTGATCTTATGATGGACATTGTATTTGAGTAGTAGTTTGTTAATGATACGATTGACAATGTGGGTTTCTTCATCACTTATTATGGCACGTGGGGTGCCAAAACGAGTGAAGATGTTTCTCTGTAAGAATTTGGAGACTGTTGCTGCATCGTTTGCGATGCATGATACCGCTTCAATCCACTTTGAAACATAATCGATGGCCAATAGAATGTATTTATGCCTCTTTGATGGTGGGAATGGTCCCATGAAATCTATGCCTCAAACGTCAAAAAGTTCCAATTCCAATATGTTGTTCATCGGCATCACATTTTTCTCTGAAATGTTTTCAGTGCGTTGGCACTTATCGCATTTCATATAATAGTCTCACGCATCCTTAAATAGAGTTGGCCAGTAATACCCACTTTGCAAAACTTTTGTTGCTGTGAGTTGTCCCCCGAAATGACCGCCATAGGATGAGTCATGACATTGAAAAAATATGCGCTGAAAAGCAGTCTCTGGCACACAGAGTCTCACGATCTGGTCGTGTCCCCTTCTATAAATATTCGGCTCGTCCCAATAATAGGATTGACATTCATGAATGAGCCGCTTCTTTTGTGGGATGTGTAATTTTCCGGAAATTGTTTGCAGACCAAAAAATTGACAATATCTACATACTAGGGTAGTTTCTCAATTTTAAGAAATTGTTCGTCCGGGAAGGATGTGTTCACCTATGGCTAAATGTGGTCCACTTAAGGATTTTCTAACCTCGATAAATGGTCAGCGACCTGGTTCTCCGTTCCTTTGTAGTCGATTATCTCCATATTGAATTCTTGGAGGAAGAGAATCCATCAGATTAGCCTCGGCTTCGCATCTTTNGAGAATCCATCAGATTAGCCTCGGCTTCGCATCTTTTTTGGTCATTAAATATCGTATTGCCGAGTGGTCAGTGTGGACTATAACTTTGGATCCTAATAAGTAAGGTCTGAATTTTTCAATCGCAAAAATTACCACTAGAAGCTCCTTCTCTATGGTGGTGTAGTTCGCCTGGGTGTAGTTTAATGTTTTGCTCGTAAATGCGATGGGATGTAACATTGTCTTTTCCTTCTGTGCTAACACTACCCTCATCGCATAACCGTTGGCATCGCACATCAGCTCGAATGGCTTTGTCCAGTTGAGTGCGATAAAAATAGGCGCTGTAATCAATGCGTCCTTCAGTGCTTTGAATGCGGTGAGACATTGCGAGTCAAAGTCAAAAGTTCTGTCATCTTCTAGCAACACATTCAAGGATCGAGCTATTTTAGAGAAGTCCTTCACTAATCGTCTGTAGAACCCCGCATGTCCTAAGAAACTCCTTAAAGCCTTCACGTTTGTTGGTGGAAGTTTTTCAATGGCCTCAATTTTTGCTTTATCCACCTGTAGCCCCTCTTTTGAAACCTTGTGCCCGAGCACAATTCCTTCATTAACCATGAAATGACGTTTCTCCTAATTCTGCATCAGATTGGTCTCTTCGCATCTTTTTAGTATCCTCTCCAAGTTTTTCAAACAGACTTCATACGTTTGCCCATAAACTGAGAAATCGTCCATAAAGATTTCCACTGAGTCCTCGAGATACTCAGAGAAGATTGCCATCATGCACCTCTGAAACGTGCTCGGCGCATTACATAATCCAAATGGCATGTGGCGAAAAGCGAACGTTCCATATGGACAGGTGAATGTGGTATTTTCTTGGTCTTTTGGTGCAATCATTATATGGTTGTAGCCCGCATACCCAACAAGAAAACAGAAGTAATCATTCCCTGCTTGTCGGTCTAGCATTTGATCAATGAAAGGTAAAGGGAAATGATCTTTCTTCGTCGCCGCATTGAGCTTCCAGTAGTCCATACAAATCCGCCAGCCAGTGACGGTTCTCATGGGGATTAACTCGTTGTTTGCATTCGGGACTTGAAAACGCATTGCACGGGGCTAACCCACGTGCTATCGACGATAGGGTATATGATGCTGACGTCTAACCATTTAATGATCTCTTTTTTATCAACCTCTTTAATCGCAGGGTTCAATCTGCGTTGAGGTTCTATAGAGCCTTCCTTGTTTTCTTCAAACCAAATTCTGTGCATGTAGTACGTCGGGCTAATACCTCTGATATCTACTAGTGTCCACCCGATTGCTTTAATATACTTCTTCAGAATACTGAGCAACACATTTTCTTTTTCTTCCGGTAAAGTAGAGGATATTATTACTGGCAAGGTTTCATTTTGGCCAAGGAAAACGTACTTCAAATGATTTGGCAGAGTTTTCAGCTCTAGGGTAGGTGGTTACTCTAAGGAAGGTTTCTGTGTTTTTCTCTCTTCATTCAAATTCAACTTTTCTTCATTCTTCACTGTCTCTGTTATTACATGGCAGGTTTCTAAGGATGCTATCACATCCTCTCTTTCTTTATCTTCTTCTTTAGGCTCCAAATCTTCTTTGCGACTGTGTTCATCGTAAGAATCTGATAGGCCTTCATCTTCTGGAAACTTCATCGCCTTGATGATGTTAAACCTGAGTTTCTTTCCATTGATGCTCATCATGATCTCTCCTTTGTGCACATCTATTTGAGCACGACTAATAGATAGGAATGGTCGTCCCAATATGATTCACACATCTTTGTTCGCCTCATAATCTAGAATGATGAAGTCTGCAGGTAGAATGAATTTAACGATTGTGACCAAGACGTCCTTGAACTTTCCTTCAGAGTGTACTAGGGACCTGTCTGCAAGCTGAGGAGTCACCGTCGTGGGTGTCAGCTATCCTACATTCAATTGTTTGAAGATTGAAAGGGGCATTAAATTTATGCTTGCCCCAAGATCGCATAATGCTTGACCGATGTAGATCCCTCCTATTGAGAAGGGTATCGTAAAGCTACCTGGGTCGCGCATCTTCGGTGGGATTATAGTATTTGATTCTTGTGTTAATGCCACCGTAGCGAATTTTCCTGTGCTTTTTTTCTTCGACACCATATCCTTAAAAAACTTGGCATATTTCGGCATCTGCTCTATCGCTTCGGTAAATGGAATATTGGTATGTAGTTATTTTAATATTTCCAGGAAGCGATGATACTAACCTTCATCGTTTTGCTTTTTTTTCAGTCTCTGAGGGAATGGGGTAGCTGTACTTTCACTATTCCATGATCTGGAGGCTTAGAGGTGGTCTCAACTTCAGGTTCCATCATCTCAGGCTTTTCTGACTCATTTTGCGTCAACGGTTTCTTTGATTCTATCGCATTCAGATCAGTCCTACTAGGCTCCTTCCTATCTTCCGCCGTCGTCTTTCCACTTCGTAGGGTGACTGCTTGGCAGTGTTCTTTCCCTGTGTTCCCGGGTTGCGTGGGAGCTCAGTTGAGCTCGACAGCATCCTCTGTGGTTTATTTTTCAGCTCTCCCACAATCTGTCCTATTTGGATTTCTAGATTGCGAATGGAAGTCGCCTGGTTCTAGAGGACCATCTCATTCTTTTCAATGTACTATTTTAACAGGTTCTCTAGAGAGGATGATGACGGTGCTTGAGAGCTACTGGGTTGTTGTTGCTGTTGACCATTAGTTCGTTGGAAAAATCTTGGTGGTCCTTCTTTTTGCGCTATAGGTTGATAGCCTTGTTGTTGGTTATTTTTCCAAGAAAAATTAGGGTGATTTCTCCACCTGGGGTTGTACGTATTTGAGAAAGAGTTGTTCTTGACAAAGTAGATTGACTGCGGGTTTCGTGGACACTCTTCAACCAAATGCGATTCTCTACATGTAGCACAGCTGGTGCTTGTCTGTTCTATTGCGTTGAATTGCCCTCTTTGCATTCTAGAATTTTTTATTGCGATTCCCTGTAACAAATTTATCATTGCATTCATTTGATTTTGCAAAGATGCGATGACACCATTATTTGCGCTACCTTCTCTGGGTTTTACTCGTTGATCACTTTTTTACCAATCTTCATGGTTTTTCGATATGCGATCAAGAATGTTCTTTGCCTCATCATACGTCTTATCTAGCAGATTGCCTACTACTGCTGCATTAGTAGCTGTCTCGATGCAGGATTCAATCCATGATAGAAAATCTCCATCTGGAGGCAGTCTGGTAATCCATTGTGCGGGCAGTCGTGCACTAATCTCTTGAACCTCGGCCATGCATCATTGAGCAATTTGTCTTCTTCTTGTTCAAAATTTGTGATTAACTTCCTCCTTCTGGTATTCTCTGTAGGAGGGAAATTCTTCATAAACTTCTCCACAACTTACTCCCATGAAGTTATCTCTCTTGGTTCGAGGGAGTATGCCCATTTTCTTGCTTTATCGCATAGTGAAAATGGAAATAGCGTGAGTCGAACTTCTTCAGCAGAGATATTAGGGAACACAAAAGTGTTACAAATTTCAATAAAACTCTGTAGGTGGGCGTGGCGGATCTTCGACATGCCGTCCACCAAACTATCCTACTGTCTGTATCATCTATAACATTATCGGCTTCATCTCAAACCTTGATCCATCCAAAGCTGGCCTCATAATTCTTGGGGAGAAATCATACAAGTTTGGTGACACATATGATGGAACTCGAGACATACGTAGTGGAAAAAGGACATAATTACACTCTAATTGCTTTTAATTTAAAAGAAAAAACATGCAATTTGACGGAAAAAAACAGTAATTAACTTACCTTTGAAGCTCTTGAAAACTGTTTTTCCTTGTTGAATCTCGACCCGAACTCTTTCGGACCACCACTAGAGTTGACCTACTATCCTCTAGACTCAGAACCGAGTTGTGGGACCCGATGGATGAAGAAAACCAAGAGAGAGAAAGAGATGGAAAAAAGAAATGGAATTTTGGATTAGGTTTGGGTTTTAAATTTTTCTCCAAAAAATGTGATTTTTCTAGCCCAAATTTACAAAAAAAATTTGGCAAAATGGCAAAACTTTTTTCATTCAAAATGAAAGCCCATTTTATAGAAAAAAACCATGTAACAATTGTATGGACCAAATCTATAAAAACCCAACACCTATAATCCACTATCTTAGTGGGCTTAATATCTCCACTATAAGCCAACACCTAGCTCACTATTTTGTTAGTGGAATTATCCAACAAAAGTTTGGATTTTCCCACTAACTTTAGTCAAAGGACAAAATAGTCATTTGGTCAAAGTCAAACTTTGACCAAAAAGTCAACATTTTGACTTTTATGATTTTTTCTCTATGTTGACTAATTTTGACCTCCCAAGCATGAATTCGCATTCATTTTCTCGGAATTCAAATCACATTTTGATATTAAGGCGGTCAAAAAGTTTGACTTTTCACAGATCAAAAGTCAACTCTTTGACTTTTTACATCTTTGACCATTTTCCATTATTTCTGAGCTTCCGAATATACAACGTATTCATATTCTTGAATATTATAAAAATCACATTTAAATATTAAACTGTACTCTAAACTAAAAAACCTGACCACTATATCACATATACTTGTCGGTTTCTCTCTCTCTTCACGTAAATTCGATCAATTCGAATCATTCTATCATACTGTTTCTAAGTTCTATTCTATATGAGCTAGTAGGGGAACCTAATGAGACCTATAGATCATGGGCTCCAACGATCCGAGATTAGCTAGTTAAAACTCTTTAGACGGAACTAATCAACCTTCGTTAATTAACGGTCATTCCACTAATGTCCCGTAGTTGCACTCCCCTCACTATAGATATATTTGTGTCCATTTGATATAACCATGATTAGTAAGCTAATCCTTCACAGGTTGTTCATAATCTTGGCTGGGTCATAAAAATCGTTTTACCCTCAAGACTACATCTTTGTTCCATAAGTTCCACTGATTCTCTAATGAACAATTGGTTTGAGGTTCAACCTATAAATATCGACATATCCCTATCGAGCAAGGAGAGGATATGGGCGCCCTTGTTAGACCTGGATTCAGTACTAAAGGGAGCAACCTATCTGAGCTAGTCCCCTATAACGGGTAGGAGTGAATTCTGTCTTGCACCCTATGTTCCCAGCTATCCACCCGATCTTACCCTGAAATGGGAGCTTGTTGGGCCAGGGATATTGAGTGCCCTCACCTATGCAGGTCTAAGGATAATTCCGAGTGAACAAGAGTTAATAGTTAGCTCAGGATTAAGATTAAGTTACCTAGGTCATCAATTAATGAAATAGTTAGTTTTATACATAAAACGACATTTAGAACGTAAAAAGTGACTATTTCATGGTTCAGTCTTATGTAAACTCTTTACATAGGATGTCCCCACTCACATATCTCTATATGAACGATTCAGGATCACATCGTTTGTACTAACTACAAAGTGGACCGCATCCATAGTGTCCCCAGAATAAGGTGCCTAACCTTATCCATATACTATAGACCATTTTGGCTATATATTTGAACTTGATCCACATTTATGTTACTACATAAAGTTCAAACTACATTAAATAGCCCCATGACCTTATTTTATTGGATTCAAGACTACAATTTCAATAACAACTTTATCGAAAAACAAAATAGAATATGTTTATTAATTTACAAACTACAAGTTTTAGGACATAAAATCCAACAACATAGTCCCGGATGGGTCTATTGCGATCATTCGCCAGGAGGATAAAATTTTCCATTATGTTGTTTGCATTAGCGGCTCGTTTTTCCGGTTGTTCAACCATCCTGTGAGTTCTTCCTTGTTGTCGGTGTCTATTTCTCTATCTTCTATGAAATGTTCTTTTGATCTCGGGGTCGAAATTGGGCTCAGGAGCGTGTCCTTCACTCATGCGACGCTTTCTTCTTCCTTTACCGAAGGAATGGAAATGAACAAAGGTCGAAAGCTGCAAAGAAAATCAAAGAGGTTTGTTGTTAGTGCAGTATATACCGTAGTCCCTGGCAACGACGCAAAAAACATGGTGCGTAGAATTGTGATGTGTTATGGTGTGAGTTTGCGATGATTTGTGTTATGCGGTGATCATGCAAGTTTTCCTAACAAGGCCCAAGTATAAGCCTTTTTAGGTTTCCTGGTAAGTCCAGGGTCGAACACAGGGACTACTAAGTAGATATACGATAGACTCTTCGATTCTATTGCGGTGGTAAATAAATGAAGTGGATAGTGTTTTGAGTGAGATTTTTCCTTTGCGACGAAGTTGAATGCAGAGTGATGAAAGCGTAGAGTTACAATAAGTATGCGATGAAGGGGTTGAGAAGGGGTTTAGCCAACATTTCCTAAGATTGTGCACAAGTTATGCAATCATGTTACACACAAATAACAACACTTCATTTCTCAATGCAGAATGCCATAATTTCTATTTCTAAGACACGTGCGATGTGTATGCGAAACAGTTGATAGGACTTATTTCTAAGCCTTTACTCTTGCCTATGAGATGCTGAATGATGCACACATAAAACAAGGTGACCGCACACAATCATTCCTATTTCTAGGGCGCATGCGATGTGTAAATAGCAATAAAACTTATGTCTATGTTTCTACTTCGTGCTTATGTGATTCTAATTCGACTTTCTCAAGCCTAGATTCTAACCCGTCTCTCTCAAGTCTAGATTCTATCTTTAGACTACTTTCTCAAGTACATCCAAAGGGTGAATGATGCATACATAAGACAAGATGATCGCATAAAATGTAAATCTTAAGTCATGCTAGCTAAGCACTTCTCAACCCATTCAGAAATTTAGCTACTCATGCGTGGTATAGAAAGATTGAACATAGATAGAAATGAGGTTTCCATTTTCTGCAAATAAAGTACTGAATACAAAATAACAAATGGATTTGAGAGATAAGAAGCCCGGTAAGCAATGTTTTGCTTCCCGTGGCCTTTTACACTGCTCTTTATCACTCAAACTCTGTTCTAGTTGTGTATTCTTGCTCTCGCAAGTGTTGGCCTTCTCTCCTATGTGTTGCTTTCTGGAAATCGCTCGATCTATCCAGGAGTGATTTCTCTTGGCTTCTTCCTTAACTCCTTACTCTTCTCCGTCCACTATGTATGAATATGTGCGTGAACAGACAGACTAACTAACTTTTTTAACTCCCTTTTTCTCTTGTGGCCTTTGGTATTTATAGATTTCAAGGTGAAACAACCTTTCTTGCTAATGATTGCAATATGGGCGGCATTAATTCCCCTACTTTGTTGTGCCGTTTAATGGTCACCGAAAGTTGAGTGTATTTGCTACAGTGTGGCTTTTAACGGCTTGTCAACTAAATTTGGAATCGATCATTATCAGCTTTCCGTCTCATCATGATTTATTATGCTGTCACCTTGATGCGAGGTCTTTATGCGGCCACCTTTTTAAGAAACTTCTCACGATCGCATGACTTGCGACCACAATTTTCAAGTGTGCTGATGCACTGTGCCTTTGGATCGCAATTTCATATGCGCCATCGCATTGTCCCTCACAAAATAGGTAAATTAACTGCTTTTATGAGATGAGCGCTTGCGATCGCAATTCCTTTCAGTTTAGCATTTTCGGACATGATATTGCCTATTTTACCATCACATTCTCTCATTATTTTACTTATTTGAGTTGTAATAACCTGTATTTCTACCAGTTATGAGCTATGCAATAGCACTAAGCGATCGTGTAGATGCGGCACTAAGTGATCGTTTAGATACGGTGCTAAGAAATGCGTTGAAGATTCTATGCAATGGAACTAAATGATCGTGTAGCTACAACGCTGAATGACGCGATGATGTTTTATACGATGGAGCTAAGCGATTGTTTAGCTACGACAGACACTAAACAGTGATATGAAGCGCTAGGCGATGGTATTAAGCGATCATGTAGTTCTACCCGAGAGCTAAGCGATCACACTATGCGATAAATAGAAGACACTAAACGATCGTGTACCTCTTCTCAACACAAGATAATGGTGTTAGACATTTGCCTTTAGTGCTTCACGATCGGCTTTAGTGAGACTTTGAGGTTGGACTGAGAGCAGCCGGTTTGACCGATTTTCTCGAGGTCCAATCCGGTTCAGCCTTAAAGGGGTTTTGGTTGGTCCAGTTTAGACTCATCCAGTCCGGTTCAAGATGCTTGGGTTCGGTTTGGAGCGGTTCAAAGAAGGTTTTGAAGCTATTTGTAATAGTTAGGCATCTGTTTGCTTGTTTATTCCCAAACTAAAATCATATCAGTTAGTATTTGATTGTTTATGCATGTGATGTATGTAATAATTAAACAATTCATGTATATGTATATAGTATGATAAGTAGATTTAAAACCCCACCGTAAGAAGCATGTTACATGCATTGAAAGTATGTTAGAGTTTTTATAATATATAGTATGTATGCTAGGGTTATGTTTAATATAATAGTTATATTAGATGCCTTTGTTGAATGTTGTGGATGTTTAATGTGTCTAAAATTTTGTAAGTTGTTATAAAATTGGTTAGACATTTAAAATTCATAACAAAGAACAATTGCATGCTCACTTAGGTTAACAACTAGTTTTAAATGTTAAAATAGATTGTTACCTTATAAAATACGGTTATAAACTCATATCGGTTCATAAACCTATCTAAGGCTGGGGGTACTTAAGTTGACGGTTTACAGAACACCTCCTACCTAGGGATTATGATCGAAACATTGAGCATTGTTAACTGATTTTATGAGCTTGCGTGAGCGATGTAAGGTAATAAAATGGTTTATCACCTAGACATTGTAGGTTAAATCCAATTATAAGCGTTATACTTGAATAAACCACTTAGACTTAGGTTGTATGAAATTAGCCGATATACCTAAGTAAAATGCCCAAACTTTTAGAACACTTTAGTGGGAGATTAACAATATATTTGATATATAGTTATTAGCTCTCATGTCTTCAAGAGTTCATACCGGGAGATCCATGCTTGGCTTCATGTCGATTTTACCTCGACTGCTCCATTTGGAAAGTGTTTGCATGGTTCAATAACAAGGTGAAAGAGGGAGGTAGTTCATAGTAAGTGGGTGAAGGAAATGTGTCAACATTGTCCTACAGTCTCCTCCATTAGTTTAAACCGTGAGATTCCCATGTTGCGCTTGCTATCGTTTTTAGGCGGCACTAGCTAGTCGTTAACTGCCGAAATCCCCACGAAGGGTTGTAACATAGGATTCAGAACAACCCAGGCTTTAGTAAAATGAATAGGGTCTTATAGTTTCATCTTGGATATTGTCTTCTATTTTGGAGCTATATTCATACCGTCCTATAAAATCTGAAAATGGCGGGTCGCACTTACAAGAATTACTAATTGTTAGTAAAGATCTTGACAGAAAGTGATAACCAAAAGAACTATTGGAATATGAGTTATTCTGGAAATAGTATTTGGTCAAGAACTGTCTTGCTTCTGTGAAGGAATTTTTGATAGCCCCTCGGTAGCAATTGTTCTAAATCACTTAAGTATCGTTGCAAATAAATAAAGCTTTATTGAGTACTTCATTAGTTTTGCTAAAAATGGATTTAGATACATATTTAATAGAGTTTGTTTAAAATGTTTCAGCAATGTCGAACTCAATCATACAATTACTTGCTTCTGATAAATTTAATGGAGAGGGTTATTCGAACTGGAAGTCAAACATCAATACGATATTAGTAGTAGACGATCTGAGGTTTGTGTTGATGGAGAAGTGTCCTCCAGTTCCCAGTTCAACAACCACTCGAATTGTTTGAGACGTTTATGATAGGGGGTGAGGGAAAACAAGAAAGCCCGAGCCTATATCTTGGCGAGTATATCTGATGTACTCAACAAGAAGCATGGGGACATACCCACCACCCGTGAGATTATGGCATCATTACAGGAGATATTTGGGTAACCGTTATCTTCTGTTAGACACGAAGCCATCAAGTATGTTTATATTACATGCATGAAAGATGGAATCAATGTAAGAGAACACGTTCTTGACATGATGGTTCATTTCAATATTGTGGAGGCTCACGGGGCAATGATAGGCGAAACGAGTTAAGTGAGCATGATACTAGAATCTCTCCCAGAGAGTTATCTGCCATTCAGGACAAACACTGTTATGAACAAAATCACTTATAATTTGACGATGCTGTTGAATGAGTTGCAGACTTATCAATCAATGACGAAACTGAAGGAAAAAGAAATAAATGTTATTTCGAAACCAAAATAGTTTTATAAGGGGTCTACGTCAGGTACGAAACCCACTGATGATAAGAAAGTTGGTCTTTCTTCTTCTAAGGATAAAATTATACAAATGAAGAAGAAAGGAAAAGGGAAAAAGAAAGGCACTGCAAAGAAAAACAAAAACAGAACCCCCAAAGGAAAATGTTTCCATTGTGGAGAAGCTGGGCATTGGAAACGAAACTGCCCAAAATATCTGGCTGAAAAGAAAGCAGAAAAGGCTAAACATGGTACATCTGATTTACTAGTTGTTGAAACATGTATAGTGGAAAATTCTCACCTTACCTGGATATAGGATTCAGGCGCCGCTAATCATGTTTGCACTTTTCTACAGGAAATTAGTTCTTGGAGAAGACTTTTTGACTATGAGACGACTTTCAAGGTGGGAACAGGTGAAGTTATGTCAGCTAAAGCAATGGGAGATGTAAAGTTGTTTTTTGGAGATTCTTTTATCTTGCTTAAGAATGTGTTTTATGTACCAAAGATGAAAAGAAATCTGATCTCCATTTCTTGTCTATTAGAGAATATGTACAATGTATGTACAGTGTATCTTTTGAATGTAATGAAGTGTTTGTTTATTCAAGAGGTGTTCATATTTTTTCTGTTAGACTTGAAAATAACTTATACATATTACAACCAACTGAAGCTAGAGCCATTTTAAATATAGAGATGTTTAAAACGACTGAGATTTATAATAAAAAAGGGAAAATTTCTCCTAACGCCTATCTTTGGTAATTCAGGCTTGGTCACATTCTCAACAGGATTGAGAGATTTGTTAAAAACGATCATCTAAATCAGTTAGAAGACAGTTCTCTACCTTTATGTGAATCATGTCTTGAGGGGAAAATGACTAAAAGATCTTTTTCGGACAAAGGTCTTCGTGCCAAAGAGCCTCTCGAACTTACAAATTCAGACCTATGTGGTCTGATGGATGTTAAAGCTCGAGGATGATATCAGTACTGAAGGAAATTGAATATGAGATTTCCATGAGTAGCGAAAAATAGATCATTCCAAATTACAATCATGAATGAACATTACAATCACAGTTGTAAATAAAACATACAGTTATGCAATTGTTATAGAAATTACAGCATGATAACTACAAATGAACAAGGCAAAAGCTACAAACATTTGTAGACTTGTCTCCACACTCCTTACTCACGAATGCTCGAACACGACAATCTTAAAAGCTTAAACAACACGACCGCAACAATGCATGAACACTTTGCACTCGACCTCAACGACCGTCTTGGTCACGAACGACCTCCACACAACCTCAATGGTGTCAAGTTGAGTATGACACCACCAAGAAAGTTAACTTGGTCTTCTCGGTGTGAGAATCCAAAGGATGGGCTCTGTTTAGACTTGGTATGAGGCAGATGAAGGAGGAATGAACAATCGTGTACACGATTGGGAAAATGGGAGAAGTCAAAAATCAATAGACAAAATCCCTTCCCGGGAAATTGGATTGATGCCAAAATGTTCCACTGTTCGGGAGGGCTCGTGCTGGATAGTCACCCATCACACGGATAGAAACCTATCGCATATGGTGACGTAAAATTAGCCGTCAAAGACTTGATGACTAAAATTATGGTGAACGCAATATGCGATGCATGTCTTAAGGTATGCGTTGATTCTCATGCGTCGATGGTCATGCATTGGAATGAAAATATGCGTTACTCTTATATGCGATGACCATCTGTTCCTGTCACAAGTTTTCTTGCACTCACGCCAAGTATAACGTGAACGCAAGTTTCTCAGGTGAACCGAGGTCGAACTCAGGGACTTGTAACTAAATGCTATGCGGTAATGTGTTTGTGGCAGATGAATAGTTGTAATCTAATAACTACTTCTACTCCTAACTATCAGACAAAGCAGTGGAAGTATGAATGAGAGGTAGAGACACGACAACTATTGACGCAAAGTAAATGCATGGAAAAAATAGATAAAATGGTGAGGATGTCTTTATCATAACCCTTAATATTGCGCAAAGGAAAACTCAGCCAACGCAAGCTATGCGATCATGCTACACACACTTGTGCCTAATTCTAGGACGCATGCGATGTATATTTGAAGTGTCAAGAGGCCTTATTCCTAATTCTTTATTCCTGCTCATGTGCTCCTACACATAAACAAGATGACCGCATACCACCGTATCCTACTTCTTGGATGCATGCAATATCCTCTCCGTAGGGTGCATACTCTGTGTAATAGCAAACGGAGCTTATCTCTATGTTCCCCATTCTTGCTTATGCGATCCAATTCGCTCTCCCGAGACTTAGATTTGGTTTTTAGACTACTCTCTCAAGTATGCCTAAATGATGAATGATGCGCTCATAAGACAAGATAACCGCATAAACTTGGCTGACGTAAGATTATTCCTATATCTAGTGAACACTAGCTTACATTGCTTAATGCGACTAACCACTTACCCTCCCCGACAATTAGTTATTGTTAACTTTACTCAAAGATAAGCATTGCGTCCACCTATAGACAGGCATTGCTACAGCTTCACACTAAACAAATAAGGTTTTCTCACAATACTCACGCAACGCACACCTCCCGGCGATTTGCTATATGCTTCATATTCCTATGCCGCATGATTAAGTATGCGATACTCTAACAGTCTCACTAAATGATGCAAAGAAAGTTAAAGATGATAAGTAAATGAAGATGGAGATGGAGTTGAAGGAAAATACAGAAATGCATTGATCATAAAATATATTAATTCCTTAACCAAAATGTAATACAATACAATATAAGGAAAGAAGAGAAAATGAAAGGACTAGCTGGAAGCAATGTCTTGCTCCAACGGATGTGTGTTAAGGCTGCTGGTGGTGCCATGGAAGGGCGGTGGAGCTGACTCTCTCGAGATCTAACTCCGGCGAAGGCTGCGGTCATCACTTGGAATGGATGAAGGAGATGAAACACTCTCAAGCTTTCTTCTAATGCTTTGGTCTGGATCACAAGGATCCACCCGAAGGTAGGAAACCTTGGATGAACTGAAATTCTGCTCAACGGCCTCTATTAATAGAGCTTGATCGCCGATAGCATTAATGGACCTACTCTGATTCTGACATTCGCAGCGCGATGGTCCTTTTCTGAGTCTGCTGCTTGTAGCGTGGTAGGTGAAATGTCAACATCATCTTTTGATTTTCCCGAGATATGCATTAATGTTTCCATTCCCCCAACTTTGCCTTCATCCCTCTATTATGGTTATCATTGTGTAGCCGCAATCTTGCGATGACCGAATGCGCTTGATGACCGCAACTTCTATGCGATGACCGCAATCGCTTGGCGATTGCAACTCCTATGTGATGGACGCATGCGGTTGATTACCGCAACACCCATGCATTGAACATATGCGTTCGCTTTTGCAATGGAGAAATTCTCCGCATGCGGTCGTCTTTTCGATAGCCCAGCTTCCGTGTATGCGTCCGCTTCCTGCGTTAGTTATAAAGATAGACAATTGAATGCATAATAACGCATAATAGTGGGTTAGTCGAGATTCTTGATGTTGAACGATGAAAATTCATTTTCTCATAAATTCCTAATATATTCGCCGCATAATCTACTTAACAACCCTCATAATTCTAAATAAAAGGCCTAAGATGATGTGCATTTCTGCCCATCTTCAAAAAGCTAAGCGTTTGTTTAGCTCATCGCTTAGTAAAGTGTCTGTCGCCTACAAAACACGATCGTTTACTTCGCTCAGCTATCGCTTAGTAAATCGATATTTACTTGACAAGCTCCGTGAGATGTATCTTTTTGCGAGAGTGAATCTCAAAAATTACTTTTGCAAAACTTTTCAATCGCTTTGTTAAAAAACTTACTAAAAATAGGAAAACAATTTTCCTTTTATCTCACGGTTAGTATGAACCACCAATAACCTCCCACTCAATTGGTTATTAGAGAAAAAGATTTAATTATCCAATAATTAACATTATTATAAATATAAACGATAACCAACTTATCATACTATATTTATAACCTATAGTTTTATTATTTCATCTCATGAAATATCTAAACCATAGTTTTTTTCTATTCCATGGTACTTAATGTAAATCTCATTTACATTAATCCTCTACTAGATGTATCTCATACATCATACCATTATATCATATATAATCAAAATACCTCTTGTCAATTTGAACATTTCAAATCAACACCAAGAACTGATCCTCAACTGGATCCATTAAGATACCAAGGGGACCTTATGGACTTATAGTTCAAAGCTCCAACGATATGTGAATAACTGACTAAACTCTTTAGTCACGGGATCCACCATCCGTTAACTACCAGGCACTCCACTAAAGACCGACAACTGAACTCTCCTTACCACAAATATATTATGTGTCCATCTTAACCAATTAACAGTGCAAAAACCCTTCACAGATCGCTCGTAACTATAGCTCAGCCAATAACCGTTATGCCCCTGTAGTTACATCTAACTCCTTAAGTACCACTGATCCCTTTAATGAACATAAGTCATAGTCCTACTATGACTGAGTCTTCTCTTCTAAAGAGAAGTTATGGCCACTATGTTCAAACCTCAAAATCAGTCCTTAAGAAAGCAATCTCTTTACTTATCCCTGCTTCGGGAAAGGAGTGCATTCCATCTTGTGGATTGAGTTCCTAGCTCCCAGATCAGACAAGTCCCCAAAAAGGTAGGCATGTTGAGTTGGCAATCCGGCCATTCTCACCCATACTTAGGATTGAGGTCGTTCCACCTATGGTCGTTTAGGTGAAATACAAGTCTCTAGTATCAACGGCGTTATATACAGAGTCTAATCATCTCGTGGTCTAGGTATTATACAAACTCTTGGTATAGGACACTCCCGCTCGCACGTCTCCACATGAATGGTCAGGATCTACATCTGTAGTAGTTTACAACACTTGCAAACCTCTACAAAGCGGGCCGTATCCATAGTGTCACCAAGATCAGGTATTCCACCTTAATCCTTATACTACAGACCTATTTAGGTTATCACTTAAGACATGATCCACTTGTATATCACATATACATGCTTAAGTTCACATAAGATAACCAAGGAGCTTTGTTTATTGGATATGAGTAAATGCCAGAATCAAATAACAATTATTTTATTCATCAAACAATGTGTATCTTTACAAAACAACGAGACTCCGGGAGAATTAGGACACCAATCCCAACAAGTACTTCGTCAGTTTTATTGACTATTACTCTCGATATGGCTACATTTACTTAATCAGTCATAAGTCTGAAACTCTTGAAAAGTTCAAAGAATTTAAGGCTAAGACTGAAAATCTGTTAAGTAAAAGAATTAAAACACTTCGATCTGATCGAGGTGGTGAGTATATAGATTTGCAATTCCAGAACTATCTAGTAGATCATGGAATTCAATCCCAACTCACAGCACCTGGAACACCACAACAAAATGGTGTTGCAGAAAGGAGAAATCGAACCTTGTTGGGCGTGCTTCGATCTATGATGAGTTTTGCTCAGTTACCTCAATCTTTTGGGGATATACAGTACAGGCTGCAGTTTATATTCTGAACATTGTTCCATCAAAAAGTGTTTCAAAAACACCTTATGAATTATGGAAAGGACGCAAAAAGAGTTTACATCATTTTCGTATCTGGGGTTGTCCAGCACACGTGTTGGTATAGAATCCTAAGAAATTAGAAACACGTTTGAAATTATGCCTATTTGTAGGATACCCCAAAGAAACAAAAGGAGGATTGTTTTATGATCCCCCAAAAGATAAAGTATTTGTATCGACAAATGCTACGTTCTTGGAAGAGGATCATATTAAAAATCATCTACCTCGCAGTAAATTAATATTGCAAGAACTAACTAAAGATACTATAGAAAGTTCAAGCTGGTCCATCAACAATGGTTGTTGTCCCGTCACGTCCATCCCAAGAGTTGGGGATGCCTCGATGTAGTGGAAGGGTTTAGTGGAGTGACCCATTAGTTAACGTATAGGGGTTATATCGGTCTAATGAGTTTAGTCGATTAATCTCGAATCATTGGAGCCCATGATCTATAGGTCCATGAGGTCCCCCCTACTAACTCGGAAATGGATTAGCTCTAGAGTAGCGTGATAAGTTAATTTGAAACGTTCAAATTAGAATAAAACGAAATTGGAGAAAATATATTTAAATATGATTTAAATATATGAAGATAAATTTGTGTAAAAATTAATTTAATATTGGATATTAAATTAATTAAAATTATTAAAATTATTTAAATAATTATTTATTAATTTTATTAGAAAATTAATTAGTAAAATTAATAATTTTGATTTTAGAAATAAAATATGATTTTAAAATCAATTTTGGAAATTGAAAAATCACACAAACTTGAAAAAATGGGTTTTTTTTCAAGTCATCTTCAAAGTTGCTTGCAAAGAACCCACCACCTCTTTTTTGGTTTACTCTAAGCATGAGCTGCATCCCATGCAGCACATCTCTTTGCATGATAGTCTACAATATATTGAAGAGATTGAAGTGAAGAATGGGATGAAGAATCGACTGAATTTTTGCTGAAAAATTTGGATGAAGAAGGTGTTCTTCAATGGGTTGGTTTAGTGAGCTTTCTCCATATTCCCGTTGATTCCAGCTTATTTTGAGTCCCACAACTCAATCTAGAGCACCAAAAGGATAGTAAGGAAGATCTTTTGGTGGTATACACAAGGATTTGAAGGATTTTGCAGCTGGAAATGGAGATTTCGTTGGTTCGGCCAAGGTATGTTTTTGAAACCCATTAAACTCTATTTTAGCATGGTTCTTTTCAACCAAAATTAATGAATTAGAGTACTTATGGATCCTGATTTCTTCCGCTGTGTGCTGGTGTCGATCAAACAATTGGTATCAGAGCATCTTATAAGCATTCAATTCAGATTAATTCTAGTTTGGTGGGTGTTTTGTATGAAAATATGAAACTATTGTGATGATATGGTTTCTAAGTTTTAGCCTTTAATTTCTCTTTGATTTCTCGTTTAAATTTGTAATTGGCTCTTGCTTGATGAGCTCCCAAGAGTTTGTAATTTATTTGGAGTCATTAGAGTTGAAATTAAGCTATAATTCAAAGAAACAAGCAAAGGGGTCGAGTTGCAGATTCCAGACGATCAACCTCTGTTCATATTGTTGTTAAGCTTCAGTAGCTAAACGATCATTTAGCTTCATACTTTAGATGATATGAAGAAAAAGCTAAACGATCGAGTAGCTTTGGGCATTAATCGTTTAGGTGTTGTGCGCTAGACGATCGTCTACCTCGAGAGCTAAATGATGCTGTTTTGCTATGTGATGGCACTACACGATCGTGTAGCTTCGGGTGGGAGCTAAGTGATGCGGCGAAGAGCTATGCGATGTGAGCGATCGCTTACACGATCGTTTAGCTTTGATCGGGTGCTAAGCGATGCAGAAGAGCTATGCGATGGCACTGAGTGATCGCTTACACAATCGTTTACCTATGAGCGGCAGCTAAGCAATGCGTCGATTGCTATGCAATAGTACTAGGCGATCGCTTACCTCAGGGGCGCGCTAAACGATCAAGACGCGGTGCTAAATGATGGAGCTATGCGATAGTGTTTGACACTAAGCGATTGTGTAACATCCTCCGGCGCTAGACGATGACACTATAAGATAGAAGGCAAACACTATACGATCGTGTAGCTTTGTTAAACGATTGCCGTTGGTTGCTAAACGATCAAGCAAACACTAAACGATCAAGCCAAATGCATGACGATGGTAGTTAATGCTAAACGATCTGACTTAGCAAGATTTTGGGCGAGAGCAAGAGAAGCTGGTTAGCGAGATTTTGGGCGAGAGCAAGAGAAGCTGGTTCGGCCGGTTCTCTTGAGGTTTGGTCCGATTTAGCTTCAAATGGTTTATGGTTGGTTCGATTTAGTCTCTGCTGGTCCGATTCAGATGGTTCGGGTCCGGTTCAATCGATTTTGGAGCGGTTCGAGCGGTGTTGAAGCTGTTTTTGTAATAATTAGGCTTTTGTTTTCATGTTTTTGCCAAAACTAGAACCTCTAGGAAATCTCGCTGGTGTCGCTCATGGAGATCTCGCTGGTGTCGCTCATGGGGATCTCGCTGCTGTCACCCATGGGGATCTTGCTAGTAAGGCAATCTTTAATGATGAAAGTTCCATTAGTAAATGAACTATTTGAGATATTTTGCTAAGAATTCTAAGTAGTTTAACCGGGAATTATATCCTTTCCGGCCAAGAAGAGCTAAGAGAGGCGTATAAACCGTTAAGAGGCTAACAAACTGTGAGTGACTATATGATGAATTAATGTTTTAATAATTTAGAAACTATGGTTTCCTTGAAGTTATTTCTCATGTTAAGTGTTGGAAACTATGATTTCTTTGAAGTTACTCTCATGCTAGGTGTTTAAATGAAGTGTCGAGCAACGTATTTGTGAAACTGTCTCTCATGCTCAGGAAAGCATGTCTTCCATGGAATTGATATGATTTAAATATGTTATATTTTCCAAATACTTTCAGCATGTTTAAGTAACTCCATTTTATGATAAACTAGTATGATGGATGAACTAGTATGATGATTTGAGCACTAGGCCTTAGTGTTCAACTAAATGTTTAACTAGTTTTACTTAAAATGCGATACCGAAGGACATTTGAGAAGGTATCCGCCCAACCAGATACCAAAGGACATTTGAAAAGGTATCTGACCAACTTGGTACCAAAGGACAATAGAGAAGGTACTGGACCAACTTGATACCGAAGGACATTTGAGAAGGTATCTGAGCAGAAGTACCTAAGGATACTGAAGGACAATGAGAAGGTATCCTAGTCAAGTACCTAAGGAATACTGAAGGAACAATGAGAAGGTATCCTAGTCAGGTACATAAGGTACGATAGTACTCAGTTATAACCACATGCACGTAGGTAATATGACGTCGAGGATTGAACAAAAGAGTTCTCCCCGACTAAGTTTTGACGTTGAGGGTTAGATTTAGTCATTCACTCTCAAATAAGGATAAAGGCAGTCGTATCTTCTCATAAACTAGAAGGATAGTTTGAATTGCTAATGCTTATGAATGTTTATAACGCATGATGTTACTAATATATGAGTTTTCCAAGTATGTTTTCCATATCTAACACATGCTAATAGTTTTACAGACTAATTCAACACGATTTAAGCCAATTATTTTATAGAGTATGAAGCATGCATTAGGGTTAAAACTAAGCTTAGTGTGCTATGTTTATATACCTAAGATTACTAAAGTACATGCGTTGATATTCCTAAACACAATGAAGAGGACTACTGAAGGTAAGAAAGGTATATGAATAAATGTACCTAAGGTGTTGACGGTACATAGAAACCTCCACGTACACATGGTAGTTTTGAAAGAGAGGCAAGTATGGATCTCCTAGGTCATACACCAGCAAAAAGGAGGCTGAAATGTGGGCTCTTGGCCGATAATAGACATTGGAGCTAGAGCGATGTATGCTCGTCTCAACTAGAGAATAATGATCTTTAATGGTGTTTAAGAATGGTTATCAAGGCTAATGTTTTAAGGAAATTGCTTGAGATTCCCATCGATATATTGAAAGAAATCGACGTAGGGATATCTCTTAGCCATAGTTTAATGGAACAGTCGAAGTAGAGATCTCATACGGCCATGGTTTGGCGTTGGGAATTAGAGCAATGAATGTTCATTCTCAACTAAGATTCAGATTTCAAATGCAATGGTTTAAAGTTTATGTACACGTTTGCTTGGTATACTTTAGTTTCAGTATTATGATTCCAAGCTTTCGGTTTTGAGCATGAGATTTATATTTTATTAAGTCACTCACTAGGCTTCTAGCTCACGTTTTCAAATGTTTTCTTTTAGGTAGTGGTCAGTTCCCAAAAGACTTTTTTTTGCTGCTGTTCTGCCACTCAAAGAAACAGGTTGAAGGAAGTGTAATCGAAGGCCTATATTAGTTAGTATACATGTGTTTGTCTAGTGACTAGTATTCTTGATAAGGCTCACTAGGTTGTATTATCTATGTAAAAACAATGCTGCGAAACCTTGTAATGTAAATGTGTTAAGCTCTATGTTATTATGTATGTATTCAGGGTTCGAATATTATTTTAAGGTAAGTTAGGCAGTAAGTGCCAGCAAAAGGGTTGGTAACTGCTGTAGTCACCATTCCGTCCAGGTTAGGAGGGTAATCTGGTGCAGGGTGTGACAATAGCTATCGTTAAACGACTAGCAAAGGGCCGCTTAAAGCTAATCAGTAGGTGCAACATAAGAATCTCACGGTTAAGACTAATAGAGGAGACCGTAGGATATGTTGACACATTTCCTTCACCCACTTACTATGTACTACTTCCTCCGTTCACCTTGGTATTGATGCATACATCCTCTTTCCATAGGGAGGTCACTTCTAGGGTGACACGAAGCGTCATAAGAATCTCACGATATGAACTATGTGGAGACATGGTAGTTGAAATCATACAATTGATTTCTGTTCGAACAACTTCCTCTTATTCACCAAAGTCTAAATTTAAGCTAAAAATACTCTCCGTAGGAGGTCACTTTCAAGGTGACACGAAGTACCACTTAAATCCAGACTGTGAACTCTTAGGGATGCAAGAGCTAAGAATAACATACTGTGTAGGTTATTAATCTCCCGCTGATGTTTTCTAATAACTCTATCATATAGAAGTTATTCACTACCATTGAAGTGTTCTAATGTTTGGGTAACCTTGTACTTAGGTTCTTTTCCGGCTAATTAAAAATAACCCTAAGTCTATGTGGTTTATCCATGTATAACTCTTATAAATGGACTTAAACCTACGATGTCTAGGTGATAAATGCTTTTATTACCTCACATCGCTCACAAATACTCATAAAACTGGTTACCAATGCTCAATTATTCGGCCATAATCCCCAGGTTGGAGGTGTTCCGTAGACCGTCAACTTAAATACCCCCAACCTTCGACAGGATTATATGCTGGTTGAGTTTGTAACCCTAGTTTTACAAGTTTAACGACCTATTTTAACTAATTAAAACAAGTGGTTAACCTACGTGAGCATGCAGCTGTTCTTTGTTCTAGATTTTAAATGTCTATCCCAATTTTGTAATAGCTTATAAAACTTTAGACATGCTAAACATCCACAACATACAAGCATTCAATATCTAATATAACACTTATATTAAATACAAGAAACCCTAACATGCATACTATATATTATAACAAATTATAACATACTTTCAATACATGTTGCATGCTTCCTATGGTGGGATTTTAAATCTACTATTTCGCCACGTGTCAAACCAATAAGTGAGCTTCCTTATTTTGTGTTTTCCTTTTCCTTTCTCTACAACTTCTTTAAATAACATGGATTTTCACTTATATGATATTTAATATATATTCCTTTAGCCAAACATGCTTGTTTAGGACGCTTTGAATTCGGGGTTTACACTTAGTTACACAAGAGCTTATTTCTCGTTGCTTCCAGTCTCTAACCCTCATAAAACATGGCTTCATTTAACTCATTGGGAGACATCTCATTACTTACTCTTACTTAAAGTAATTAGGGTTCGGGTTTTACAACTATCCCTACGGAGGATTGTAACATAGGATTCGGAACAACCCAAGCTTCAGTAAAATGAATATGGTTTTATAGTTCCATCTTGGGTATTGTTTTCCATTTTGGAGCGATACTCATACCGTTCTATAAGATCCGAAAATGGCAGGTCTACACTTACAGAATTATTAAGTATTAATAATGTCTGACCAAAAGCGGTACCTAAATGACTATCGAAATATGAGTTATTCTGGAAGTAGTATTTAGTCAAGAATGTCTTAATGTAGTATCATTGCAAAAGAATAATCTTGGGTAAATTATTAAAATTTCTAAAACTTGATTTGATATTAAATTTCAGAATAACAAGTTCATTAATACAAGTGTTGGCATCAAATAAACTTCATCGGGGATAATTATGTGAATTAGAAATCAAATTTGAACATGATACTTGTGATAGACAATTTGGGGTTTGTCTTAACTGAGAACTGTCCTCCCATTCCTAGCTCTAACACAAACCAAAATGTTCAAGATGTATATGATAGTTGGGTTAAGGCTAATGATATAGCTTGTGCTTATATCCTCGCTAGCTTATCTGATGTGTTGACAAAAGAAGCATGAGGGTATTAGTACTACCAAAGAGATTATGGAATCTCTGCGAGGGATGCCATTAAGCATGTTTACAACAGTTGCATCAAAGTGGGGACCAATGTTTGTGAACATGTCCTAGACATGATGGCCCACTTTCATATGGCATAAGTAAACGGTACTATCATGGACAAGAGAAGTCAAGTTGGTTTTATTCTGGAATCTCTTTTGAAGAGTTTTCTGCAATTCTGAATGCATTTATGAATAAAATTTGACTACTCTACTAAATGAGCTACAAACTTATCAGACAATGTTGAGAACAAAGGGTCTGGTGTCAGAAGCAAATGTTACTACTACCGAGAAGTGAGGAATGTCCTCCAAGCCTGAAGTTGCTTCCTCTTTGAAGAGTAAGAGTATTCTCGTGAAGAAGGGCAAAGGGAAAGGGAAGAAGAAGCCTAATGGATTAAAAGGCAAGGATAGCACTGAAAGGGAAATGTTTCCATTACAACGATGAAAGGCACTTGAGGAGACACTGCCCTCAATATCTTGTCGAGAAGAGAGCAGAGAAAAGGTAACCAGGCTAACTTGACCATGGGACCATTTTCCCAGCTCATCTAGTGGGAGAAGTTGCTACTTGTTTTTAAAAGTTAAAACTTGTATAGAACAAATTGTATATATTTTTGTGATAAATGAAATGTTCATTTTCAAAAGTTATGTTTGTTCTAGCAACCTCTATTGAGAATTAAATTATTAAATGCCATCTATAGATATTCATATATCTAAATAGTTAGATCAAAGTATAGAAAGTTTAAAAATTTCTAGATCTGACTGTTAACAACTGTAAATCCATTTCCATGTCATCACAATCCTCACTTATTTCAACTATGTGATATGGTTGTTCAAAAGCATGACCACTTGAATCACTTGTCTTATAAAACTCATACAATTGCATCAAACTCACCTCATTAGTCATTGTTCTAGTAACTCCATCCCCATAGATACTTATGAAACAAAAGGACACATAATCCAACTTATATCGTGGATCAAACACAATAGCTAGAAACAACGTTGTCAAGAGATCCCCAATACTTATCAAATTTCATTCTGATATTGGAAGCCATAGTATATATCACACTATTTACATTTTGGCTCCAACCTATTAAACGCCGTTGAATCCCACAAAGTTCATGAAAAAATGTATTAGAAGTGACATAAGTTGAGCCACTAACCTTCAATGTAAGATCATAAAACATCTTAAAAAATTTGACAAATGTTCGAACATGGTTCCAATCTGCTAAGGCCAGTGGTCCCTTTCTTTTCTTTCCATTCTCATCTTCAGTAAAGTGATGTACAAAATCTTCATCCTCTTCTTCTAAGCATTGAAAAGCCTTTTCAAAATTTAAAGCATGATCAAGCATCAAATATGTTGATTTCCATCTTGTAGACACATCTAGACAAACAAGGGCTTTAGATTGAATCTTTTCATGTCCAACACAATCTAAAAAAATTTTCAATCGCTTAGGAGAAGATCTAACATATCTTACAACATTTCATACACTAGCCATCGAATCATGTAATTCTTTCAATCCATCATTGACAATCAAGTTCATAACATGAGCACAACATCTCATATGCAATAATTCACCATCCAAAATAAAAGACTTCCAAATCTTTAGTTCTCTCTTCATATATAAGATTGTTGAATCATTTGAAGTTGCATTATCAACAATAATTGAAAAAACTTTATCAATACCCCAATCCAATAAACCACATTCAATTACTTTACCAATTGTCTCTCCCTTATGATTAGGCACTTGACAAAAATTCAATATTCTTTTAAGTAAATTCCATTCAGAATCAACAAAATGTGCTGTAAGAACCATATAATTGATGTTCTGTAAGGAAGTCCAAGTATCTGTTGTTAGGCTCACTCTTTGACCACTTTTGATTAAAGTTGATTTCAACAATTTTTTTTCATCCACATACAACTGATAGATATCCCTAGCAATTGTGATTCTTGAAGGAATGTCAAACTTAGGACATGCAATATTACAAAATTCTTTAAATCCCTCTGTCTCTACAAATCTAAATGGTACCTCAGACAATACTAGCATCTTAGCACATGCGCTTCTAACTCTTTGTTGACTAAAGGAAGTAGATAAAAAATTCATATTGATAGCACCTTTTGCATCACTTTCATTCTGTTGAAATGTTAGTATGATTTGCGGTTTAGGTTTCTTTCTAAATGGATAATTTTTGCATTGTTTTCGTAAATGCTTCCATAAGGTACTAGTTCCACATGAAGAAGTGTCACAAGCGTATTCTTTATCACAATAATTACATTGGCATCTTATACCTTCGGTGTTAGATCTTTGCATCTTTGTAGAGTGATCCCACACTGAAGATGATGGCCTAGTTGGTTTTCTCTTGCCAATGACTTCCGATGGTTTAGAACATGCATCAGGGACGGAAATATTTATAGGTGGTGAATCATTGTCGTTGTCGATGTCGATCAACTCACTATTTTCCATCTACAATATTAACAAATATAGAAAAATAAAAAAAGTGTGAGCATAGGCCATGAGGAATAAATAAAATATTATATATATATATATATATTTAATATGACACATTACGGCAACTGGTGAGTGACGAAAATCGAAAAGCGGAAGAAAATAGTGGCTAACGTGAAGTCACTCATGGCGACTACCGACTGGGTCTAGCGTGACGAGTGACGAAAACGAAGAAATGAAAAGGGTGCTCGAGCTCGAGGGATGAAAATGAAAAAAAGTGGTGGCCTGGCCGATGATGAAAATGAAAAGCGGAAAAGGGATGCCTGAGCGACGACTCGACAGAACGGACGACTAGACCTAAACGAGTGACGAAAAATGAAATCAAGAAGACATCCAATCACCGCGCTAAGTCCGAGTTATATTGTAGGTAGGGTACCGTCTACATCTGCATTCTGCCATCTGGGGAAGTTGAAAAGTGGAGAAGAAGGAAATAAAAAAGACATCCAATCTCTACGAGCCACGTGTCGACAAGGGAATGGTTTACATTTTATCCTTTAGCCTACCGATCGAGAAGTGGGAACTGGGAAGTGAGTTGGGCCTTCTATTATTGGGTTGAGCTGGGCTGGGTCTACATAGTACCTACATACAAATTAAATTAAAACAAATACTAAATAATGGATCGGTTCGGTTCGAACGGAACTATTTTTCTCCAAACCCGACAACCGAATCGACCTGTTCGGGTTCATTTAAAAAAAGAAACCCCAAACCAAACCATTTTTTTTAACAAACCCAAACCAGCTGAGTTAGGTTGGGTTGCTCAGTTTTTTCGAGTCTTCGATTTTTTTTAACACCCCTAATGGTTATATCGAGTGGACATAATATATCTACAGTGAGGGGAGTTCAACTATGGGCTTTAGTGGAGTGACCCATTAGTTAATGAATGAGGGTTAGATCGGTCTAATGAGTTTAGCCGATTAATCTCGAATCGTTGGAGTCCATGATCTATAGGTCCATGAGGTCCCCCTACTAGCTCGGAAATGGATTAGCTCTAGAGTAGCGTGATAAGTTAATTTGAAACGTTCAAATTAGAATCAAATAGAATTGGAGAAAATATATTTAAATATGATTTAAATATATAAAGATGAATTTGTGTAAAAATTAATTTAATATTGAATATTAAATTAATTAGAATTATTTAAATTGTTTAAATAATTATTTATTAATTTTATTAGAAAATTAATTTATGAAATTAATATGTAAAATTAATAATTTTGATTTTAGAAATAAAACATGATTTTAAAATCAATTTTGGAGTTTTGGAAATTGAAAAATCACACAAAGTTGGTTACAAAGAACCCACCACCTCTTCTTTGGTTTACTCCAAGCATGAGCTGCATCCCATGCAATACATCTCTTTGCATGATAGTCTACAATATATTGAAGAGATTGGAGTGAAGAATGGGATGAAGAATCGACTTAATTTTTGCTGAAAAATTCGGATGAAGAAAGTGTTCTTCAATGGGTTGGTTCAGTGAGCTTTCTCCATATTCCCTTTGATTCTAGCTTATTTTGAGTCCCACAACTCAATCTAGAGCACCAAGAGGATAGTAAGGAAGATCTTTTGGTGGTCTACACAAGGATTTGAAGGATTTTACAGCTGAAAATGGAGATTTCGTTGGTTCGGCCAAGGTATGTTTTTGAAACCCATTAAACTATTTTTTAGCATGTTTCTTTTCAACCAAAATTAATGAATTAGAGTGCTTATGGATCCTGATTTCTTCCGCTGCATGCTGGTATTGATCCAACAGTAAGGAACTTCTTAAGCCATACACCTCTTTAGCAGCTTCACAAGCAACCATGTATTCGACTTCCATAGTGGAGTCTGTGATGCATCCTTTCTTGATGCTTTTCCATACTATAGCTCATCCATTCAGAGTATACACTGACCCTGATGTGGATTTTCGAGAATCCTGATCAGTCTAAAAGTCAAAGTCTGTATATCCTATAAGGATAAAATCCTTATCTTCATTTAGGAGCATATAGTCCCTCGTTCGCCATAGATACTTGAGGATCGTTTTGACCACCGTTCAGTGATCTAATCTTGGATTGGACTGATATTGACTAAAAATCCCTATTGCATAGCAAATGTCAGGTCTAGTACATAAAATTGCATACATAAGGCTATCAATAGCCGATGCATAGGGAATTCCTCTCATTTCCTCAACCTCTTAAGGAGTCATAGGACACTATTCCTTAGACAATACAATTCCATGCTTGAAAGGTAATAAACCCTTATTGGAATTGTGCATCAAGTATCTAACAAGCATCTTGTCAATATAAAATGCCTGAGACAAGGCCAACCTTTTGTTTTTACGATCCCTTATAATCTGGATCCCTAGAAAAAATTGCACCTCTCCGAAATCTTTCATATGGAATTGGGTGACTAGCCATTTCTTTACATCAGTGAAAAGACCTACGTCATTCCCAATGAGTAGGATATCATCCACATACAGCATGAGGAAAGCTACTGAGCTGTTGATGATTTTCTTCTGAACACAAGGCTCATCAACATAATGATCAAATCCATAAGATTTGATCGAAACATCAAATCTTATATTCCAAGTTCGAGATGCTTTTTTCAGTCCATAAATAGACCGATTAAGCTTACAAACCTTTTACTCTTGATTTTGCTTAATGAATCCTTCTGGTTGATTCATGTAGATGGTCTCTTCAAGATTACCATTCAAAAAGGCAGTCTTGACATCAATTTACCATATTTCATAGTCATAATATGTGGCTATGGACAAGAAAATCCTGATAGACTTTAACATGACAACAAATGAGAAAGTTTCTCCATAGTCCATTCCCTCAACCTGCGTATAACCCTTTGCCACAAGTCTAGCTTTAAAGGTCTGTACCTTTCCATCTACACCTCTTTTCCCCTTGTAGATTCATTTACAACATATAGGTTTTACCCCATTAGGTTGATCTATTAGCTCCCAGACAGAATTGAAGTACATGAACTGCATTTCTTGATTCATGGCTTTAATCCATTCATCCATGTCAACATTTTCCATGGCTTGTTTATAAGATAATGGATCCTAAACTCCATCATCAATTATGATGTTTTAGGCTTCTGTTAAGCCCATGTAGCGTACATGTGGGTTCATAAACCTCCCACTATGTTGAGGCAATCTGAACTCTTGATATGGCTGACTAGATGAACTAAAATCAACAACTTTTGTGTTTGAACTTTTCAGCAGGCGAAAACGGACCTAGAGGTCAAGAATGATGAAAAAAAGTTGTGTGCCAGACAATTTTGCGAACGGAGCTCATTTGGTGCCCCAAATGGCTATCGGGCCCGACAGGGTTGCCTAGGGCCCAATTTTTGTGTGTGAAGTTTCTGGCGGGCGAAAACGGACCCAGGGGTTAAGAACGATGAAAAAAAGCTGTGTGCCAGACGGTTTTGCGAACGGAGCTCATTTGGTGCCTCAAACTGCTACCGGACCCGGCGGAGCTGCCCTGGGGCCCAATTTTTGTGCGCGAACTTTCCGGCGGGGGAAAACGCGAAAATGGATCCAGGGCTTAAGAATAATGAAAAAGGCTATGCGTTAGACGGTTTTGTGAACGGAGCTCATTTGGTGCCCCAAATGGCTATTGGGCCTGGTGCGGCTGCCCCTGGGCCTAATTTTTGTGCGCGAACTTTCCGGAGGGTGAAAACGCGAAAACGATCCCAGGGGTTAAGAATGATGATAGAAGCTGTGCGCCAGACGATTTTGCGAATAGAGCTCAATTTGTGCCCTAAATGGCTATCGGGCCCCTCGGGGCTGCCATGGGGCCAAATTTTTGTGCGCGAACATTCCGGAAGGCGAAAAATACGAAAAAAGACCCAGGGTTAAGAACAATGAAAAAAAGCTTTGCGTCAGACAGTTTTGTGAATGGAGCTCATTTGTTGCCCCATATGGCTATCGGGCCTGGTGGGGCTGCCCAGGCCCTAATTTTTGTGTGCGAACTTTCTGGGGGGCGAAAATGGGAAAAGGGACCCAAGGGTTAAGAAAGATAAAAAAAAAAAAGTTGTCCGCCAGACGGTTTTGCAAACGAAGCTGAATTGATGCCCAAATGGCTATGGGGACCGGGGGGCTGCCCCGAGGCCAAAGTTTTGTGCGCGAACTTTCCGGCCAGTGAAAATGCGAAACGGACCAAGGGGTTAAGAATGATGAAAAAAAAGTTGTGCGCCAGTTGGTTTTGTGAATGGAGCTCATTTGGTGCCCCAAATGGCTACCGGGCCCGGTGGGGTTGGCCCGGGGCGCAATTTTTATGCATGAACTTTCCGATGGGCGAAAACGCGAAAACGGACTTGGCATTAAGAACGATGAAAAAAGTTGTGTGCCAGACGGTTTTGCAAACAGAGCTCATTTGGTGCCCCAAAAGGTTATCGGGCCCAGCGAGGTTGCCCTAGGGCTCAATTTTTGTGCGCGAAATTTCCGGCACGCGAAAACACGAAAACGGACCCAGGGGTTAAGAACAATGAAAAAAAGATGTGCACCAGACGATTTTGTAGACGGAGCTCATTTGTGCCCTAAATGGCTATCGGAACCTGTGGGGCTACCCTAGGGCCCAATTTTTGTGCTCGGACTTTCTGGCGGGCGAAAACGTGAAAATTGACCCAGGGGTTAAGAATGATAAAAAAAATCTGTGTGCCAAACGGTTTTGCGAACTGAGCTCATTTGGTGCCCCAAATGGCTATTGAGCCAGGCGGAACTGCCCGGAGCCCAATTTTTGTTTTCAAACTTTCCGATGGGCGAAAACATGAAAACGGACCCAAGGGTTAAGAACGATGAAAAAAAACATGTGCGCCAGACGGTTTTGCGAAGGGAGTTCATTTGGTGCCTTAAATGGTTATCAGGCCCGGCGGGGCTACCCCGGGGGCCTAATTGTTTTTTCGCCGACTTTCCTACAGGCGAAAATGCGAAATCGGGCCTAGGGGTTAGGAACGATGATAAATAGCTGTGCAGCAGACGGTTTTGCGAACGAAGCTCATTTGGAGCCCAAAATGGCTACCGTGCTCTACGAGGCCTCCCCGGAGCACAATTTTTGTGCAGAACTTTCCGGCAGGCGAAAACGCGAAAACAGACCCATGGGTTAAGAACAATGAAAAAAAGCTGTGCGACAGACGATTTTACGAACAGAGCTCATTTGGTGCCCCAGGCACGAATTTTTCGGTAGACGAAAATGTGAAAACGAACCCAGTGGTTAAGAACGATGAAAAAAAGCTGTGTGCCAGACGATTTTGCGAACGGAGCTCATTTGGTGCCCCAAATGGCTATCGGGCCTGACGGGGATGCCCCGGGTCTCAATTTTTGTATGCCAACTTTTCGGCGGGAAAATGAGAAAATAGACCCAGGGGTTAAGAACAATGAGAAAAAAGCTGTGTGCCAGATGGTTTTGTGAACGAAGTTCATTTGGTAATCCAAATGGCTATAGGGCCTGGCGGGGCTGCCCCGAGGCCCAATTTTTATGCGCGAAGTTTTCGGCTAGCGAAAATGCAAAAACGGTCCTAGGGGTTAAGAACGATGAAAAAAAGCTATGCGCCAGATGGTTTTGTGGACGAAGCTCATTTGTGTTCCAAATGGCTATCGGTCCCGGTGGGGTTGCCACGGGGCCCATTTTTTGTGCGCGAACTTTTCGACGGGCGAAAACGGACCCAAGGATTAAAAACGATGAGAAAAAAGCTGTGCGCTAGACAAGTTTGCGAACAGAGTTCATTTCCTGCCCCAAATGTCTATTGGGCTTGACGGGTTTGCCCCGGGGCCCAATTTTTGTGCGCAAACATTCTGGCGGGCGAAAACACGAAAACGATCCTAGGGGTTAAGAATGATGGAAAAAAGCTGTGCGCCAGACGGTTTTGCGAACGGAGCTCCTTTGGTGCCCCAAATGGCTATCGCGCTGGCAGTACTGCCCGAGGCCCAATTTTTGTGTGCGAACTTTCCGGCGGTCGAAACACGAAAACGAACCCAGGGGTTAAAAACGGTGAAAAAAGCTGTGCGCTAGACGGTTTTTCGAACGAAGCTCATTTGGTGCCTCAAATGTGTATCGAGCCTGCCGGGGCTGCCTTGGGGCCCAATTTTTTGTGCGCGAACTTACCGGCGAGCGATAACACAAAAATGGTCCTAGTGGTTAAGAACGATGAAAAAAAGTTGTGCGCCAGACGGTTTTTCGAACGGAGCTCACTTAGTGCCCCAAATGGCTATCGGGCCTGGCGAGACTGCCCTGGGGCCAAATTTTCGTGTGCGAACTTTCCGGCGGGCGAAAATGAGAAAACTGACACAGAGGTTAAGAACGATGAAAAAAAATTAAACGCTAAACGATTTTGCGAACGGAGCTCCTTTGGTGCCTCAAATGGCTATCAGGCCAGGCGAGGCTACCCCGGGGCCCAATTTTTGTCGGCGAACTTTATGGTGGGCGAAAACGCGAAAATGGACCTAGGGGTTAAGAATGATGAAAAAAAGCTGGGCGCTAGATGGTTTTGCGAATGAAGGTTATTTGGCGCCCCAAATGGCTATCGGGACCGGCGGTGATGCCTTAGGGCCCAATTTTTGTGCGTGAACTTTCCGGCGGGCGAAAACGCAAAAACAGACCCAGGGGTTAAGACCGATGAAAAAAAGTTGTGCGCCAGACGGTTTTGCGAACGAAACTTATTTGGTGCCCCAAATGGCTATCGGGACCGGCGAGGCTGTCTTGGGGCCCAATTTTTGTGCGCGAACTTTCCGACGGGTTAAAACGCGAAAACGGACACAGTGGTTAAGAACGATGAAAAAAGCTGTGCGCCAGACGATTTTGCGAAAGAAACTCATTTTGTGTCCTAAATGGCTATCGGGCCCGGCGGGGCTGCCTCGGGGCCCAATTTTTGTGCACAAAATTTCCAGTGGGCGACAATGCGAAAATGGTCCTAGTGGTTAAGAACGATGAAAAAAACCTGTGCACCAGACGGTTTTATGAGCGGAGTTCATTTGGTGCCCCAAATGGCTATCGAGCCCTGCAGGTCTTCCCCGGGGCCAAATTTTTGTTTGCAAACTTTTCGCCTGGCGAAAATGGGAAAACGAACCCAGAGGTTAAGAATGATGAAAAAAAGTTGTGCACCAGACGATTTTTCGAACGAAGCTCATTTGGTGCCCCAAATATCTATCGATCCCGATAGGGCTGCCTAGGGGCCCAATTTTTGTGGGTGAACATTTCGGCAGGCAAAAACGCGAAAAACGGAGCCAGGGGCTAAGACGATGACAAAAGCTGTGCACCAGAGCGGTTTGGTGGAACGGAGTCCATTTGGTGCCAAATGGCTATCCGGGCCTGGCAGGACTGCCCTGGGCCCAATATTTGTGTACGGCGCGAACCATTCCGGCGGAGCGGAAACGCGAAACGGGAACCCAGGGTTAAAGAACAATGAAAAAAAGTTGTGCGCTAGACGGTTTTACAACTGAGCTCATTTGGTGCCCAAATAGCTATCGCGCCCAGCAGGGCTACTCGGGGTACCCAATTTTTGTGACGCAAACTTTTGGCGGGTGAAAATGGCGAAAAATGAACCCAAGGGGTTATAGATCAATGAAAAAAATGCTGAGTGCCAGATGATTTTGTAAACGGAGCTCATATTGCGTATCCAAATGGGTATCGGGCCGACAAGGGCTGCCCCGAGGCTAAATTTTTTGTGCACGAATTTTCCGTGCGTGGTTGATATCGCGAAAACGGACCGAGGGGTAAGAACGATAAAAAGATCTGTGACAGCAAGAAACGATTTTGTGAATGGAACTCATTTGGTGCCCTAAATGGCTATCGGGCTCGCTAGTGGTTGCCCATGGCCCAATTTTTGTGTGCAACTTTCCGGCGGGCAACTGAAAAGACGAACACGGGGGTAAAGAAACAATGAGAAAAAGTTGTGCGTTAGAACGGTTTTGCGAACAGATCTCATTTGGTACCCAAAATGGCTATCAGGCCCAGGCGTGGCTACCCTAGGCCCAATTTTTGTGCCGAACTCTTTGGCGGCGAAAATGCGAAAACGGACCCAGGGGTTAAGAATGATGAAAAAGAGCTTTACACATCGCAGTTTTGCGAACGGAGCTCATTTGGTGCCTCAAATGGCTATTGGGCCCGGTGAGCTGCCTCGAGGCCCAATTTTTGTCTGCGAATTTTTCGGCGGGCGAAAACGGGAAAACGGACCCAGAGGTTAAAAACGATAAAAAAAGGTTGTGCGGCAGGCAGTTTTGCGAACGGAGTTCATTTGGTTCTCCAAATGGCTATCAGGCTCCACAAAACTGCCCTGGGGCCCAACTTTTGTGCGCAAACTTTCCTGCGGATGAAAAGGCGGTGCGCTAGATTGTTTTGCAAACGAAGCTTATTTGGTGACCAAATGGCTAACGGGCCCGACAGCGCTGGCCTAGGGCTCAATTTCTGTGGGCAAACTTTCCAGCGGGCGAAAACGCAAAAACTAACCTAGGGGTTAAGAATGATGAAAAAACGCTGTGCGCCAGACGATTTTGCGAACGAACCTTATTTGGTGCCTCAAATGGCTATCGGCCCTGGCGTGGCTTCCCCGGGGCCCATTTTTTGTAGGCTAACTTTCCGGCGGGTAAAAACGCGAAAACGGACCTAGGGATTAAGAACGATGAAAAAAGCTGTGCGCCAAATGATTTTATGAACGAAGCTTAGTTGGTGCCCCAAATCGCTATCGGGTCGGGTGGGGCTACCCTAATGCCCAATTTTTGTGCATAAACTTTCCGGTGGGCAAAAACGCGAAAATGGACCCATAGATTAAGAACGAAGAAAAAAGCTGTGTGCTAGACGATTTTGCGAACGAAACTCATTTGGTGCCCCAAATGGCTATCGGGCCCTGCGGGCCTGCCCTAGGGCCAAATTTTTGTGCACGAACTTTCTTGCAGGCGAAAACACTAAAACAGACCCAGGGGTTAAGAATGATGAACAAAAGTTGGGCGTAAGACGATTTTGCGGACGGAGCTCATTTGGTGTCCCAAATGGCTATCGATCCCGACGGGGTTTCGCCGGGGCCCAATTTTTGTGCGCGAACATTTCGGCAAGCGAAAATGCAAAAACAGACGTAGGGGTTAAGAACGATGAAAAAAGCTGTACGCCAGATGGTTTTGCAAATGAAGCTCATTTGGTGCCCTAAATGGCTATCGGGCCTTACGAGGCTTCCCTGGGACCAATTATTATGTGCAACTTTCCGGGTCGCGGCGAAATCGCGCGAAAACAGCCCAGGGTTAAGAACGATTGAGAAAAATGTTTCGCCAGACCGGTGTTTTGACGAACGGAGTTCATTTTGGGTGCCTAAAGATGGTTATCTGGCCTGGCAGAGGTGCCCCGGGCGGTTCAATATTTTTGGTGCGCGGGCCTTATCCAGTGAACGACAGAAGCGAAAAACGGAGCCCCAGGGGTTAAAGAACGATGAAAAAAAGCTGTGGCGCCAGAAAGTTTTGCATGACTGAACTCATTTGGTGCTCAAATGGCTTATCGGAGCCTGGGGGCCCGTTGTGGGCCCAATTTGTGTTTCAAATTTTCCGGCGGGGTTGAAAATGTGAAAAACGAACCTGGAGGTTAAGAATGATGAAAAAAAGTTGTGCGGCCAGACGTTTTGCGAACGGAAGAGCTAATTTGGTGCCCCAAATGGCTACAGCCGAGGGGCTGCCTCCGAGGCCGCAATTTTGTGCTCAAACTCTCTGGGGGAAAACTCGAAAAAAGACCCAGGGTTAAGAACGATGAAAACAAGGCTGGTGCGCCAGAAGATTTTGTGAAACGAGCTCATTTGGTTCGCCAAATTGCTATCGGGCCCGGTTGGGCCTCGTCGGACCCAATTTGCTTGGTGCGTCGACTTCAACGGCGCGGGAACAACGCGTAAAACGGACCCAGTGGTAATGAACGATGAAAAAGCTATCTGCGCGCAGAAGCGGTTTTGCGAGATGGACGCTCATTTGTTCTGAATGTCCTTTCGGGCTTCGACGTGGGTGGCCTCAGAGGCCCACATTTTTTGTGCGCTCGATATTTCGTCAGGCGAAACAGCGAAAAAACGGACGCAAAGTGTAAGAATGCGACGGGAAATAAAAGCTGTGCGCCATACTGAGTTGTTGCAATGACAGCTACATTTGTGTGGCACAAATGGTCTATTGAGCCCGGTGGGTGCTTCCCCCGGGGCCAATTTGTTATGCACGGTCTTTTGCAGTAAGAGCGAAAGATGCGAAAACGAACCACAGGGGCTAAGAAGATAAAAAGTCTGAAGCGCGTACACGCGGCAATTTTTAACGAATGATATGGCTCATTTGTTGGATGCCG
>NC_052359.1:66357332-66370793 GCF_009727055.1 Benincasa hispida
GGCGAAAACACAAAAATGAACCCAGGGGTTAAGAACGATGAAAAAAGTTGTGCGCTAGACGGTTTTGCGAACGGAGCTCATTTGGTGCCCTAAATGGCTATCAAGCCCGACGGGCTGCCTGATAACTTGTAGAAATACAAGTTATTTATACTGTTTTATTTAGATATTGCAGCAAAAAGTACGAAAAGTTGCGTCGATAGTGTAGAAATTAGCTAAGAAATGCGAGAATTATAAATTTTCGTCGATACACCCACTAACACCATTGTGATGGTAGAATAGAGTGTTTCAATTTCTATTTTGCAGGAAATCAGTCACCGCATGCGTTAATGGTTCAAAGATAAAAGAAACAACACATCTACGTCACATTTTGTCCATCAATCGAGAACGAAGAGACGATCAACGCAATGACGGTGCATGCGACAATCAATCAAGAGCTTAGCGATTAATGCAAATTTAACCACATGCGGTAATCAAAATCAATTCCGCATGCGACGATCGATCGAAGATGTAAAGAGCACCGCAATTGTAGAGGATTCTTACAAGTGTACAACTTTTAGTTGTGCACTTCTGACGGGTTGATTGCATAACAGAGGGAATATTCACTCCACCATTTCAGGAACTACCATAACCATAAGGTGGGGACCATGATGCCAAGAGTCAAACTTCACCTATAAATATCTTCTACAATTCCATTGAAAGATATACTTGAATACAGACAAACGTGTATATACTGATCTGAAAGAGAGACTGGTCTGAGCGACTTCTAGAGTAGATCCGGGAAGAATCATGAGGCAAGGCCGAGAGCTGAGTCTTCGGGCAAAGAATCCTTCCAATCCCTGCTGTTGAAGCTCTATACGAAGGTGACTTCTACCAGTAAATTAATTTGTGTTAAGGAAGTAATTGAGTTTAGCTAAAGCATGCTCGACGGCATCTTCACTTGTGAGAGCAGAAGGAAAGATTTTATTCCGCCTATCGAGAGAGAGTTGGAAGAATGCGTTAACTAAAGTGAGAAGTACTTCCAGAGATGGAAGCAACCTTGCATTCATCACGTTCATCCTTGTTTCACCATAGAGATATGGGAATGCGACGTATCACCGAGAGGTGTACGCCAAGGGAAAACAGAACCTTAGTTGCATCTTTAACGCAATTAACAAACTTGTGTTTGTTTTACTATTTACTCTTTCTATTTCTAATTCATCCATAAAGACTTGCTATCGCATGCCATGATCCTTTGTATAACTTCATAGTCAGTGTCGAACTCAGTATCATATATCATGTATCTTGTATCTTGTATGTTGTATCATCTTAGTTTAGGATTTTATTTTCAACACAATTTTACTTTATCAACGCAATTTATTTCCATCGCATTTTAGATTCCTGTATAAACCCAATTCTTTATTAATTGTAAAACCGATCGCATGTATCACAAAAGTAACGCATTAACGAAAGCAATCCCTGTGTTTGACCTTGGATTATTCTGAGAAACCTGTGTTGGAATTATACTTGGTTTCAGCTCAAGGAAACTTGTCTTAATCCTCCTCATTCTGCGATTCCTGTAACAGGAGTTCGAATCTCTTTTCTTAATCTTGTTTCAAACCTCCGACAGCGTTCCTTTTCATTAACCACTATGTTTAAAGCATACTTGGATAACTCCGTATACTTTAATTCATATTCCGGTACAATCATGTTTCCCTGCATGAGCTATAGGAATTCATCTTGTTTCATATCCCTGAATGATCGAGGATAGAATCTTTCGAAAAATTCTTTCGAAATTCCTCCCAACATATTTCTTCTTGATCGCCTCATCTCTTATTCTTTAGCAGCTTCCACCAATCTTTCGCCTATTTTTGTAGTAAAAAGGTTGCAAGCTTTACCTTTCTATTTTCAGGGCATCTCATCACCTTAAAATATTTTTCTATTTGATTCATCCACACTTCTGCATCTGTAGGATCCTTTGTTCTTTCAAAGTTTATGGCTCCCAATGCCTTTAATCGTTCTATCCCATATTTCTTTTCGGGATCAGGTTGTATATTTTCTAAGCTTGTTTGAAGTCTTTGGGTGAATTTATCCATTTGTTCTTCCTCCCTAGACTTTTCTTTTGGGTGGCTTGACGCACTTTCACTTTCTTCCCAGAGGGTTGCCCAGTTCTACGTTTTCCACTTCTCAGCATTTTGTCTACAACCATTCATATATAAATTAGACATACATTTATCAACATACTACTTTTATTTATAAACATTGTTGCTATTTACATTACTGGTTTTCTTCAGTCTACATAATTTCTTGTTTACTCATTCTCCTGTAGTCGTAAGTTTTCAAAATTAATGTGCATCCTCTCATTTCTCCACACACACCTCTCCTTACAGAAAATACAGAACTTATAGGATTCCACATTGTTAGATTCGTAGGTGGGCTGTTCCTCGAATTCGATCACGATACATCGAGGAATATCCTTCTTTGCTGCACGCGCCCATTCTTGGTCCACCGTCAATTCAGGCAATATATTGTTACTTCCTGAACTCGAACCTCCGGTCAGTTCTCGTTAATATTTTTCCTAAATTTCTCTTGTTTTTCTCTGAAAAACATAACAATTTTTGCTGATATGGCCAACCTTGCCACACCCATAGCAGATTCCGGTCCCTTTCAGACACAGACCGCTATGATTTTTACCGCATTGCGGCATTAAGTTTGCATTGTTCAAGGTAATAGGATATTCAGTATTATTGTTCACACTATTCTCAGATCTTTCAGGGTTTTCCCCTAGGTTAGTGTTGTGGTTTCTCCAGTTCGCAATTGCTCAGAGTCATTTCGCACCATTCAGTCCTTGTCTGCTTCGGATTCATTTCCTACAGAGTACATTATTTTAGGTTTATGTACTTACTTATTTCTTTATTTTCACTTCCTCCGTTCTCAAATGTTGTTCCTAGTCCACTTTATTATTCCTTCACTTCTTCTCCTAACTCTTTCCTCGATTTTATTTTAGGTTTTCCTATATTATATTTCATTAGTATTATTGCCTTTTTAGTTCTGACCTGGCCTAGTTTCTAATATATCTGCCTTCTACATACCTTCAGTAATGCCTTTTCCCTGATTCCACTTTGCTATATACCTACCCTTTTCCTTTATTTTTTTCTAGATCATTTTACTTATGCTGGAGCTCATCTTTCCCAGGTTTTATCGTGAAACTTTTTGCTCTATACCTGAAGCTGTCAACCCCCTCCCTAAGCCTTAGCCCAAGACTTGGAAGGGTAGTAGAGGTACAGACCAAGTTTATTCCAAAACAACAGTTTTAAATTAACATTTCCCCCCTATCTATTAAAAGACTTTAACATGTTTACCATAATTTATTAAATAGTTCATATCATATGTTCAATTTCCTATGTTCCTTTATTCACAAATTGATCCAACGTCGTTTACGGCTTGAAATTACTATAGTTCTAGTGTTTTGGTTGGGTTGTAGACCTCCTTACTTGAATGCTCCATTTGCTACATGGGGGGGACGGGGGGTGGGGGGGGGTAAGAAAGGAAAACATGTGTGGAAGAGAGTGAGCTACTAAGCCCAGTCTGAGTGTGTGCTTTAAAATTAAGTAATCACTTTGCAATAACACATAATTTTGTGGGAAGTTAAATTACTAATATCTACTTATTCAAGTATATTTAGCAGACATGTGTAATATTCATTCAATCCATCATCCCCCAGTTCCATGCTATACTCTGGCATGTTCAATATCATTACATACTAATTAAATCATAACAACTTTGTATTGGAACGTTTCCGTAAACCTCACTTTTTCCCGCCAATGGTCACAATCGATCAATTCTTTCCCGCTAGTCATGCTTAGGGTAACTTGAACTATATTCTAGCTGGTTCATTCACCGACATTATTTCCTCGCCGACCGAGGCCGACTATATTTTCCCGCCAAGTACTCAGTTTCCATAGAAATTTCACAAACAATATCATGGAAAACAACATAACATCATAAGCAATCTCATTCTTGCACTTATATAATGCATTTATTCACATATCAACGACATAACACTGAAGTAAAACTCACCGTAAGAAAGTTTTTCCACTAAAATCACCTTGAGAATATCTTCCTGAGAATTCCTCCAATATATAACGAAAACTGCCTCAATCAAATACTTTTTATCATATAAATATGTCTCAATATAGCCAAAATATCATTATTTAAATCAAAGTACCAGCTTACCCTAGCCAAAAGTCCTAAAATTAGCCTATTTATTGGTTATTTTGGACTGTAGGAGCTGGGCCGTTTGGCTGTGTGCAGGGTGGTGTGTGCTGTGCTGCACAACTGGGCGTGATGCATCGACAGTGGGGATGCTTTGCTGGGTAGCGTGCGGATGCATCGAGCGAGCGCGCTGACGCGGACGCAGTGCTGCAAGGCGTGCGCGCTGGGTGCCGTGATGCATTGGCTGGTTGTGCATCCAGGCTGGCTCAATGCTTCACCAACGCAAACCGTTGTTTTTTTGAACTCCACTTAACTTGGCAGCCTAATAACTCGAACGTAATACTCTAAATTGCTCAACACAAGATTTTGGTGATGGTATGAATAAATCCCTTTCGCCCAACCCCAATATTTATAGCCATTCCAAACTCATCCCCTTGTGACAACTCAACTCCCATTTGTCTCACTTTGGAGCTGCCAACATTTAGCCTACTCCAGTCTAGCCTCGACTTGTTCTCACCTCCCAACTTGCCACCCAAAATTTCCATTTTGTGCAATGTAATCTCTTTCACCACCCTCCTGCTTAGGGTGATAAGACCTCCATTGCATGAAATCTTCTTTGTCCACTCTCCTGCTAGAAATTTGTGTGAACCTCCTTTTGCCACCTAACTCACTTAAATACTTAAACATATCCTCTCCATTTAAATTGTTTGACTTATGATCGTATACTATTGGCATCTTCCCTTGGAGTTCCTTTCCATCAATTAGCCTTACTCTTGTCCTTAATGCATCAACTTACCTCCATTGAATTCCACTCAGCCACCCCATGAATTGGCCATCACCAACACATAGGTGGCTGCTCACCCTTGACGCATGGCTTTCTAGGTATGCTGTCTTCAGCTTACTTGTCATGGATGCATGGATGGCTGCTTAGGCGCTTGCCGCGCTTGGCCGCATAGGCTTGTTCAACCGCATAGGCGCGTCTCGCCACATGGCGTGCCTCGTCGCATGGGCGTGCACTTGGATAAGGCATTGACGCTGGCTTTTCACACCCCACCTAGATCACACCTCTTAGCCTAAGAGAAGGCCGTGACTGCAGCAGTATACACCCTTTGGTGACATTTACTGCCTAAAAACTCTTGCGGAATAACTCTAATACCAAATACAAATTATATGGCAACGGGACGGCCTGTTAGGCCCCACAATTTATTAACTTAGAAACTTAATATGTTTACAGTATTTTACAACAATTAATTTTAAAAGTCCCAAAAACCCACAAACCCTAGTCCTTATATGAATAATAGTAACATGTGTACAATATTAACAGTAACCACCTAGCAAACGGTTACAAGTCTTTTGGTCCTTTAGTGGCAGAGTAGCGTGTCTTCAGAGGATTTGAACCGCTACCTTATGGGGGGAAAAACAAAAACATTTTGAAAACGGGGTAAGCTGATGCCCAGTGAGTGATCGAGAAAACATTAGTAATTTCTCATGCATAATTCAGGAAAATAGTTTTATCTGAAAATATAACTTTTGCAGCATAAATTATGTTTCCGATTGCGTAAATGTATATAAAACTGTTTTAAACATAAAACAGTAAAATCATTTCTCAAATCAAAGTACTGTATATCTGGTAAAATAATCCCAACACCAACTACTAGTCCAGAGAGAACCCTTTTGCTCAATCTCTAACTTTATTCACCTGTGGCCACACTAAGTACCTTCACACATTCGGTACTACTGCTCAGATACCTTCTCCTTGTACTTCAGTATCGAGCTATTAGGATACCTTCTCTAACGTACTTCAGTATCCTGTTGGCTTGGTACCTTCTCAAACGTACTTCAGTACCAATAGATACCTTCTCCTTGTACTTCTGTATCTAGTTGGGTGGATGCCTTCTCCTTGTACTTCGGCATCGTATTTTACCAAAACTATTTATAAACAACTTTTCTCTTTAAAGCATGTACAGTATAACACATATACAACATGGCTTTAAAGATAGTAACGCATGCTGGATAAAATCAATACATATACATATGTAAATAGTTTTTCAACAATATGCATGCGTTCAAATCACAATTCAAACTTGCTTGGAAACAGTTTAAAAACGTTTTAGTTTGAAAACATTTTAGCCACTCACCTCGAACTCTTAGGAACTTTTCACTCTAGTAGTTCCTCGGGTCCCTTTTTCACCCCTAGAATCCAGATTCGACTTACAACTTACATTACTTATAGTTCCGGATCTTATTTGGAAATACTTCCTTCTACAAAACTATTCTAAAATGTCTTAGGAATATTACCCTAAACTTTCAGCTCAGAATTCCTCGTGGTTTGGCTGGAATCTCAAAATCTTCAAGACTGGCTCAAACTGATCTGACAGTCTGACCCTTCTGTATTATTCTCAACCTCCATCCCAGTTCCTTTGAGTCTTTTCCTGCAGCAGCCCTACTTTGAAAACTAGAATTCTAGAGCTTTCAGATGGCTTTGAAATCACTCCAAACGCACAAGTATATTGGAAGATCTCCTTGTCCAAAGTTGACACATTCGTTTGAACCCTCACTGCCGTCTACTTTCTCTATGAAATTTATGATTTTTGTGTGATTTGAAAATGAAATCCCAACGGCTCTATTTATATGCGTCCAAACCTCCTATGGTGTTGACACCACCTACTTGGCTGCATGGCCAAATGGTTAATCCTCCTTTTATCAACATAATCTGACTTCACCTTGGTTCGATGTGTTCTTCCCAAACGCATCCAACACAATTTCTTAGGGTTTAAGAATTTCTCTTAATCGGACACATAGATTTTAATTGACATTTGCCCTTATGTCTTCAAGCTTTGTTTGTATTCAAATTAGGGTTTTTAAATGCATAATCCACCCCAACACGTCCAAATAAATTGCCCAGAAACTTGCTCAGTCGTTCAATGCATAGGCGAGGCGTGGGCATGACGTTCAAATCGAACAAAGCAAGGCTAATGCATAGGCGCTCTCGCTCTTTCCACTCTCGACAGTGTCGCTCACTCCACTCTCGGCAGTATCGCTCTCTCTCACTTTCTTGCTGGTCTCGCTCTCTTCACTCTCGCTCTCTCCAGCAATCTCGCTGGTCAGCTCTCTCCAATCTCGCTCTCCCTCTCGTTCTCTCTAGCTTTAACTTTTCTCTCCACTCTCGCTCTCTTCAGCTTTCTCGTTGGTCTCGCTCTCTCCAGCTTTCTCGTTTGGGTCTCGCTCTCTCCCCATCTTCTATCCAATCTCGCTTTCTCCCATTTCCTCTCCAATCTCGCTGGTCACGATCTTAATGATCTCACTCTCAACGATCTCGCTGATCTCACTTTCAACGATCTCGCTCTTAGCTACTGCGAACATTGTTCTCCGTACACGTTTGCTCACCACTTTGTGATACTTTTACACGTATCTTCTAGGATAATTCGAAAATAATATTTTCTATATTTTTCCTTAATTCCTTACTCCGTACTTCACCTAATTTTTCATACTTAGCCGTATTCTTCCCCGAATTTTCCAAACTCAATCTTCATATTATTTCACATTAATTCCACGTACTTAATTTCTATATTTATTCCCACTTAATAATTTTCCTCAACTTTTCCAATATTATTTTCTCCTTTCAAATCTCCATTCCTTCTTTCACCAATCATACTAACTGTTTTCAACAATCTATTTATTATACAAATTTCATTACAATTTATTCAAAGAAAATTTCCTTCCCCTTAATTTAGGATTTAACTTTCACTTAGTTAATTCCTTTTATCACTTGCTTAAGTAAGGAAAATAGAAATCCGGGATTCAAATGGCTACTCGGCAGTGCTTGACGCATAGGATGGGCGTTCGGCTTGCCTGCTCGACGTATAGGCAGGGCACTCGACATACATGCTCAATGCATAGGCTCCGCACTTGGCCTCGACGCATAGCCTATGCGCTTGGCCTCGACGCATGACCTGTGCGCCTAGCTCACTCGAGCATGCCTCCAACGCATGCCCTGCTTGTGTCCGCATGCCCTTGTGTTGTATGCAAGCCTTGGCCATTTTTCAAGAATTCTTGCTTCCATCCTCTAAGCACTCTTGCATTCAACATATTTAAGCCTTCCATATGCGTTTGGTCTTTTGGTCACCTTTTTGGATAATTTAGTATTAATGTTTTCCACTCTTTGCTCCAATATCCTTACTTAGGATTTTTCTTCTCTATTTAACCTCCCACTTTAGATTTAGTGTTAGGGTCTTACATGACTTCTCGCCTGGAATTTCATGTCTAATAGTTGAGGAGAATGCACGTTTCGAGATAAAGCCAGTCATGCTCCAAATGATACAAAACACGGGGCAGTTTGGAGGTCTACAAGGTGAGGAGCCGCATGCCCATTTGACCAATTTTATCGAGATGTGCAGTACCTTCTCTATCCCTGGCGTAACCCCAGAAGGTATCAGACTTTACCTCTTCCCTTACACCTTGAGGGATGAGGCTAAGAGGTGGGTTCATTCATTGTAGCCAAACGAAATAATGTCCTGGGACCAGTTGGTGGAACGGTTTATGAAGAAGTTCTTCCCTTCAGCAATCAATGCAAGAAGATGAAAGGATGTGTTGAACTTTGAGCAAAGGGATAACGAGACCCTAAGCACCGCCTTGGTGCGATTCAAAAGGTTGATGTAGAATTGTCTGCATATCGGGACACCCGATTGCGTTCTAATGGAAACATTTTACAATGGCCTGAATAGATCAACGCAAGTTGTTGCTAATGCCTCCGCAGCAGAAGGTTTTATGGATAAAACATACACAAAAGCGAAGAAAATCCTTGACCGCATCTCGTGGAATATGGATGACTAGGTAGATGACGGGTATAAAGGAAGAGGATCTGAGAGAAGAAGAAATGACAATGCCATTGCACCTGCAGATACAATGATAACTTTGGGCGCACAGATGGCCACGGTGACTTCTCTTCTACAATCGATGGCGCTTAATCAAAGTGCTCCCTCTCAAGGATTAGCGCAATCCAATGCGTCGGCACAAGTGGCTTAAATAAGTTACGTCCAATGTAGAGGGGGCCATGCAGTAGAAATGTGCCCATCAAACCCGCAACAAGTGTGTGCTATCCAGAATAATCCGTACAGCAACACTTATAATCCTGGTTGGAGGAAACACCCTAACTTTGGTAGAAAATTTTCTTTTTAAAATAAATCACGCGATGTTCCTAGAATTTAGTAAAGTCCTTTTGAAAGTTAAACTTGCAGTCCTTAGGTCTTAGAAATATTTTAAGAGTAGGCTTGAATAAGACTTAAAAAAATTCCAGTATATAGGATTTGAATGAAGAATCCTTGAGAAATCTAGGAAAAGAACTTTACGGCTATCTTGCTAAAGGAATCTTTAGCTTATGCTTGAGGACAAGAATTCTTTAAATTTGGGGATATGATAACGGGAAAAAATGCACGTTATCATAGTACTAAGTTCTTAAACAATGTTGGATTGCGATGATAGAACATGTTAAAATTACGTCCATTAAGCATAAACTCTACAATATTGCGGTCGCATACGTCCAACGCATTAGAGCAGTTGATCTCTATATATTTTTGCAAAATAATGCGTTAACGCAGTGCAAAGAATACGATAATAGGAATACATCGGTCGAGCGCAACTTCACCGCACGACTTTGCATTGATCGTGCTCGCAAATATCCACCCGAGAAGAATCACTGCAACAACGTGGGCACATCCGAACGAAAGGACAATTAAGATCGATGGGACAGAAAGCTGACAGCAATCGGATCCAAATTAAGTTGACAGCCGATAACGGTCACAAAGTACATCCAGCTTATTCGGTGACAACTATCCGGCGCATCAGTCAGGAATTAAAGCTGTCCCATCTATACAACCAGCAGAGAGAAGCCGCCTTTCACCTTTGACGCCCTATAAATACCAAGTGCATTCTTCAGATAAGGGGTTAAGCAGTTGATTACTTCATCACCTTACAAGTTCACACTTTTGTTCATAGTTTTCTTTTCCATTTCATGGCGGAGCTAGAGAAGAGTGGTGATGCCGGAGATCATCCAAGGCAGCTCGAGAGAGGACCTTGAGGCATAGGAGCAGAGAGTGAGTTGACTCTCGCAAAAGCGAGAATATCTTTAGAGCATGAGTAGAATAATGTAACACCTGCTGGCAAGAAATTGCTCCAGGCACTTTACTATACTTGCATTGTTATTCTGTACTTTATCTTTTATCTATCAATAGAAGTTATATTTCTACATCTGCTCACTCTCTTAATATGCATGAGTAGCTAAACTAATTGAATGGGTTGAGAGAAACTAAGCTAACATGAGCTAGGAAGTTCATTACTTACGATTATTTTGTTTTATGCTGTGCGAAACATCCCTTTAGAGTTGCTCAAGAGAGAATCTAAAGAAAGAACCTAATGTCTCGAGAGAGCTAGGTTAGAATCTTACTTGAAAAAGCAAGATTAGGTCTGCATAACCAAGAAATAGGGACTTAGAGATAAGCTCTGTTTGTCAACTTGCATCGCATGCATCTTAGAAGTAGGAATGATATGGTCGCATATTTGTGTGAATGTCATGTTGTCATCACATAAATAGAAATAGAGGTTTATATGTAAAACCTATAGACTTATCGCATATTTGTCGCATGCGTTCTAGCCTTAGAATCCGTGGCATTCACGCCGAGAGGTGGTTTACTATTGTGTGCATGTTGCATGATTGCAAGGCATGAACGCAACCTAGGGAGTCTTAGCCAAAACCCTTCTCAACCCGTTCACCGCATATCCATCGTATTTCCCGTTGCCAACTCTTTTTGAACTCTGCCACATTTATTATTATTTTCATTAACGCAACAACAAACCAACCACCTTAATTATTTTACCGATACCATAAAGTTTTCATAAGAAAATTATCAACGCAAACTATTTTCACAAGTCACTGTGATCGACTCTAGACTTACCAGGAAACTCAGAGGAATTTACACTTGGATTCCGCTGGGGAAACTTGAGTGCACAACGTACTTCCACCAATGCATATCATCCATATTCCACACTTAATAAAATCACGCATCAAGTTTTTGGTGCCGCTGTCGGGGACTTCAACAAAATAGTTTGTTAACGGTAGTTCTTTTTTTTTATTTCTTTGCAGAACTCTTGATCTCTGGCGAATTACGACTCGGAGATTGAGAGGACTTTTAGGAGGAGACTAAGGAACTGCCAACAGCAACCACAATTCGATAAGGAAGAGATGGCGGAGCAGCCTAGGAATGAAGCACCACACAATAACAATGTCATTGCAAATCCAATTCTATTGGCTAACGATCGTAATAAGCCCATTAGGGACTATGCATCGCCAAACCTCTATGATTTCTATCCGAGAATCATGAGGCTTGCCTTATACGGAAGTAGATTTGAAATGAAACCGGTGATGCTACAGATGATTAAGGCTGCAGATCAATTCGGAGGAAGGCGTGCCGAGGATCCACCACTCATCTCTGAAGTTTTATTGAAATCTGCAATACTTTTGTGTTCCCGAATATCTATGCTGAGAAGGTTCGACTAACGTTGTTACCATTTTCTTTCTGTGATCAGGCTAGGAAATGGGCTTACTTGCTCGAACCAGGAGAGAACACTTCTTAGGAGTAGGTGGTGGAGAAGTTTATAAAGAAGTATTTCCCACCTACAGAAAATGCGAGACGAAGAAAACTTATTACTAATTTTGAACAAGACATGGACGAATCGCTCAGCGATGCCTGGGCAAGGTTTAAAAGGTTGGTCTAAGATTGTCCGCATAATGGGCTGCCAAACTACCTTCAGATGGAAATTTTCTACCATAGTTTGAATCCTACTTCGCAGACCACTGCTAATGCGGCAGCAGCTGGTGGTCTGTTTGATAAGATTTATGATGAGGCGAAGAATATCCTGAATCGCATCTCCAAGAATCATGAAAACTGGAGGGAGAGCGACCAGAGATTAAGACTCAAGGATTCTGACGCAAATAACGGTGCTGTTATTTCATTGCAAAACCAAATGACTGCAATGATAAATTTGATTCAAGGAATGACGATCAACAGCCCAACACTGCAAGGTGGGCAAATCAACGCAATAAGTCAAAGCACCACAAGGTGTGCGACTTGCGGTGATGGGCATGCAATGGAGGATTGTCCATAAAACCCACAATCTGTATATTTTATAAAGAATAACCCCTTTCCCAACACCTACAAACCCAGGTGGAAAAACCACCCAAACTTTGCTTGGAAGAATTCATAACAAAACTTTCAATCTGTGGCACAAAAAAAAGGGCCACTAGGGTTCTTTCAAAGCAGCAACAGTCAACAGAGCAACTAAGCAAGTAGCTTACAACAACCACCACAATCTTCTTCCCTAGAAGGCCTATTGAAGCAACATATAGAGACAAATGAGACGGTGCTTCAAAGTCAGGCTACGTCCATCCGCAACCTTGAATTGCAAATGAGCTCAAAAGTATACCGCAAGGGGCGTTGCCAAGTTCAACCAAGCTTCCACGTAACCCAGGGGGTTCAGGTAAGGAGCAATGTCAGGTTGTGACATTGCGCAGTGGAAATACTGTGGAGGGAGAAAAGAAGGGCCAGAACAAATCAATCTCCATCGCAGCTGAACTTGCGCAACGCAAGAAGGAGAAAAAGAAAATGAAGCAGTAGAACTTGAGGTTGCGTCAACCTCAATGTCAAATGAAACAAGAACCATGAAAGTCCAGTTACCACCTTTCCTTCAGAGGCTTATGAAGAAGAAAAACGAAAAGGTACAGTACCAACGCTTCTTATCTATGTTAAAGCAATTACATGTTAACATTCCTTTCAGTGAAGCAATTAAGGAAATGCCTGCCTATGCCAAGTTTCTGAAGGACATGGTAACCAAGAAAAGAGGCGTTGGAAAGTTTGCCACAGTGGCATTAATGCAAAGTTCCAAATCTATTATCCTACTGAAGATGAGCGATCCTGGGAGCTTCACTATTCCTTGCTCCATAGGAGGACTCTATATTGGGCAAGCTTTGTGTGACTTGGGGGCCAGAATAAATTTGATGCCGCTGTTGATTTTTAGACAACTAAATGTGGAACAGCATGTGTCTACATCTGTGACTCTCTAACTGGCCGACAGGTCTCTGGTTCATCCAGAGGGTAAGGTGAAGGACGTGTTTATCACAATTGATAAATTTATTTTGTCAGCTGACTTCATCATCCTGGATTATGAGGCCGATAAAGATGTGCCCATCATTTTGGGACAACCTTTTCTATCAACAGG
>NC_052359.1:66371383-66375990 GCF_009727055.1 Benincasa hispida
AGACTTAATCCAGCGATGAAAGAGATCGTCAAAAAGGAGATTATCAAGTGGCTGGATGCAAGCATTATCTATCCCATTGCAGATAGCACGTGGGTCAGTCCCGTGCAATGTGTGCCGAAGAAGGGCGGAATGACGGTAGTCCCCAATGAGAACAATGAATAATACTATAGAGGACCATCACTGGATGGCGCATCTGTATGGACTACCGCAAACTGAATGCGGCCACAAAGAAGGATCACTTCCATCTGCCATTCAACGATCAAATGCTGGATAGACTAGTAGGGAATGATTTTTACTGCTTCTTGGATGGATATGCCGGGTATAATCAAATCATGATAGCTTCTGAAGACCAAGACAAGAACACATTCACCTGCCCATATGGGACATTCCCTTTCCGCCGCATGTCGTTCGGCCTCTGCAATGTGCCAAGCACATCCAGAGGAGCATGATGCAATCTTTTCAGATTTTCTCGAAGACTCAGTAGAAATATTTATGGATGACTTCTCCGTTTATGGGAACACTTATGAAGTCTGCCTGGCCAATTTGGAGAAAATATTGAAAAAATGTGAAAAGACAAACCTGGTGCTTAATTGGGAAAAATGTCACTTCATGGTGACAAAGGGTATAGTGTTGGGGCACAAGGTCTCTAGAGAAGGGTTGGAGGTGGATAAAGCAAAGATTGACGCAATTGAAAAGCTTCCATCTCCAACCAACGTGAAGGCAGTACGAAGCTTCTTGGGGTATGTCGGATTCTATAGACGATTCGTTAAAGACTTTTATAAGATAGCAAGACCATTGAGTGCATTACTAGAGGTAGATAGAAAGTTTAAATTTGACAACAATTACCTCAATGGATTTCGATTTTTAAAGAATGCGCTGATTACCGCACTAGTCTTAATTACGCCAGATTGGACATTATCGTTCGAAATCATGTGCGATGCAAGCGGGTATGCGATGAAGCTACATTAGCGTAAAAGAAGAAAAAAAATTTGAACCCAATCACCACCACTGAAAAAGAGCTCCTGGCTGTGATTTTTGCATTGGAAAAATTCCGAGCATACTTGTTGGGAACCTAGGTACTCGTTCATACTGATCACTCAGCAATCAAATATTTGATTACAAAGAAGGACGCAAAGCCGAGATTGATCAGATGGGTTCTCCTCCTTCAAGAATTTGATATCGAGATAATTGATCGAAAGGGGACAGAGAATCAAGTTGTAGATCACTTGTCCAGACTGGAAAATCCTGAAGTTAACCACAATGAATTTGAAGTGAGTGTCGTGTTCCTGGATGAGCAGTTGTTTCGCATAAAAGAACTGCCATGGTATGCGGACATTGTTAATTATTTGGTCTGCAAACAATTTCCTGAAGATTACACCTACAATCAATGGAAGAAGCTCAAAAATGAATGTAAACACTACTATTGGGATGAGCCGAATCTGTATAAAAGAGGTGCAGACCAAATCATTCGATTATGCATACTAGATGCTGCTCAACAACACATATTGTCACAATGCCACGATTCACCTTATGGAGGGCACTTTGGAGGACAACACACTGCAGCCAAAGTTTTACAAAGTGGATTCTTCTGGCCTTCGTTATTTCAGGATGCTGCTGACTACACAATGAAATGTGATCGATACCAGCGCACAGGCAACATTTCATGGAAGAACGCAATGCCGATGAATACTATCTTGAAGCTGGAACTATTTGATGTATGGGGGGTTGATTTCATGGGACCATTCCCTCCTTCAAACGGTAAACACTATATTTTATTAGCCATTGACTATGTCTCCAAATGGGTAGAGGCAATTACATGTGCCGCAAGTGATGCGGCAGTAGTCTCCCAGTTCCTGAAGAAAAATATTTTCACGCGTTTTGGCACTCCCCGTGCCATCATAAGTGATGAAGGATCACACTTTGTCAACCATAGTATTAAGGAGCTGCTGCACAAGTACAAACAAATGGCCAGGCTGAAGTGTCCAACCATGAAATTAAATTGATTCTTGAAAAGGTAGTAAAACCTACGCGAAAGGATTGGGCAGTGAAGCTTGATGATGCATTGTGGGCATACCGGACCGCATTTAAAACACCAATAGATATGTCCCCCTATGCGTTGGTATTCGGCAAAGCGTGTCACTTGCCCTTGGAGCTAGAATATAAAGCGTTGTGGGTGGTCAAGAAACTGAATTTCGATTTAAAGGAAGTAGGGGAAGCGCGAAAAATGCAATTGGTTGAGCTAGAAGAATGGAGGAACAACGTATATGAATGGTGGTTTACTATTGTATGCATATTGCATGATCGCAAGGTATGAACGCAACCTAGGGAGTGTTAGCCGAAACCCTTCTCAACCCATTCACCACATATCCATCGAATTTCCCGTTGCCAACTCTTTTCAAACTCTACCACATTTATTATTATTTTCATTAACGCAACAACAAACCAACCACCTTAATTATTTTACCCATTACCACAAAGTATTCATAAGAAAATTATCAACGCAAACTATTTTCACAAGCTTCCCGAATCCACGTCCATAGCTTTACAGTCTCTTTTTCAAAGAGAAGACGGGGTTGTCTCTGTTACAATCGTTTATAGTCCTTGTCCTGTGATCGACCCTGGACTCACCAGGAAACTCAGAGGAATTTACACTTGGATTCCGCTGGGGAAACTTGAGTGCACAACGTACTTATGCCAACACATATCATCCATGTTCCGCACTTAATAAAATCACGCATCAACGATGCGAAAACGCGAAAACGGACCCAGGGGTTAAGAACGATGAAAAAAGTTGTGCGCCAGACGGTTTTGGGAACGAAGCTTATTTGGTAACCCAAATGGCTATCGGGCCCGGCGGGGCTGCCCCGGGGACCAATATTCTACGTGAACTCTGGCAGGCGAAAACACGAAAATAGACCAAGGGGTTAAAAATGACGAAAAAAGCTGTGCGCGAGACGATTTTGCGAACGAAGCTCATTTGGTGTGCCAAATGGCTATCGGGCCTGGGGGGCTGCCCTGGGGCCCAGTTTTTGTGCGCCAACTTTCCAACGGGCGAAAATGCGAAAATAGACCCAGTGGTTAAGAACGAGGAAAAAAAGTTGTACACCAGACGGTTTTGCGAACAGAGCCCATTTGATTCTTGAAATGTCTATCGGGGTCGGCGTGGCGGCCCCTGGGCCCAATTTTTGTGCCCGAAATTTCCGGCGGGCGAAAACGCGAAAACAGACCCAGGGGTTAAGAACAAGAAAAAAAAGCTATACGCCAGAGTATTTTGTGAATGAGGCTCATTTGATGCCCCAAATGGCTATCGGGCCCGACGGGGTTGCCCACGGGCCCAATTATTGTGCGCGAACTTTCCAGTGGGCGAAAATGTGAAAACGGACCCAGAGGTTAAGAATGATAAAAAAAAAGTTGTACGCCAAACGGTTTTGCGAACAGAGCTCATTTGATGCCCCAAATGGCTATCGGGCCCGGCTTGGCTAGCTCGGGGCTGTCTCTTATACACATCTAGATGTGTATAAGAGACAGGCGCGCAAACGGTTTTGCGAACAGAGCTCATTTGATGCCCCAAATGGCTATCGGGCCCGGCTTGGCTAGCTCGGGGCCCAATTTTTGTGCGCCAACTTTCCAGCGGGCAAAAATGCGAAAACGGACCCAGTAGTTAAGAAGATTAAAAAAAGCTGTGCGCTAAACGATTTTGCAAACGGAGTTCATTTGGTACCCCAAATGGCTATAGGGCCTGGCGAGGCTGCCCGAGGACAAATTTTTGTGCGCGAACTTTATGGCAGGCGATAACGCGAAAACGGTCCCAAGGGTTAAGAAAGAAGAAAAAGGTTCGTGTGCCAAACGGTTTTGCGAACGGAACTCATTTGGTGCCCCAAATAGCTATCGGGCCCAACGGGGTTGCTCTAGGACCCAATTTTTGTGCGCAAACTTTCCGGAAGGTGAAAACGCAAAAACAAACCCAGGGGTTAAGAACGATGAAAAAAGGCTGAGAACCAAATGGTTTTTCAAACGGAGCTCATTTCATGCTCCAAATGGCTATCGGGCCCAGAGGGGCTGCCCCGGGGCTAAATTTTTGTGTGCAAATTTCCAGCGGTCGAAGACGCAAAAACAGACCCAAGGGATAAGAAGAATGAAAAAGAGTTGTGCGCAACACGATTTTGTGAATGGAGCTCATTTGGTGCCCCAAATGGGGCCCGTCGGGGCTGCCCAGGACACAATTTTTGTGCGCGAACTTTCTGGCGGGCGAATATGCGAAAACGAACCCAGGCGTTAAGAACGATGAGAAAAAACTGTGCGTCAGACGGTTTTGCGAACGGAGCTCATTTGGTACCCCAAATGGCTATCGAGCCCGACACGGCTACCTCGGGGCCCAATTTTTGTGCCCGAACTCTCCGACGGACGAAAACGTGAAAACAGACCTAGGGGTTAAGAACGATGAAAAGGAGCTATGCACCAGGCGATTTTGTGAACGGAGCTCATTTGGTGCCCCAAATGGTTATCGGGCCCGACGACGCTTCCCCGGGCCCAATTTTTGTGCGCGAACTTTTCGACAAGCGAAAACACGAAAACTAACCCAAGCATTAAGAACGATGAAAAAAAGT
>NC_052359.1:66376015-66380381 GCF_009727055.1 Benincasa hispida
GAGAGAGATGTTTGGGCCCCAGGGCATGCCTGCGGGCCCGAATAAACGTCAATTTGCAGCACAATGAGCTCCGTCTCGCTAAAACCGTCTGTTGCAGTAGCTTTTTTTCGTCATTCATCAACCCTTGGTTCATTTTCATGTTTTTGGCCCGCAGGAAAGTTGGGGCTAAAAATTGGGCCCTGGGGGCAACCCCGCTGTGCCCGATAGATCATTTGGGGCACCACAATGATCTCCATTCTTAAACCGATCTGGCGTACAGCTTTTTTCTCATCATTCTAACCCCTGGGTCTTTCTCACACGTTTTCGGTAGATGAAGTTAGCAACACAAGAATTGGGCCAGGGCGTCCTCGTCTGGCCCGATAGCCATTTGAGGCACCATTGAGCTCCGTTCGCAAACCGATCTGCCGCGACGCTTTTTTCATCGTTCTTACCTTGGTCCGTTTTCTGCATTTTCGCCCGCCGAGTATCATCGCATAAAAATTGGGCCCCAAGGCAAACCCAGCCGGGCCCGGAATGCCATTTAGGCCACCAATAATAGTTCGTTCGCAAACCATCTGGTGCAACACTTTTTTCATATTCTTACCCTGGTCGTTTTTTGCGTTTTCCGCCTGCCAGAATTCACGCACAATTAGGCCCCGGGAGCCCCGCTCGGCCAATAGAAATTTGAGAGCACAATATGGAGCCCCTTCGCTCAACAACAGGTACTGGCGCACCAACCTCTATTTTTCATCGTTCTTAACCCTTGGATCCGTTTTCACGCGTAATCGACCGCCGAAAACCTTGGCGCACCCAAATTGGGCCCCGAGTAGCCACGATCGGTCTGATAGCAATTTGGCACAAAATGCGAGTTCTGTTCGCAAAACCGTCTGGTGCATCAGTTTCTTTTCAAATCGTCTTAACTCCCTGTTCGTTTTCGCGTATTTTACCAAGCCCAAAAAGTTACCAGCACAAAAATTGGCTGTTATCGATTTGGAAAAAAAACATCCAAATGACTCTGTCCATAAAACCAATAAGTGGCGAAAGAGATTTTTATTAGTACGTTTCTAACCCCTGGGACTTTTTCGAGTTTTCGGTCGCCAGCAATTTATCGCGCACAAATTTGGGCCCTGCAGGCCCCGTCAGGGCCCATAGACCATTTGGGGCACAAATAAGCTTACGTTCGCAAAACCAGTCTTGTGCACAACTTTTTTTCAATCGTTCTTACCCCTAGGTCCATTTTTGCATTTTCACCCGCCAAAATTTGTCCCCAGAAAAATAGGCCTAAGGAGCCCACCTGGCCCAATAGCCATTAGGGACACGCAAAATGACTCGCTCCGCAACCCTCTGGACGTACAACTTTTTTTCATCATTCTTAAACACCTGGTTCTTTTTTGGCCTTTTCGGCTGGCAGGAAAGTTCAGGCAAAAAATTGGGCCCTCGGGTACCGCCGGGCCTGATAGCCACTTGGGGCCACAAATATGAGCTCTGTTTGCAACCGGTCTAACACACAACTATTTTTCATCGTCTTAACCCCAGGTCCGTTTCCACCTTTGCGGGGGCGCCGAAAAGTTCGCGGCACTCAAATTGAGTCCAGTGCAGCCTGTCAGCCGTTAAGCCATTTGGGCACCAAATGAACTCCGTTCGCAAACTGTCTGGCGCACGATACTTTTTCATCGTTTTTACCCCTAGACCGTTTTAGGGTGGCCGATTTTTGTCGTCGGAAAGTTCGCGCAGAGGAGAAATTTTGCGGGGCATGCCCCTACCGTGCCCAATAGCCAGTTGGGCACCAAATGAAAAATTCGTTCCGGGAAATCGTGTGGACAATTTAATCGTGTGGCTTGACTGCTGGTCCTGTGTGTGTCGTGTGTGTGCGCTTGCAGGAAAGTCGGCGCGCAAAATGGGCGCCAAGGTAGGCCCTACAGACCAGATAGCATTGGAGCACGAATGAGCTCGTTCGCAAAACAATATGGTGCAAACTTTTTTCATCGTTTTTAACCCCTGGGTCTTTTTGCATTTTCGCTGCCAGAAGTTCGCGTCACAAAAATTAGGCCCCGGGCAGCCACGCTAGGCTGATAGCTATTTGGGCACCAAAATGAGTCGTTCACAAAACGTCTACCGCACAGTCTTTTTGCAACTCTTATAACCCCTAGTACTTTTCGCATTTTCAGACTGCCGAAGTTCACGCACAAAAATTGACCCGGGCAGCACCTGTCGAGCCCGATAGCCTTTGAGGCACCAAATCAGCTCCGTTCACAAGACCGTTTGCGCAGCTCTTTTCATAGTTCTCATCCCTGGGTCGCGTTTCCGCGTTTTTCGCCCAGCAGATTGTTCGCACACAAAAATTGGGCCTTGGGGCGCCCGTCAGGCCAAATAGCCATTTGGGGAACCAATGAGCTCCATTCAGAAAACATCTTGCCTAGTCTTTTTCATCGTTCTTATCCCTGGGTTCGTTTTCGCGTTTTCCCCTTCCGAATTCACGAACAAATTTAGCCCCGGGGCGCCTTCTTAACACGATAGCATTTGGGGCACAAACTGAGCCACTTTGCAAAACCATCTAGCAAAGACTTTTTGCATTGTCCTTATCCCTGGGTCTGTTTTCGCATTTTCTCTTCAAAGTTGGAAAGTTTGCACACATCAAATTGGGCCCGAGGTAGCCCAACTGGGCCTGATCGCCTTTGGGACCAATGAGTCGTTCGCAAACCGCTTGGTGCATAGCTTTTGTTCATCGTTCTTAACCCCTTGGGACCGTTTTCCGGTTATCGCCCATCGTAAGTTCACGCATAAAAATTTGGCCCCGGGGCAGCACCGCGGCTGAGAGCCATTTTGGGGCACTAAAATAAGCTCCATGTCGCAAATGTCTGGTGCACAGTCTTTTTCATTCGTTTTAACCCCTTAGGTCCATTTTTTTGCTTTTTCTTACCACCAAAAATTTCAACAAAATAGGCTCGGAGGCGCCTGTTCGGGCCTAATAGCCATTTTGGGGGCACAAAATTGAGCTTTAATTTTTCGTAAAAATCGTCTGGCGCACAAGACTTTTTTTCTCATTCTTAATTTTGGTCCCGTTTTCGCGTTTTCGCCCTTCCTGGAATTCGGCCCAATAATGGACTCGGGCCGCCACGTCGGCCGATTAGACATTTTGGGAACAAATTGACTTCAGTTAAACAAATTATTGGTGGATAGATTTTTTTTTTTCATCATTGCTAGACCTTGGGTTCCATTTTCACATTTTTCGGCGCCTTCGGAAAGTTGGCCCACAAAAATTCGGGCCTTTGGGGCAGCCCGGGGCCGATAAGCCATTTGGCGGGCACCAAATGAGCTCCGTTCTGGCATAAAAAAAATCATTTGGCACACAGAACGGAGCTCATTCGTGCTCCAAATGGCTATCTGGCTCGGTAGGGCTACCTTGGGGCCCAATTTTTGTGCGCGGACTTTCCTGCAAGCGAAAACGCGAAAATGGACCTAGAGGTTAAGAACGATGAAAAAATGTTGTGTGCCAGACGATTTTGGAACGAATTTCATTTGGTGCCCCAAATGGCTATTGGGCACGGTAGGGCTGCCCCGGGGCAAAATTTTTCTGCGCGAACTTTCCGACGGACAAAAATGCGAAAACGGTCCTAGGGGTTAAAAACGATGAAAAAAAGTTGTGCGCCAGACAGTTTTGCGAACGGAGTTCATTTGGTGCCCCAAATGGCTATCGGGCCTGACAGGCTGCACGGGACTCAATTTTGGTGCGCGAACTTTTCGGCGGGCGAAAACGTGGAAACGGACCTAGGGGTTAAGAACGATGAAAAATAGTTGTGTGTTAGACGGTTTTGCAAACAGAGCTCATTTTGTGCCCCAAGTGGCTATCAGGCCCGGCGGGGTTACCCCGAGGCCCAATTTTTGTGCCTGAACTTTCCTGCAGGCGAAAAGGCCAAAACGAACCCAGGTGTTAAGAATGATGAAAAAAAGCTGTACGCCAGACGGTTTGCGGACGGAGCTCATTTGGTGTCCCTAATGGCTATTGGGCCAGGTGGGGCTACCTTGAGGCCTAATTTTTCTGGGCAAATTTTCTGGCGGGTGAAAATGCAAAAATGGACCTAGGGGTTAAGAACGATGAAAAAAAGCTGTGCACCAGACGGTTTTGCGAACAGAACTCATTTTGTGCCCCAAATTGCTATCAGACCCGACGTGGCTACTCCGGGGCCCAATTTTTGTGCGCCAAGTTTTCGGCGGTCGAATACGCGAAAACGGATCCAAGGGTTAAGAACGATGAAAAAAGAGTTGTGCGCCAGACGGTTTTGCGAACGGGGCTCATTTGGTGCCTCAAATTTCTATTGGGCCGAGCGGGGCTGCCCGGGGGCCTAATTTGTGCGTGAATTTTCTGGCAGGCGAAAACGCAAAAACG
>NC_052359.1:66381284-66393267 GCF_009727055.1 Benincasa hispida
CCCACTGGCTATCAGGCCCAGTGGGGCTGTCCTATGACCCAATTTTTGTGCGCCAACTTTTCGTCGGCTAAAAATGTGAAAACGTACTCAGGGGTTAAGAACGATGAAAAAAGGCTGTATCCCAGACGATTTTGCAAACAGAGCTCATTTGGTGCCCCAAATGGCTACCGGGCTCAGCGAGGCTACCTCGGGGCCCATCTTTTGCACCCCAACTTTCCTACCGGCGAAAACGCAAAAATGGACCCAAGGGTTAAGAACGATGAAAAAAACCTGTGTGCTAGACGGTTTTGTGAACGGAGCTCATTTAATACCCCAAATGGCTATCGGGTCCCGACGGGGTTGCCCTGATGCCCAATTCTTGTATGCGAACTTTCTGGCAGGTGAAACACAAAAATGGACACAGGGGTTAAGAACAATGAAAAAAACCTGTGCGCCAGACAGTTTTGCAAACGAAGCTCATTTGGTGCCCCAAATGGCTATCGGGCCCAATTTTTGTGCGCCAACTTTCCGTCGGGCGAAAATGTGAAAATGGACCTAGGGGTTAAGAACGATAAAAAAAGTTGTACGCCAGACGATTTTGTGAACGGAGCTCATTTGGTGCCTCAAACGGCTATCGGTCCTGGCGAGACTACCCCAGGGCCCAATTTTATTGCACGAACTTTCCGACGGCAAAAACGCAAAAACAGACCAAGAGGTAAAGAATGATGAAAAAAATAAGGGCGCCAGACAGTTTTGTGAACGGAACTCATTTGGTGCCCCAAATGGCTATCGGTGGCCGGCGGGGCTGCCCCGGAGCCAAATTTTTGTGCGCCAACTTTCTGGTGGGAGAAAACGCAAAAAGGGACCCAGAGGTTAAGAATGATGAAAGAAAGCTATGCGCCTACCGGTTTTGCGAACAGAGCTCATTTTGTGCCCCAATTGGCTATCGGGCCTGATAACACTTATTTTATTAACGACAATATGTTTATACAATATTTATAAACTACGAGATGAGAAAGAGATTTAGAACACCAATCCAAACACTTAATGTTTCCCACCATGTTAACTGAGATGAGTTTTGATAGGATATCTAACATGCAATGGAAGCAAATAGAATCAATAAGCACCCTAATTACATTTAATTTGAGTTCTAAAAGCATGCTTAAACAGAAATTTACAAGAGGGTTTTTTAACAACATACCTTTTATGAATTCTTCAGACTTCAAGCTGCTCTTTACGTGATTCCAGCTCCAATTCAAAAGTGAACCACCAAGAGATCTTCTCTACTATTTTCAGCCTTGAATTTGAGTGGTGGAACTTCAATTAGAGTGAATTTATGAAGGGTGTTTATGTGGGTTTTTAGTCAAGACGAATTTCTACAGCAGTCTTCTCAAGTACTCAGAAATTCACCCTTCCAATCTTCAATTTAGAGATTTTATATACAAAGTGTAATTAGAGTGCTTATTTGGGAGGAACACCTCCTACTTGGTGTAAAATGTGGGAAAAACCCACTCTAACCAAGTTCTCAAACTTTTGTATTTTCAATTTCAAATTTTAATTAATACCAAAATTAACTAAAATATGATTTAATTACTTCATAAATAATTAAATCTAAAACATCAATTCAATTTTTTAAATTGAATTGAAATTAAAAATTAATTTGATTTTTAATTAATTAAACATATTTAATTAATTAAATAATTTAATATCAAATATTAAATTAATCAACACCCAATTTTAATCATGAATCTTATTTATGTAATTAATATTTAAATAAACTTTCCAATTTCATTTAATTTCAATAAATTAAATTTTAATTATATCAAATATAATTATTCAAACCCTACGTTAAGTATATCAAATATAACTTTATCAAAAAAGTTATTAAACTTCCAGTGAATTGTTCTACTTTTTGTTTGGGTATATATACTCAAATTTATTTCAATTATTTAAACAACCCTAAGTCTGTGGTTTATCCAAATATAAAATTTATGAAAAGATTTTAACCTATGATGTCTTAGGTGATAAACCATTTTATTACCTCACACCGCTCAAGTATTGCTCATAAAACTGGTTAACAACGCTCAATTAGTCGGCCATAATCCCAGGTAGGAGGTGTTCCCTAGACCGTCAACTTAAGTACCTTCAGCTTTAGAAAGGATTATATACCAATTGAGTTTGTAACCACATTTTACAAGATGTCGACCTATTTTAACTATTAAAACAGGTGGTTAACCTACATGAGCATGCAGGTTATCTTTGTTATGGATTTTAAACGTCACCCAATTTTATAACACCTTACAAAATTTTAGACATGCTAAGCATCCACAACATACATCAAAGGCATTCAATATTTAATATAACATTTATATTAAAAAATTTGAAACCTTGTACATGCATACTATATATTATAATATTTTATAACATACTTTCAATGCATGTAACATGCTTCCTATGGTGGGATTTTGAATCTACATGGCATACTTTATGCACATACAAGAATTATTTAATTATGACATACATTACATGCATAAATAATTAAACATAGACTAATATGGTTTTAGTTTTGGCATTATCAAGTAAACAAAAGCTTAATTATTACAAAATTCAGCAAAAACCGACTCCAAAACGCTTCTGGATCTCTCGAACCACCTTGAACCGGACCCGAACATCTCGAATTGAACCTCCAATGCTCAAAATAAGCAGACCCGGGCAAAAATCATCGAGTACAATCAAGCATCGAGTATGTCATCAAGCATTGAGTATTTCACAAAATACCATCGAGTTGCATCGAGTACCATCGAGTATGGCATCATGCATCGAGTATTTCACAAAATATCATTGAGTAAACGCATCGAGTACCATCAAGTATGGCATCGTGCATCGAGTATTTCATGAAATTCCATCAAAAATGTCATCGAGTATTCCATGAGCATCGAGTTTGTGGCAGTGAGTTGAATTTCTAGTTCCTGCTTCTCGACCTTCTTCACTTCTTTCTTCATTTACATCCTAATTGCAACTCTAATGACTCCATTCGAATTACAGACACTTAAACACACATTAAGGCCCATCAAACAATAACAATTACAAGAGTTACAACATAATTGAAGAGAAAACAATGCCAAAACTCAGAAAAACCATATCAGTTCATCATTTTCATACAATTTATGAAAAACACCCACCAACCTCAAATTAATGCTAACTGAGTGCATAAATCACGCTATGATACTAATTGATAGGATATACTAGCATGCAACGGAAGCAAACAAAATCAATAAGCACTCTAATTACATTTAATTTGAGTTCTAAAAGCATGCTTAAATAGAAATTTAAGAAGAGAGTTTCTTAACAACATACCTTTGATGAATTCTTCTAATTTCAAGCTTCTCTTCACGTGATTCCAGCTACAATTCAACAGTGAACCACCAAGAGATCTTCTCTATTATTCTCAACCTTGAATTTGAGTGGTGGAAATCCAATTAGAGTGAATGTATGAAGGATGGTTGTGTGGGTTTTTGGTAAAGTCAAATTTCTGCAGCAGTCTTTTAAAGTACTTAGAAATTCACCCTTCCAATCTTCAATTTTAGAGCTTTTACACATAAAATGCATGCAAGCACTCAAACAAGCTTCATATTAAATCTATTGGGTTCATTTTTAATTTAAATGCTAAATTAGAATGGATAATAGATTGCATATAGTCAAATAACATATTTTGTATTGTTCAAGGTTACGTCTTTTATCTCAAGAGTTTTAAATTTTTAAGTACCGATATAAGTCAAAAGGTTTGATAAATATGTTACTTGGAAAATGTCATCAGCAATACATCTCAGTGTTTTTCATTTGGGAAATGTTCTCACAAGGATGTTGCAAATTTATAAAGTGTTCATAGATTATATTTAAAGTGATAGCTTACTTTTATTATCTAGATAACATATAATGTGTCTGGATTATAAGATAAAGTCATGACAAAACATATTGTATGTTGAAGTCATGGGAAGTTAAATGACTTCAAAAGTTAAGTATTATTTGAGTCCAAGAAAATTTCTATGACTGGAGCCAATAAGGAAAAAGTCTCCAAATTAACTTGGGATGTCACATGATAGAGATTTTTAGAAATACCTCAGAAAGAAGAAAAATAGGTAGATTTGATTTACTGAGTTATTGGTGGGAATAAAGATTCAACCTTAATAGTTGAATAAGGATTCACTATCAGATTTTTTCCTTCATCACGATTAAATTGTATTTGTTGGCAAATACTTAAATAAGTAGCATATTTCTACTAATTGGCAATGGAAAACTTGTTGGGTTGTATGTCCTAAAATTTACAGTTTGTAAAGTTAAACATATTCTATTATCAATAAAGATGTTATTCGACATTACTTCAATAAAGTTGTTATCAAATCTATCAATTGCACTTATAAAGTCTAAATCCAATAAACTAAGATCCATGGCTATTATATGAATACTTGAACTTTATATGGAGACATAAAAATGGATCAGGTTCATGTCAAAATGATCTATAATATACGAATAAGATTGGGTACCTTATAATGGGAACACTATCGGATGTGACCCACTTTGTAGTTGTTACAAGTTGTTGTAAAGATGCTACAAATGAAGTGATCCTGATTCATTCATGTATTGACATGAGGAGTGTGGGCGTCCTATGCAATGAGTTTGCATAAGATTGGACTAAGAAATAATTCCCTCTTACTTTCTAACGTTGTTTACTATTTAAGACTGACTATTTTGCTTAGATGACCTAGGTCACTCGATCTTAATCATGAGCTAACTATGAACTGCTGTTTATTCGAGATTATCCTTAGATTTGCATAGGTGAGAGTTGACTCAACAACGCCGGCTCAATAAACCTCCCATTTCAGGGGTAAGACTGGATAGATAGTTGGGGACATAGGGTGCAATAAAGAATTCACGCCTACCCGATTCAGGGAAAGAAGAAAGGTTGTTCTCTTAAGTACTGAATCCAGGTCTTGAACAAGAAGCCCTACCTCTCATTGGCTTGAGAGGGATTCGGTTTAGTGATTGGATCACAAACCAATTATTCATTAGAGGATCAGTGGAACTTAAGCAGCAAGATGTAATATTGGGGGTAAAACAGCATATTGACCCAATCGTTATTACGAACAACCTGTGAAAGGTTTTCTTACTGATATGGTTAAATCAAGTGGACACAAATATATCTACAGTGAGGAGAGTGCAACTATCGATCCATAGTGGTGTGACTTGATAGTTAACGAATACTGATTAATTTGGTCTAAAGAGTTTTAGCCAATTGATCTTAAAGTATTGGAGCTCATGATCTGTAGGTCCATAAGGTCCCTCTACTAGCTCGTAAACATGAACACCTTGAATTAATAAATTGAGAGAATTTGGAATGATATCAATTTGAATTGTTCAAATTGAATTTCAGTTTGAAAACATTCAAATTGAAATAAGGATTTGAATTTTAATAGTTCAAAATTCAAATTAGGATTTGAATAATTATATTTGATATAATTAACGTTTAATTTTATTGAAATTAAATGAAATTGGAAACTTTATAATATTTAAATAATGATTTAAATATTAATTACATGAATAAGATTCATGATCAGAATTGTGTGTGTGATTAATTTAATATTTGATATTGAACTATTTAATTAATTAAAAATGAAATTAGTTTTCAATTTCAATTCAATTTAAGAAATTGAATTTTGATGTTTTAGATTTAATTAATTAGAAATTTATTAAATCAAAATTTTGTTAATTTTGATATTAATTAAAATTTGAAATTGAAAATACAAAAATTTGAGAACTTGGTTTGAGTGGGTTTTTCCCACATTTTACACCAAGTAGGAGGTGTTCCTCCCAAATTTACACATAAATGCCACTTCTTCATCAAGTTGCTGTTGACATTTGAGTTGTTCATATTAATTCAATATTTCTATTGCTATGATACTCTAGTGAGTTAGAATAAAAGCTACCATAGGGTAGTCAGTTAATCTTTCATTGAACTGATACATTATCAACCAAATATTACATCAGAATAACTCTTATTCCAATAATATTTAGTTAGTCAATAAATTATTGACTTATTTAACAATTTCTTGTAAGTGTGACCCTTCATTATAGACCCTAGAGTTTCGCCCCAATGAGTAAATCGTAGAGAAAAACTGATTGGGGTAAAACCTAAAGTGATCCTATCCATTACTAAAGTTTGAGTTTAATTTCATGCAAACACCTACCGTAAGGGGACACAAGCAAATGGTGCCACGAGACCAAGCATGAAACTGTTGGAGTTAGCGAGCAATAAGCGAAAGCAAACAAAATCACTAAGCACTCTAATTCATCAATTTTAGTAACTAAGAAAGCATGTTCATAAAGAAAAATTAGGGTTTTAGCAATATACCTTTGAAGAACTCTCTTCAACTTTGAATTCAGCTTCAATCTCCTCAACAACAAGTTGTGGACCACCAATTGATCTTCCTTACTATTCTCTTGGACCTTAGATTAAATTGTGGGATTCAAAATGAGTTGAATTTGAGGGAAATCTTAAAGAGGCATTTTTTTCTGTTTTTCTCTAAGTATGAAGAACTCATTCTTCCTCAATTAACCAAAAAAATTTCATAATTGCTTGCACCTCTTTACTCAGCATCTTGAGTTCATATATTCAACCAATACGTGCCACTCCCAAGCTTGAGAATTTGACACCAATCACTCAAAAATAGTGGAATTGTGAGTGGAAGGGTTGGAAAAACCCATTTCCTCTCCTTTTTCAATTATTTTTAAAATTTTCATTTTAAAATTCAAATTGATTTTTGATTTTTGAAAATTAAAAAATCATAAATACTAATTCACTAATTAGTTTTAACTAAACTAACTTAACAAAATTAATTTTAATTAATTATTTAATTAAATTGTAAAACACCAATTCCACAATCATGAATCTCTATTCATGCAACTAATATTTAAACCAAATTTAAATATTATCCAATTCTCTAATTTCGTTTAATTCGTCAATTAGACGTGTAGTTATATCATATATAATTACTGATTCCCTCAATTTTAATTTGAACATTTCAAAATCTATCATCATGCTATTCTAAGATTTAATCCATTTGTGAGTTAGTAAGGGGACCTAATGGACCTACAGATCATGGACTCCAACGATTCGAGATTAACCAGCTAAACTCTTTAACCTGAATTAACCAACATTCGTTAACTATCGGGTCAATCCACTAAAGCCCAGTAGTTGCACCCTTCTTATTGTAAATATACTATGTCCACTTGATATAACCATAACTAGTAAGTCAACCCTTCACAGGTTGTTCATAATAATGGTTGAGTCAAAGGCTATTTTACCCCTAAGATTACTTGTTCCTTAATTCCCACTGATCCTCTAATGAACAATTGGTTTGTGATCCAATCACTAAACTGAGTCCCTATCGGACTAATGAGAGGGTGGGGCCTCTTGTTCAAGACTCGGAGTCAGCATTAAGGGAATAACTTCTCTACTATCTCTAAAAGCGGTAGGATCAAGCCAAGCTCCTATACTATTTGGTTTAGGGTATGTTTGTTAACGCGAGACGAGTCATTAAAGCCTCGATCTGTCAATGATGGACATTGCTCCACTACTGGTAGCTTAAGGCACCCGAGGTTGATCACCGAGCTATGCAGAAGTTCCAGAGGGGGAGATCCCTGATGATAAGAAGATGATGGGGCGTCGGATGCCCATTTGTAGGTCATCTGTAGCCGCCTTCCGTAGACGTGGAGTAGATCAAGAGGACGAAGACGATGGGGATGACGAGGATATTCCCGCGACAGAGGAGCTTCCCCATGCTAATCCTAGGATTAGTACGATGTGCCAGTGGTGGATGAGTATTTTGGGGAGCAGGCTTTCTGGAAGTCCACTGAGGTCCTTAGGGCGGCTACCGAGTCCCTGAGGGTGAGCCAGGAGAGTGCTCGCTAGGCGAGGCATATGGAAAGGATGGTGAACTACATTTATGAATAGAACCATCTTTACTACATTACCATCAGTTTCCAGAGCGACCTTCAGAGGGAACCAGACTCACCAAACTCTGATTGAGGCTAGCCTTCCTTCTCGTGCCCTTGGTTTCTTTTGCTTTTGTTTTTCTTTTCTTTTTGTTTTTGTTTTGTAAGAATGACTTAGAAGAGAAGATCATCTTTCTGAGAGGCGAGCTTTACTGGCATCACCATCCCATGAGCGATTATGTTTTCAAGGGAGGTTTTCTGTTCCCTTGTTCTTTTTATTTTTTAGCTTTACTTGAAATACATTGAGGATAATGTATCGTTCTAAAGTTGGGCGTGGGGTACCTTTTGGATAGTCTTACCTTAGCTTGGGTTCCTTGAGCGCTATGCTCGGACTATGCTTTATTGCTTTGATTGTTTTGTTTTCTCTGTTGCTTGTTGTTATTATGATGGTCTATGACGCACTCTTCCTGTGATAAAATTTGCTTGAAAAAATGTTAGGAAAGCATGATCATGATTTTTAGCCCAATTTAAAAAAATTTCTTTTCTCTCATGCATCCTTAAGTCATTGTTTTGTGAAATTAAAGTCGTGCATGTTTAGAATTGGGTTATATGGTTTGTATTTCTGTTGTTACCTCAAAAGGTCCACCTTTGACTTAGGAGTAACCTGACTTGTTTTAGAGCAAAACTAGATAAAATAGGGTTATTGTGTATAAAAAAAAAAGAAAAAGAAAAAGAAAAAGAAAGAAAGAAAGAAAGAAAAGAAAATTAGTTGCAATTCTAAAAGAAAAATAAAAAATCAGTAAAATTGAAAATGAAGCAATAACTAGCTTGCTTGAAAAAAAAATAGTGTGACTGAGTGCATAGATAGAGGTGAAAAGAACTACCTCTGCTGTGTCTAGTTAGGGCCTTGCAAGAAAAGAGTGGATAGGCTCCCGATGGTGGGGTGTGAAAGCTAGCCCTCTAGATAAAATAAATGTCTTTTATGTTTTATGTATGTGTTTAGGCTCCCTTGTCATAATGTTGCCCTCTTTTTTGCAAGTTTTGTATGTTTGAGGTTGATAACTAGGCCAGAGTAGGGGGGAAACGGGATGAAGACCTTATAAAACTTTTCCAAACTGTGCAAGCTTAACTAGAAAAACTCTAGGCTCACTCATGCATGTATAGATTAAGAATCGTTCTTGAAATTGTGTTTCATTGATTGATTGTAATTGAATTTTGTTCTTGATTGAAATCTTTATTCTAATTGACAGTTAAAACTGGAGTAGCAACTTTATAATTAAAGCAAGCATGTGATTCATGATTGTTTGATTGTGTATTTTTACCTTGCTTGGGACGAGTAAGAATTAAGTTTAGGATGTTTGATAGCTCTCAAAAAGAGTTATTATTCCTAGCTTAATTCAGACTGTTGAAAAATGGATTTTATGTGTTTATTGTCCTATTTCATAGTGTTGGATCGATATGGCAACCGTAGAGAGGAGGTGAATAGGGTTTAATTAAACTTTTTTTTTTAATTACCCCAATTAAACTAATTAATACACTTTTTATAAATAATAAGAAAAATTCAAATTATGCAACAAATAAGATGACAAAAAATGTGATAATTTAATTCTATCAAATTTTAGCAAATAAATAAGAACAAACTAAAACATACAATAAATTGCTTAAATTAATTACAAAACTAAAAAGGAAAGAGTTAGAGAAGAAGACATCGTTAATTTTTATTAGTGTTCGGTTCGGCAAACTCGACTTTTACTCACTCACCCAAAGCGCCTCTTGGGAATTTGAATAAAATCTTTCCGACTCTTTCCATGGATTAGAGCCCAATCGTTACACCACCGCTCATTTTACAGGTTCAAGAGCAAACTCGATCCTTTCCACGGTTTAGGATCAAACTGTTACAAATGTTGGAATTTTTTAAGAACACAATACAACTATCACTAGAGTAGATTTACAAGTTTAAGAACTCAACAAATTTATTCTCACAATACAATAACACTCTCTCAAGAATAAGATGAAAAAAAAAAGAAAAAAGAAAAAAAATTGGGAACTTAAAGAGAGCAACAATGGAACTTTTGAGTTTTGGAGGATTATGAAATGTAAAATTTGTTAGTTTAAAATTTAGAGAGGAATATGGTTTATATAGAGATGGAAAAAAAAATTAGAAACCACAATTAATTTGGACCATTTGATTTTGGAAAAGAAAAGTCAATGGTGGAGGTTTTAAACTAAACTAATCATTAGATACAAACAAAATATAATATTAAATTTCTTTTCTTTTGAAATTCATTTTCTTTTTAAAATTAATTAAAAAAAAAAAACATACCATGTGTCAAAAACTAGCCGTTAGACACAAACATAAAAATAATATTAAATTCATTTTCCTTTTAATTCATTTTTTTTAAAATTCATTCGCTTTAAAATCAATCCAAAAATAAAAAAATATACCATGTATAGAAAGCTAACCGTTAGACACAAATATAAAATAATATTAAATTTATTTTCCTTTTAAATTTCTTTTTAATTTCAATTTTTTATTTTAAATCAATCCAAAAATCAAAAGTCCATCATATGTTAATCTCTTAATGATCTACCATTCAACCAATATGCTGCCATATGTCTACATACAAATGGTCTGATTATGCCACGTCATCCACCACGGTATTTTCTCTATAGACTTGTTTCGGTCATATCACCTTCGTTTTAGCTCCAATTTGAGTGATTCAAGAGGTGTTGGAATCTTTATTTCGAGCTCTACGCTATGGACATATTAAAACACTAAGATTTTCAGTAATTAACAATTGAGTTTGTTATCATCAAAACATTGATTAATTAATTAATTAAAATTAATTAATTTGAGATTAAGGGTCAAAAAGCCAACAATCTCCCCTTTTTTTATGATGACAAACCATTCAAGAAAAATAGCTTGAAATACATGTAAACCATATGTAGCACATAATAAAATTCAACATATCACCATAAAGATCATTCTTGAAATTCACTCAAAAAAATAAATTCTCCCCCTAATTAATACAATCAAAATCATAACAAATTTATAGCATATTTTTCTTAAACTTCTCCCCCTTTGGAATCATCAAAAAGAATAATTAAGAAAAATTTAAAACTACATAAATGTTTCCCTTAAAAACATGAACACAAATTTAGCACAACTCCCCCTAAGAATATTAACACATGCTTTCCATATCTCCCCCTATCAAAATGCCTTCTAAAATATTTAATAAGTAAAATTATAAAATCAAGAGGCATCACAACGAATAATACTGAGCTCAAGCCTATTTTTGCAAAAGTTTTCTTCATTCAAAGGCTTAGTAAAAATATCTGCTAACTGATTATTAGAGTCTACAAATTCAAGAGTAATATTATCATTTTGCACATGCTCTCTAATAAAGTGATGCCTAATATCAATATGCTTAGTCCTAGAATGATGTATAGGATTTTTAGTCAAATTAATAGCACTAGTATTATCACAAAATATAGGCACATTATCAAACTTTAATCCAAAATCAAAAGAGTTTGTTTCATCCAAAGAATTTGAGCACAACAACTAGCAACTGCAATATATTCTGCTTCGGTAGTGGATAAGGCAACCAAAATTTGCTTTTTACTAAACCAAGAAACTAAGGAACTACCAAGAAATTGACAAGTCCCACTAGTACTCTTACGGTCAAGTAAACTACCCGCAAAATCTGCATTGGAATATCCTACCAAATTAAATTCAACATTTCTAGGATACCATAAGCCTAAATCAATAGTACCAAGAAAATATTTAAAAATTCTTTTAACGGCATGTAAATATGATTCCTTAGGACAAGATTGAAATCTAGCACAAAGAACATACACTAAACATAATATCGGGTCTACTAGCGGTTAAATAAAGTAAAGATCCAACCATACCTCTATAAGTTTTTATATCCACATACTTACCTTTTTCATCCTTGTCAAGCTTAGTGGATGTGCTCATAGGAGTTTTTGCAATTTTACCTTCATTGAATTT
>NC_052359.1:66404552-66508766 GCF_009727055.1 Benincasa hispida
TTAGACACAAACATAAAATAATATTAAATTTATTTTTCTTTTAAATTTCTTTTTAATTTCAATTTTTTATTTTAAATCAATCCAAAAATCAAAAGTCCATCATATGTTAATCTCTTAATGATCCACCATTAAACCAATATACTACCACATGTCTACATGCAGATGGTCTGGTTATGCCACGTCATCCAACACGGTATTTTCTCTATAGACTTGTTTCGGTCATATCGTCTTCCTTTTAGCTCTGATTTGAGTGATTCAAGAGGTGTTGGAATCGTTGTTCCGAGCTCTACACTGTCCATTAAAACACTAAGATTTTCAGTAATTAAAAATTGAGTTTGTTATCATCAAAATATTGATTAATTAATTAATTAAAATTAATTAATTTGAGATTAAGGGCCAAAAAGCCAACACATAGGTACCAAGCAATCAAGAGGTAGAACCGAGTATTTCAAGTTGAACGGGGTTAATTTGAAGTAATTGGAGTTAATTTGAGCATTCGGACTTCAAAGGAGAAAAAAGACCAAAATGCCTCTACTTCAACATCGCAATTTTCACCCCTTGCCTTGGTCTAATGCTTGCCTGATGTCAGAAGATAGAATGTTGGTGTGTAGGACAGTGTTGCAATGCTGCCTACAATGTTGCAATGCTCCAATTGGAGTAACGCTTCCCATGTCGTCTGCGCAAGCATCTTCTCTGGCACAAACACAGGGCAACGTTGCAATGCTTCAATTTATTCTATAAATATGCCTTTCTGCCGTTAGGTCAAGGTGTGTTCAACTTTTGGGGCCGAATTTATGGAGGCTGAGAAGTAAGGGTAGAGCCATTTGGTTTTAGGGAATACAAATGAAGATTTGTAGCATGCAATCGATGAAAAAAGGGAAAAAGAAGATGATGAACACTTTGATATACATGGTTTGGCCTAAAAGTGCCTACATCCACGAGAAGGGAAGCAATTTAATTGAAGGCTATTTTACAAGAAGATAAGAGCTCTTTTTTTCAGATTTCTCTTTTTGATACATGTAAATTTGAAGTAGATCTATTTATTTAGCATGTGATTTTAGTTACATGTTTGTTAGAGACCATTTATAAAGAGATAAACTAGTTGAGATCATTTTTCCTTCAAAGAGATTAAATTATGTGGACCTATGTATTTACAATGAAAGTATCCTTTTGAACGTTACATGAAAATATTAAAAGGATATATTAGAAATAGACATAGACCTGAAGGTTGTATAGTTGAAAGTTATATTGTGGAAGAAGCAATAGACTTTTGCATTGATTTTCTATCAAGAGTAGAGCCATTTGGTTTTAGAGAATACAAATGAAATGATGCATCGAATATTGGAAAACCAAGAGGCCATAAATCATTTCATAATCCCGAAAAAGGTCTATTGGAGCAGGCTCATCGCTATGTAATTGAAAAAACACCTGAAGTATTGCCTTATATTGAATAAGTACATCAACCTCTACTTTGAATATTTTGTATTTTTTTCTTGATTAATCCATAATCCATGTCAATATTATTTCATTCAACATATCTTCACATTGAAGACCATGTTGGGGTTGATGCCTTAAATCTTTTAGGGTCTGTAGTTTGTAATTGTATTGTACAAATATTTTATTTATTTAATAAAATATGAGATGTTTTATTTGACATTTAGTAGCATTAAACCCATAAACCAATAAACTAACATCCAAGGTTATCTTCTATAGCTTAAACATGTATGTAGAGACATACAAGTGGATCATGTTTAAGTGATAACCTAAATGGTCTGTAGCAGATGGATAAGGCTGGATACCTTATCCTGGTGATATTATGAGTATGACCCGCTTTGTAGATGTTAAAATTGTTGTAAAGTGCTACAAATGATCTGATCCTGATCATTCATGTGGAGACATGTGAGCGGGAGAATTCTATACAAAGGAGTTTATATAAGACCGGACCACGAAATGACTAGTCTCAATAGAAACTTACATTTCACATAGATGACTATAGGTGGCATGACATGAATCTTGAGTGATTTGTGAACTAATGCATATGGGGGCGGTCCTTTGATTTAGGTGAGAGTGACCAGATCGTTAACTCAACAAGCCTACTATTTTGAGGATTCGGTAGATTGGGGAGCTAGGAACACAGCTACACAAGACGGAATTCACTCCTTCCCCGAGGTCGGGGTAAGTAGATAAATTGCTCCTTAAGGACTGATTCCAAAGCTTAAACAATGTGGCACCACACCCTCTCCGCTCGAGAAGGCTTTAGTCAAAGTTGGACTATGATTTATTAGTTATTAGAGAGATCAGTGGTACTTAAGGAGTTAGATGTAATTATAGGGGCAAAACAATAATTTTGGCCTAACTGTACTTACGAGTAATTTGTGAAAGGTCATCGTACTGTTGACTGGTTATATCCAATGGACACAGAAATATATCTATAGTGTAAAGAATGCAACTGTCGGTCTTTAATGAAGTGTTCGATAGTTAATGGATGTTGAATAATTTAATTAAAGAGTTTAATTAGTTATCCAAGTACCATTAGAGCTTCAATCTACAGGTCCATGAAGTCCCCTTTGTAGCTCAACAAGGATTAAATGAGAATCAATTTTGGATTATTGAATTGTTCAAATTAATTGAGGTAATTAAATATATGTGATATATAATTAATTTTACTTAATTATATAATTACTATAATGTATTTGATACATTATTTGAGAGGAAATAAATATTTGAATTTGATTCAAATATTAATTGTGTATTGGATTCATATAATTAAGTTTAATATAAATAGGATTTATATTAAATATCATGCATTGTTGAGAGAATGAAAACTATGGGTTATGTGTTATATTAGATATAACATATAGTGGAATATATATTATATGATAAGGTATTTATCATATATTTATATATTAAACTATTTTAATTTATTTTGAAAATGATTTTGGGAGGGATTTGTAACTCCCTTCCCTCTATTTCTCTCTATTTAGTGCATGTGTGGATGTAGTGCTCAACAAACTTAGACAATTCCAAAAACAGATAGAAGTTTTAGAAAAACACTTTTTCCTCTCAATCACTTCCTCTTTTTCAAAAATGTAAGAGCCCACAACTCCTTAGTGGTTCTCATCCCATTAGAGAATATAAAAGGCTCTTTTCGTGGTGGTAACCATTTGGATCGAGTTTGTTCGTGATAGACTCGGAGAAAGAAAATATGTGAAGAAGAGTTCTTCAAGGGTTAGTTTCTATCTCCTTATTTCTTTTTCTTAATTATTTTTCAACATGCTGTAATTTATCATTAAATGCATATTATTATGTACTTTTCTGTAAAATTTTTGAACCTTTAAAATTTGGGATTTGGGTTTGATCCTCGTTTCCACTCAAGGACCTTCACTGATTCTTTCAATTGGTATCAGAGCGAGGTTCTTTTTGCCCAAATTTTTCCAAATTTTCATAATTATTTGTACAAATTGGTGGGTAGCATTCTGTATATGTTCATGTGATGAATGTTTGTGAATGTAAATGGTTTACGATTATTAGTTGTTTTCGAGATTGGACTATTTAGATTTATCTCTTTCAATTTGCAAATTGGTTTGTAAGGACCCCTGTTTTGGGCATAATTGTTTGCAATCGAGTCTGTAAGTTAAATTTTTTAGTCACTCGTGATGTTTCCGATGAGTTTTTGAGGAAAAACAAAGCAACGCTAAGATGAGGAAGAAATTTTTGCTAAGAGATCGTTCAGCATTTGCTAAGAGAGCGCTTAGTGTTTGCTAAGAGATCGCTAAGTGTTTGTTAAGAGATCATTTAGTGTTTGTTAAGAGATCATTAAGCATTTGCTATGAGATCGCATAGCGTTTGCTAAGAGTTCGCTCAACATTTGTTAAGAGATCTCTCAACATTTGTTAAGAGATCATTGCTGAGAGATCATTGGTGGACGGTTTAGTTCAAGCAGTTCAAGGCCCGATTCACTTGTTTCGAACCGGTTGACTCTTTGTTTTGTAATATTTTGTTTTTTGATTAATTAAATTAATATAAGTGTTATATTAATTTAATTAATTGTTTAGGTATCTAATCCCGGTCCAGTAATTTTTTAAAATTATGCATTTGATGTATGATTTATATTTATTATTATATGTCATAACGTATGCCATATAGTAAAAATCCCACCATAGATTATGCACTTTAATTCATGCATCTTTATATTATAAATGTTATAATATATAGTTGCATGGTTTTATTTTATAGCATGTTCATGCATCATATAATATAAAAGTTATACTATATGCTTTCATGCACTAATAACATAGTCATGCATCATTTCTATTATAAGAGTTATAATATATAGATTGGATGTATGAATACAATATATACTATTAATTATTTCATTATTTGAATATATAAGTGTTGTGTATGTTTAGCAATGAAATGGGAATTGCATGGTGCATGATACTACTTTAGATAATTTTATAAATGTTATATTTTTATAAAGTATGTCATTCGATGCAATTGGTTGGTTTTAATTTATTTCATTTATTTTATAATTGTTATAATTAAATAAATTTAGAAATTAATAATTCATAATTACATGCAAACCTTAGGTTAAAATCATTTTTTAAAATAGTTCTAAAATATTATTCACATAGACCTAAGTTCACTTTTCTAATAAGATTAGAAATTAAGTTTAATCTTTTAATCATTTTAATTGGATTAAATTGATTCTTAATTAAAAGATTAAATTTGTAACAAATGTATCTATAAGGGACCTTTTCTCTAAGGTTAGTTCTGTTGGGGTTTGTGCCCTAAAGTCTCATGTCATGTACTTTATAACAACTTTGTACGAACACTTGTGATGTATAATATATATAATATTTACTTCACCTCTTGACTTTGCACATTTAGATGTTTTTTTTTTTATTTTACCACAAACCAATAAACTTAATATCTCTGGTTGTCTTTATGTAACTTAAGCATGTATGTAGTGACATACAAGTGGAACATGTCTTAAGTGACAACCAAAATAGTCTATAGTATATGAATATAGGAGGGAAATCATATCCTAGTAACACTACGGACGTGGTCTGCTTTGTGGAATTGTTACAAATGTTGTGACTTGTCATAGATGGTCTAATCCTGATCATTCGTGTAGTGGACATGCGAGCGGGAGCGTCCTATACAAAGAGTTTGTATAAGACCTAACCTCGAAGTGTTAATTTCTTGTCCTATAACTTCGTTCATGACTGAGACTTCATTTCACTATAATGACCATAGATAACATGACCTCAATCCTAAGTGAGTTGGAAACTCATACCATTGAGGGTGGTCCTTTGATTTGCATTGCGAGTGGCCAGAGCGCCGACTCAAACCTACCATTTTAGGGATTCATCTGATTTAGGAGCTGGGAACTTAGCTTCATAAGATGGAGTTCACTCCTTCCCCAAAATAGGGGTAAGTAGATAGATTGCTCTCTTAAGGGCTGATCTCGGGACTTGAACAATGTGGCGCCACGCACCTTCTCATGGCCCGAGAGGTGTTAACACATAGTAGGACTATGTTGTATTGTTCATTAGAGGGATCAATGGTACTTAAGGAGGGAGATGTAGTTACAGGGTAAAACAGTAAATTGGCCTGTTGTAATTACAGACATCTGTGAAGGGTCATCGTACTGATGATTGGTTATATCCAATGGACATAGAAATATATCTATGGCAAGAAGAGTTCAATTGTCAGTCTTTAGTGGAATGACTGGCAGTTAATGAATGGTGGATATCGTGACTAAAGAGTTTAGTCAGCTATTCACGTACCATTGAAGCTTCAAACCATAGGTTCATAAGGTCTTCTTGGTAGCTTGGATACAAGTTATGTTCAAATTGACAAGAGGGAGTTCGATTATATACGATATAATTGAACGAGTTAATTAAATATGATATAATTAACTTAATGTATGAGATACATTAATTTGGAGGAAATTGGATATAAATATGATTTATATCTAATAAAGGAAAATATTATAATTAATATATGATATTAATTTATATGTTATGAATATGATGAGATCATATTCATTGGACGGTTATAAAGGAAATGGGATGGCTTCTATTCTATTCTAATAACGGATGAGTATATTGAAAGATCACTTTGAGATGCATAAATAGCTGATGGTGTGTTAAGCATGGATGTGCGGGTATTGTGTTAAAGAGAGTGTCATCGCTTAGAAAATCAGTGCCTATACGATAGTGCCTGCACGATCACTTATATATACGATGTTGCTAAGCGATCGCTTACCGATTACATCTTCACGCGCTATTAACTAAACGACCGTTTACTTTTTCCTAAGCGATCGTTTAGCTCCCGATATTTACTAAACGATCGTATAGACGATCGCTTAGTTTTTCCTACATGATCGTTTAGACGATCGCTCACCCTTTCCTACACGATCATATAGACGATCGCTTACTTTTTCCTACACGATCGTTTAGATGATCGCTTACCCTTTCCTACACAATCGTTTAGACGATCGCTTACTTTTTCCTACACAATCGTATACTTCACCTAAATGATCAAGCATCTTATCTATGCGATAGACGACCTCATCTCCCACTTGCTTGATCGTTGAGTACGGTATTTCTTCTTCCTTCCCTCTACCAAATCCGAACAAAGCCCACACTTTGGATTCTCACTCCAAGAATACTGAGGGCTCTGAGTGGTGGTGTCATATCCATTTCCTTCTGTTCGAGTGATGATTGTTCGAGGTAGACGGTTGGGTTTTAGACTCACTGTGAAGAAGAAATCTTCATCTGGTATGACCTCTTGATCTCTTTAGCATTATGAATGCATATTAGTATGTTTGAATATATATGTGGTAATTTTGTCACAATGAATTGAAAAAGATCCGCTTCTGCTCATAGGTACTCTTGAATAAAAGTTCCTTCAAGTTCTGTCTAGGCTGGAGTATTAAAGCTGACGGAAACATAACACCCCTACCTGGAAACTTACCTAGAAAGGTGAAAAAGATAGATTTGTTACAAGCATCCATTGGTTGATTGATGTTTATTAAAGTGTTTAATAAACATTAATCAAAGTTGTTTAACCATCCAAAGTAAGTGTTACTTTTGGGAATATTAAACAAAACACTTAGTTAAAAATCAGTAACCGGATTTTTCTAAGTTAAATAACCCTAAGTATAATACTCAGTGAGAGGAAAACGGTGGATATGATACTTCATTTTACCTTTTCATGTTTCTCCCTAAAAGTTCACACCATGGGATCTATACTCGACCTCGAGACACCTTTGCTTGTCCCCCTATGGATGGTGTTTGTATAAATCAATATCAAGGTGAATGGAGAGAGTGTTTGCAACAAAAGACTACAGAATCAATAAGCACTTAAACTACATTTAATTTGAGTTTTAAGTATGTTGTTCATATGATATTCATAAGAGGGTTTGAAACACATATTACCTTTGAAGACTTCTCCACGAATTCCGCTGAAATCCACCAAGATAGAGTTTAAATCATCGAGAGGACTACCACCGAGATTTTCTTTACTATGCTCAAGTTGGAACGTGTGGTGGAAACACTTAAATTAAGTTGAATTGATGAAGAACAAATAAGGGAGGTATGTAGGGTTTTGAAGTTTTCACTTCAACAAGCATATCACATAATCCTTAAGGTTCTTCATACATGGAGCTCCTTTATATAGGTAGAATTCATGCAAATGTATAGGGTTGCATGAAGAACAGCTCTAGCTTGAAGATCATTACAAACTAGAAATGGAATTTGGTGATTATCCAACATAAAATGGTCAGTGGATTTTTCCGAAAAAATGGAAAAATCCTACTAACCTAAAATGATTTCAAAAATCATTTACATTTTTAATTTTCATTTTAAAATTAGTTTTATAAAATTAATTAAATAGAACTAATTTTTAATTAAACTTTTTTAATTAATTAAAAAATTAATTTAATATCTAAATATTCAGTTAATATCAATAGCACCAATACATAAATTTTATATTTAAATCATAATTTAAATATTAATTAATTTTCTAATTTCATTTAATTTCAATTAAATTAAACGTTTATAATTGTATCATATACAATCAATCGAAAACTCTAAAATTGAATTTGAACATTTTAAATTCATAACCCTAATTTCATACATCAATACTCAATTTGTTATTCCAATTTAATGAGCTAGTAGAGGGACCTAATAGACCTGCAGATCATGAGCTCCAACGATCTGTAATTAATTCGTTAAAACTCTTTAATCAAATTAATTACTATTTGTTAACTATCAAGACATACCACTATAGCTCAATAGTTGCACTCTCCTCACTGTAGATATATTTATGTCTATATATACCATAATCAGTAAGTTGATCCTTCACAGGTTGTTTGTATTTACAGCTGGATCAAAATTACCATTTTACCCCTATAAATACATCTTGTTCCTTAAGTTCCCACTAACTCTCTAATGAACAATTTGATTCATAATACTACTTATGAATCATGTTCTTCTCTATCATGAGAAGACGGGGTCCCGACTGTTCAAGACCTGGAATCAACACTTAAAAGAATAACCTATCTGCTAACCCTAAAAATGGGTAGGAGTGAATTTCATCTTGCAGAGCTATGTCCCCAGCTATCCATCCGGTCTTATCCTTAAAATGGAAGGCTTATTGAGCAGTGTTGTTGAACTATTCTCACCCATGCAGATCAAAGGATAATCCCGAATAAGCAAGAGTTTATAGCTAGCTCAGGATTAAGATCGAGTTATCCTAAGTTACTTAAATATGAAATAGTCAGTTTTAATAGTAAACGATCGTTATAAAGAAAAGTTACTATTTCATGATCTAGTCTATATGAAAACTCATTGCATAGGATGCCTCTACTCACATGTCTCTACATGAATGATCTATAGATTAAATCATTTGTATTACCTATAAAAATTGGTCGCATTCAATAGTGTTACAAGGATGAGATACCCAATTTCATCCATATACTTATAGACCATTTAGGCTATATACTATTAACTTGATCCTATTTATATCACCATATAAAGTTAAAGTATTCATACTATAGCCATGGATATGTTTATTGGATTTTCATAATAGAATGCAAAATCAACAACTTTATTGAATAAAACACTCAATAATATTTTATTGATAAATAGACTATTTAACATAAAATTTACGAACTGCGTGTTCTAGGACATTCCCAACATATTTATAATAAGTGGGAGTGGGACGTGTATCTAACATATCCCACGGTCTATCTCATTAGTTGGTAATAAAGTTTCAAGTTCAACCTTAAGGTACCTTTGCTTGTGTCCCCCTACTAATGACATTTGCATGATTCTTTACCTCTATCTCCAGTATGGATAGAATTACTTTCGCTTTTTCCCCAATCGTTTTTTTCCTACGATTGGCTCTTGGGGTGAAACTCTAGAATCTAAAATGAGGAGTTATACTTACAAGAAATATTAAGCGAGTTTAACAATTTTTGGACCGTACAATGGTAATTGATAGCTACAGTTACAAAGAGTTGTTCTGTCTATTGGTTGAGATAGCCTCATTTCAGTGAAGGGGCACTTGATCACACGGTGGCTTTTGTCCTGTCTCATTTAAACATCATTGCAAAATAGATTTCACTTAGGGTGCAATAGATTATTTTGATAAATTTGATTGGTTTTTTCAAAAAATGGGTTAATGCATATAGTACTAATATAAATAATTTGTATGGTTTCAGCAATTTATTAACATAACTTCCGCGACGTTTAATTTGCTTGACGTCAAAAAACTAACGGGCAGAAATTATACAACCTGGAAAAACACAATCAACATGATTTTAATCATCGATGACCTCTGTTTTGTCCTTATGGAGGATTATCCTCCTAGTTTTCTTTTGAATGCCACTCAAAATGTTTGAAGGGCATATGAGTGCTGGACATGGGCAAACGAGAATGCTCGAGCGTATATCTTGGCAAGCCTTTCACAAGTCTTGGACAAGAAGCATGAACCCATGATCATTGTCCGTGAGATCATGGAGTCCCTTTAGGGGATGTTTGGACAACCGTCCGCACAACTTAGGCACGACGCTCTTAAACACATCTTCAATGCCCGTATGAAAGAAGGGGCATCTATTAGAGAACATATTCTAAACATGATGGTCCACTTCAACACGGCAGAGATGAATGGGTTTGTCATTGATGAAACCAGTCAGGTTAGCTTCATTTTGGATTCTTTACCTGAAAGTATCCTACAGTTTTGTAGGAATGTTGTTATAAACAAAATTGACTACAACTTGTCCACCTTACTCAATAAGCTTCAGACTTTCAGTCCTTGATGAAAAGCAAGGAACGAAAGGGATAGACAAATGTTGCCTCATCCTCAAAGAAGTTATACGGAGGATCGTCTTCTTTAACTAAGTTTGTCCCTTCTTCTTTTGGTACCAAAAAGTGGAAGAAGAAGAAAGGTGGAAAGGGGAAAACACCCACCAACTGCTGCCCATAAGGGAAAGAAGACCAAGGTTGCAAATGGAATTTGTTTCCATTGCAACCATGAGGGATATTGGAAAAGGAACTGTCCCAAATACTTGGTAGAAAAGAAGAAGGCAAAGCAAAGTAAATATGATTTACTTGTATTAGAGATCTGTTTAGTGGAGAATGATAATTCTGCTTGGATAATTGATTCAGGTGTCACTAACTATGTTTGTTCTTCATTTCAGGGNTGGAGAATGATAATTCTGCTTGGATAATTGATTCAGGTGTCACTAACTATGTTTGTTCTTCATTTCAGGGAGTTAGTTCCTAGCGGCAACTAGAAGCTGAGGAGATGACGATGTGTGTTGGAACTGGGCATGTCGTCTCAGCTATGGCAATGAGAGGGATCAGACTCTGCTTATAGAAAACTTATATTTTATTAGATAATGTATATATGGTTCCAGGTTTAAAAAGAAACCTGATTTCTGTAAAATGTCTTCTTGAACAATATTACTCTCTTAACTTTCAAGTGAATAAATTGTTTATTTACAAGAATGGAGTATTAATTTGTTGTGTTAATCTTGAAGATAACTTGTATGTAATAATACTGTAAGCAATTAAAGCCCTCCTTAACACTGAAATGTTTAAAACTACGGTAACTCAAAATAAAAGGCTTAATATTTCTCCTAAAGAAAACGTCCGGGGATTGAGAGATTAGTCAAGAATGGACTTCTAAGTGAGTTAGAAGAAAATTCTTTACCAGTGTGTGAGTCATGCCTTGAAGGAAAAATGACTAAAAGATCTTTTACGGGAAAAGGTCATAGAACCAAAGAATCCTAAGAGTTTATACATTCAGATCTCTATGGTCTGATGAATGTTAAAGCAAAAGGTGGGTTTGAATATTTCATAACTTTTATTGATGATTAGTCAAGATATAGGTATGTTTATTTAATGCAATAGAAGTCTAAAGCTTTTGAAAAGTTCAAAGAGTTTAAGTGAAGTTGAAAATATATTAAATAAAACGATTAAAACATTTCGATCTGATCAATGTGGAGAATTTTTTGATCTAATGTCCTAGAACTATTTGATAGAACATGGAATTGTATCCCAACTCTCAACACCTGGTACACCTCAGCACAATAGTGTATTAGAAAAGAGAAATCAAACCCTGTTGGACATGGTTCGGTCTATGATGAGTTATGCATCCCTACCGAACTTGTTTTGGGGTTATGCAGTATAGACTGCAACATATATTTTGAACTGTGTTCCATCTAAAAGTGTTACCAGAACACTTGTAGAATTATGAAATGGTCGTAAAGGTAGGTTAGCCATTTCAAGAACTGGGGTTGCCCAGCACATGTGCTTGAGGAAAATCCTAAGAAACTGGAAGATCGTTCAAAACTATGCCTATTTATAGGCTACCCTAAAAGAACAAGAGATGATTACTTTTATGATTCTAAAGAAAATAAGCTGTTTGTGTCGAAAAACGCTACGTTTCTAGAGGAGTACCACATTAGGGAGCATAAACCCCGCAGTAAGATCTTGTTGAATGAAATTTCCAAAGAAACTACTGAACTTTCAACAAGAATTGTTGAAAAACTCAACACCTGAACAAGAGTTGTTGAAGTTGGATCATCTAGTAGGTCAAACCCACCTCACGTGTTAAGGGAACCTCGACGTAATAGAAAGGTTGCGAACCCTCTATCTGTTATATGGGTTTAACTGAAATCCTAACTATGGTAGCTGACAGAGATGTTGAGGATCCATTATCTTACAAGAAAGCAATGGAGAATGTTGACAAAGATAAGTGGATCAAAGCTATGGATATCGAAATGGAGTCTATGTACTTCAATTCTGTTTGGGATCTTGTAGATCAACCTGATGGTTAAAACCTATAGGTTGTAAATGGATCTACAAGAGAAAACAGGGTGCTGATGGGAAGATACAAACCTTTAAGGCTAGGCTTGTGGCAAAGGGTTATACCTAAGTTGAGGGAGTTAACTATGAGGAGACTTTCTCACCTATTTCCATGTTAAAGTCTATCTGGATTCCCCTGTCCTGACTTCATATTATGACTACGAGATCTAGCAAATAGACGTCAAGACTGCCTTTCTAAATTGCAATCTTGAGAAGACCATTTATATGGAGCAATCTAAGGGATTCATAAACCAAGATCAAGAGAAAAAGGTTTGTAGGCTTAATCTATCCATCTATGGATTGAAGCAAGCTTCTCGATCTTGGAATATAAGATTTGATCGATTTGATACTACGATCAAATCTTATTGCTTTGATTAGAATGTTGATGAGCCTTGTGTACACAAGAGGATCATGAACAGTTCAGTAGTTTTTCAAGTAAATGTAGACGATATCGTACTCATTGGGAATGATGTAGGACTACTGACTGAAGCTGAGAATTGGCAAGTGATAACTTGTAAAAATACAAGTTATTGTATCTCTTTTATTTAAAATAATAAGTCAAAAGCATGCAATTTAGATAACTTTTACCAATAAATCTATACAAAAAGCAAAGCACACGATCACATACTTCTAACGCATAACATATTTAAATTCCAGACTAATTTCTTTACTTCTGTGCAGTATACCCTTCAGCAATATGATGATCACGTGATCGCATGCCCTTTAATGCATTTAAAGCAAGAAGTGGCCTGAAAAGAAAATAAAGACAATTTTATAAGCTGCAAGCGTTGAGGCATGACATGACATGGGTGGTGGGTGTCACATCACAAGTTGCGTTGGTGTCCAACAGGAAAACTTTTTTTAAGCTTTAATGAACCACTGACATGTTGCAGTCAGCACGACAGGATATCGAATTTAATACACCCTATCAACACAATCATGAGCTTAAGAAAAGAAGTGTTCGCGAATGCCTATAAATACCCATGCAAATGCCATGCATAAGAAGTTAAAAAAAAATACATTGGGACATATATCGGGGGATACATTATGGGAGACTAGAAGAACACCCTGAGAAGGGAAAGAAGAAGATAATACTGTTTGATTATCCAAGGAAGCAACTATAAAACAAGTCGGAGGAAGCAAGACATTGTATACCATGGCTTGACTCTCTGACCCTTTCTCTTTGTTTGTGTATTTGTATTTATTTCTTGTATTGAGAAATTCAAAATTGTAGTATGAATACATATTTATTATATATCTTGTCTATCTTTTTCACCAATATCATGCATAGCTAAATCGCTTCATGGGTTGAGAAGATTGTAGCTAACACGTTTAAATAACTAGAGGAATCATGCGATCAACTTGTTTTATGCATGCTTATATTTGTTGCTTGAATTAATTGAGAAACTGTTCTAAGTAAAACTAATCTAAGTTTGAAAGAATTTAGATTAAGACCTCATAAAACGAGAGAAAATGTTCCTTAGAAATAAGTACATTCTCTGCATATTACACTTATCGCATGCATCTTAGAGATAAGATAATGTGGCAAAGAACACTGAGAAGTGTTGGTCGTAACATTGAGTGTATAGCTTAATCGCATATTTCATCTAGTTGTTTAGAAAATGTTAGTAAAAATTCTTCTCAACCCTCCTATCGCATAACTATTATCCAACTCGCACTGCTTCATTTTAAACACATTCCCTATTGCCTATTTGGGTTTAATTTTGCTTATCCAATCATTCTGATCACTTTAAACTCGCGCTAAGATCATATTTTTAGTTTCATCCGTACTTACAAGCAATCCCTGTGTTCGACCCTAGACTTACCAAGAACTTTGGTCAAATTTGCATTTGGGTTTGACTAAAGAAAACTGAGTGTTAAATCTCGTAAGCATTGTTATTTCATTGAATATACAGAACGCATCAGTTAGTGACCCAATTTCAAATGAAAGATTTGGGAAATTCGCAGTTCGTTTTGGGCATTCAGATCTTTAGAGATCGAAAGAACAAAACGTTAGCTCTGTCTCAGGCATCGTACATTGACAAAATGTTTGTCAAATTTTTTATGTAGAACTCCAAGAGATGTTTACTACCTTTCAGGCATGGAGTTATATTGTTTAAGGAACGATGTCCTAAGACACCTCAAGAAGTTGAGGAAATAAGGGATTCCCTATGCATTGGCTGTTGGCAGCCTGATAAATGCAATGTTATGTACTAGACCTGACATCTGCTATGATGTAGGAATAGTCAATAGATATCAATCTAATCCAGGATTTGATCACTAGACCACCGTTAAGAACATTCTCAAGTATTTAAGAAGAACGAGGGACTACTGTTGGGATTGGTGTCCTAAATCTTTTGTATTCTCGTAGTTTGTAAACATTGTATAAACAAGTTGTTATTAATAAAATAATATTTATTTTATAAGCATACACTCAATCTAATAAACTAAAGATCCTAGGTTATTTTATGTAATTTAAATAAGTATGTAGAGACATACAGGTGGATCTTGTTTAAATAATAACCTAAACGGTTCATAAGGCTGGATACCTTATCCTAGTGACACTACGAATACGACCCGTTTTGTAGGTGTTACAAGTGTTTTAAATTGCTATAAATGATCTGATCCTGATCATTCATATGGAGATATGTGAGCGAGGGTATCCTATACAAAGAGTTTGCATAAGACCGAACCATGTTAGTCTCATTATATAACGCTGTTAATAATAGAGACTTACATTCCACTAGGATGACCATAGGTGACATGACCTGAATCCTGAGTGAGTTGTGAACTCCTGCTCATGAAGGCAGTCCTTTGATTTGTATGGGTGAGAGTGGCCATATTGCCAACTCAATAAGCCTACCATTTTGGGGATTCGTTTTACTGGGGAGCTGGGAACACAGCTACATAAGACGAAATTCACTCCTTCCTTGAAGACAGGATAAGTAGATAAATTGCTCTATTAAGGGCTCTATAGGGGCAAAACGGTAATTTGGCCTTGCTACACTTACGAGCAATTTGTGAAGGGTCATCACACTATTGATTGGTTATATCCAATGGACAAGAAATATATTTGTAGTGCAAAGAGTGCAGCTCTTGATCTTTAATGGAATGACTGACAGTTAATAGAAGTTGGGTAATTTAATTAAAGAGTTTAATTAATTATCCAAGTACCGTTGGAGCTTCAATCTACAGGTCCATAAGGTCCCCTCTATTGCTCAACGGGTGAATGAGATTCATATAAGTGAATTTAGTATAAATATGATTTATATTAAATGTCATGTATTATTGAGAGAAAATAAAACTATAGGTTATGTGCTATATTTCATAAAACATATAGTGTATATATATATACATATATATAATAAAGTGGTTATATATATATATATATAATTAAAATTATTTTAATTAAAGGGAGGGAGTTACAACTCCCTCCTAATCTCTCAACCATGTACGTAAAGTGGGAAGAATGAATGGCTCACCTTCTTCTTCCTCCTTGAAAAGAGACTAGTTCTTTAAAAGAAAAAATCCCCCTCCTCCCTCTCATCCACTTTTTCCCTCTACCAAAAAGTAGCAGAGCCCACAACTCCTACCAATTCTCAACCCTAGAGAATACAGGAGGTTCTATTGGTGGTGGTGTCCTAATTGAAAGATCGGTTCGATTCGTGATCCGTTTGAGGGAGTTCGTGAAGAATTTTTTCTTCAAAGGTATTTTCTTTTCTCCCTTTTCTTTTGAAAAAACATGCTGTAAGTTTAGATTATAATGCATAATCTATTTACTTTTAATTATGTAATTTCATAAATTCTATGAAAAACGAAATTGGGATCAATCCCCGCATTCTACTGTGAAAATCTTCAATGGTTTTCCCTTCAACTACATGCTCGTGTACGGTTCTAAGGATTTGATTCTTATAGGATACACGAACTCTGATTTCCAGACTGATAAGGATTCTAGGAAATCCACATCAGGATCAATGTTTACTCTTAACAAGGGAGCAATAGTCTGGAGGAGCATCAAGTAAGGGTGTAGTGCTAACTCCACCATGGAGGTTGAGTACGTAGCAGCTTGTGAAGCTGCTAAGGAAGCTGTGTGGCTCAAGAAATTCCTGACTGATCTGGAAGTGGTTCCAGACATGTCCAAGCCCATTTTGATAATAGTGATATTGTGGCTAATTTTCGAGAGCCCCAGAGTCACAAACACGGGAAGCACATAGAGCAGAAATATCGTCTCATCCGAGATATTGTGCATCGAGAAGACGTGATCATCACGCAGATAGCTTTAGAGCATAACATTGTTGATTCATTTATAAAGACCCTAACAGCTAAGGTTTTTTAGGGTCACCTACAGGGTGTGGGTCTTGGAATATGCCACATTTAGTCTAGAACAAGTGGGAGATTTTGTACTGGGTGCATTTTATGCCTTAGTTTATTGATTTGTGTACTTGTATATTAGTATGACTTGCATATTGTACACCCCACTAGCTTTAGGACAAGTGAAAAATTGTTGGGGTTGATGCCCTAAATCTCGTAGGGTTCTATAATTTGTAATGGTATTGTACAAACATTTTGATAATTTAATAAAATATGAGATGTTTTATTTGATATTTAGTAGCATTAAACTCACAAACCAATAAACTAACATCCAAGGTTATCTTCTGTAGCTTAAACATGTATGTAGAGACATACAGGTGGATCATGTTTAAGTGATAACCTAAATGGTCTATAGTAGATGGATAAGGCTAGATGCCTTATCCTGGTGACACTACGAGAACGACCCGCTTTGTAGATGTTACAATTGTTTTAAAGTGCTACAAATGATCTGATCCTGATCATTCATGTGGAGACATGTGAGTGGGTGTACTCTATACAAAGGAGTTTGTATAAGATCGTACCACGAAATGACTAGTCTCATTATATAACACCATTCATAATAGAGACTTACATTTCATCAGGATGACCATAGGTGAAATGATCTAAACCTTGAGTGAGTTCTGAACTTATGCCTATGGGGACAGTCCTTTGATTTGTATGGGTGAGAGTGGCCAGATCGCCGACTCAACAAGCTTATCATTTTGGAGATTCATCTGATTGAGGAGCTTGGAACACAACTACACAAGACAAAATTCACTCCTTCCCCGAGGTCGGGATAAGTAAATAAATTGCTCCCTTAAGGTTTGATTCCAAGGCTTGAACAATGTGGCTCCACAACCTCTCCTGGCCCGAGAGAGGTTTAGTCATAGTTGACCTATGATTTATTGTTCATTAAAGGGATCAGTGGTACTTAAGGAGTTAGATGTAACTCTAAGGGCAAAATGGTAATTTTGGCCTAACTGTACTTATGAGTAATTTGTGAAAAGTCATTGCACAGTTGACTGGTTATATCCAATGGACATAGAAATGCAATTTATTTTTTAGCATGTTGTAATTTGTCATTAAATACATCTTATTATATGCTTTTCTGTAAAATTTTTGAACCTGTAAAATTTGGGATTAGGGTCCAATCCCCGTTTCTGCTCAAGGACCTTCACCAGTTCTTTCAGACCAAATATCCATCAAACAAAAAAAAATAACAAATGCCTCCAAGATGAACATCATAAAACGTTCAACACATGCTTAAGAGAAATGGTATCTATATATATGTCACAATAACAATTCATTTTTACAATAATAATTCATTTTTCCTTCTAAGCTTAATCCAATGAAAACTATATTGCATATATACACATATTAATCTTTTCCGGTTGCTTTGAAGTAAGTACTTATGAAGGTTCCATAATTAGTGGAGTTCAATATCAAACAAAAAGTCAAGAAGAAAGGCATGCTATTCAGAATAGTGGAGTTATGTTTATGGCTAAACAATGCAAATCTCTAGTGTTAAAGATAAGAATTCAGTAATTGATTATATGTCATTTTATGGGATAATAAATGAGATTTGAGAGCTTAATTATCATATGTTTTCAATTTCAGTGTTTTTGTGTGACTGGATCGAAAGCAAAAATGGTGTAAATGTTGATGATTTTGGATTTACCTTGGTTAATCTTAGTCACAAGTGTGATACTTTTATTATGGCAAGTCAAGCTAAACAGATTTTTTATGTAGAAGATCCTGTTGATTCTAAATGGTTAGTAGTACTTACAATTCCTTCAAAAGAATATAAGGATTACGAGGATGATGATGAATTAGGTGATACAATACTACTCTCTATTGGACTTTCAAAATCCATGCCTCCCATTGATTTATTTGATGATGTTAATGATGATGAGATGTCATATCTTCGTACTGATTGTAACGAAACATAGATTATGAATAATAATACAAATGAAGGTATTTAACTATTAATTTTTATTTTTCATATTTTTCATGTATTGTTATATGAATATACTTTTTTTTCTCATTTGTTTTGCTTTTAATTAATTAGATCACCATGATGCAACCAAATGATAACAATGATGAAGTTCCATTGTCAATCAGATGATGTACCTCCACCAAGAAACACAAGAGGATCAATTGTTATACGTGAGTTATTTGCTATTCATTCAACTGGTGAGCAATGCTAAGGTTAATGCTAAAGGTCAGTCTATTGGAAGAAATGTTATAAAAATGCAAAGTTTTCTAAGAATTTGTGTTCGCATTCACGTCCCTATTACATTTTAAAATTGGCATTGCATTTCACTTGAGTTGAAGAAAAAAATCATGTGCTGGCTCAGGTAATGTAATTTAAAATTACAATAAATAAAAAATTGTTATTTATTAAATGTAACACGTGTGTAATGATGTTGTATATGTTATATTTGCATGCAACTTTTGTTTTGAATGGTATGACGAGGAAAAAAAAATTGTTTTCAGCAAATGAAAAATGGTGTCCATTTAAATCTTCATAATCACGAGATTACATCTATCCATATATTGATGATTTGGAGCATATTAAACATCCACCTAAACTTTATCCGTTCATCAATAAAAAAGATTGGGATATTTTTGTTCGTACCAGATTAAGTGAAGAGTTTCAGGTATGATTTTCTTTTTCATCTTTTAAATCATGGATGCGACTAAAATTAAATTATATCTTTATTAATAAATTATATGTGAATTTATAGACTATTTAAGAAGAACAAAGTAAATGAAGCTTGAAATACAAATATGACCACCGAATGTCGTGGAAAGGATATGCAAACATGACAGAAGAATTGGTAAGTAAAGAATATAATATAGTTTGTTCTTTAATATGTCGTTATTGAAAGCTAACGTTATATGTATATTTTTTTGTAGAAAGAAAAAGGGATAGATACGAAAAGTATGGATAAATCGGATTTATGGATTTTTGCTCGAAAGGACAAGAATGGAAATTTTTTAAATGAGGAAACTTCAAGTATGACAACTAAAATAGTAATTATTGATATTTATGTGCATTCAAATGACCTAATTAGATGAAATTAATTATATTATGTTTTCTAGGAAGCACTTTCCCATACAGCTTCGAAAAAAGAAATAGTCTCATCACCAAATGACATTTTAAGTAAAGTTTTAGGGACAGATGAACATAGTGGCGTATGAGAGGTGTAGGAGAATATATTTTACCTAGTTCATATTTTCAAATTCCTAACAATAATGTAAGTTTGAATGCACACCCACGTGTGCTTGCTGAGAAGGTTCATCTAACATAAATTAGCTCTTAAAGAAAGATTGAGAATAATGACCAAAGAACTTAAGAAGCACGAGGATAAAGAAAAGTCCAGAGCACAAACTTCCAATTTTGAGACAAATATTTCCTCAACAAGCAATTCAAAATGAAACAACTCTGAGAAAAAAACATTTCATAAAGGTATGCTTATGAATTATTATATTAATTTATTGTGTGTATAAATCTAATAATTATATTTTATGTTGTAGAGAAAACCATGTGAACTAGCTTTAAATAGTGATATGAAGATAGTAGCATATGGTTATGTGTACGAAACAAATGATCCAAATGAAAAACTCCATGGTATCACAACTAGAGGAGATATTGTGAAAGTGGATATCGACTTGGCGACAACAAAAAAAAGATAGTACGTGTAGAAGATGCAATTGGGTATCAAGTTGCATGGCCTCGTGAATTTGTTATCTACACAAATGATGTTAAGGTATTCTTGAAACTAATTATAATAATATACAAAATTGTGTTAAGTACACATATTTGAAAAGAAAATTTTTAACTCTTTTTTTTTTTTTTTTTTGTCATAGTTGTCTCCTCTGAAAGAGAGAAATATTTCATCTATCAATCATTTATCGACGTTGCCTGAATTGCTAAGACAATTATTTCAGTATGCAAAATCAATTATTCCCGGTGGTTCAATAAGTGTTCGATTATCCAAAAACGTGCTTGGAGGAGAGTTAAATTTGATATTTTTCATTTACGAAAAATAGTTGAAATTGCAGTGAATGTTATCTTAGTTTACATGGGGTAAGTTTAGAATTTTCATTCAATGTGAATTTATTTTTATACACGTATGGTTAAAAGGTTTAACCATTTGTTCTAACATGAATACATGTTTTACAGACACTTGTATATTGTATTTAGTTCAAATTAATGCAGTGGACAAATATTTCTTTGTAGACTCGAGTCTACTTGATAATGGAATTGGATCTTTAGAAAATCATGCTCGTGTGTTGGCATCAAGACTACTTCAAGTAAAACCTAATCAATGGGTCCTTTCCAATAAATGTTAGGTACATATATATACTAATTACTGTATGTATTTTTTTTATTGCATTTATATTTTATAATGTATAGTAACATTTAGTATATATCAAACATTTCCTTTATCATTGGATACTTATTGTATTAGATATATGTGGAGATGTTGCATATTCATTAGATTCAATGTCAAATGTTACTTGTGATGAGGCTAAAAGTCATGTCAACATATAAGTAGTTTAATTTTTTTGTTATACAGATCATTCTATTTGTGTGTATACATAAAATATATATAATAGATTCATAAAATGTGCATCTGTTTGATTTTTAAAATAGGACTATAATGATATATAGATCCAAATCAAGATTGAAGACGAAAAGAGGAATTATTTGGAATCCCCTATTAAAGTAAGTCATTTTTCTATCACATTAAGGTATCTCAGAAATTTATGTTTATAATTATTTCAATTCTTATTATTTATACATATATAGCCCTCATCATTCTGGATCGGTAGATTGTGGATATTATGTCATGAAATTTATGAGAGAGATTGTGATGGATCAACAGGCTCATTCTCGTAAGGACTTGGTATGTTGTGAATTATGAGTGAACTATATAAATGAATTATCTTATTATGCACATATATGAGTCTGCATAATCTTTGTTTGTTTGTTTGTTTTTGTTATAGTTTACCAAAAAAAAAAGGCATATGCTCAAGTTGAGATCGATGAGGTTCGTGATGAATGGGTGAGATTTCTACAACAATATATTATTGTACAAACTGATATGTAGTAGTTTTATTTATTTCAATTGTCACAATTTCGTATTTGAATGCTAGTGTTTGTATACATGAACTTAGTGTGCATAAAAATTTGATGTTGCATTTGTTTATATCAATCAAATATTTATATTAATTAAAATTTGAAATAATAAATAATTAATCTATTGATGGACCATGGTCCATTATTGCACTACGGTGGACCACATATGTCGTCTATCACTATATACTACAACTAATGTTAATCGTTGTCTATTCAAATAAACTATGGTTAATCGTTGTCTATTCAAATATACAACTTCTAATTTTTTGCTGTGATTTATAGTAAAATACAATGAATAATGTAAGTCGTGGTCTATAAAGACATAAATCGTGGTTGACATGACCGTGGTCTATATATTTATAGACTATGACTAACATTACCCGTTGTCTATAACAATATAGACCACGGTTGATGTTAGTTGTTGTCTATGATAATATAGACCATGACTAACGTTAGTCATGGTATATAAAATATAGACCACGGTTGATGTTAGTTGTGCTCTATAAATATAAACAGCGACTGACATTAGTCATGGTCTATAAATATAGTCAACAGTTGACATTAATCGTGGCCTATAAATATAGACACGATTGACATTAACTATAGTCTATAGTATAGACTACACTAAAATAGACCATGGTTGCACAACGGTAGTCTATTCAAATTAACTATGGCTAAATGACCAAGGTATATATCAAAATTTGTAGTAGATAGAGAATTTGTATAAGACCGGACCATGAAATGATTAATATCTCTTTATAACACCATTGACTAAAGAGATTAACATTTCATAGGATAATCATGTAACTCGATCTCAATCTTTAGTGAGTTATGGACTCCTGTCTATGAGGATAGTCCTTCGATTTCTATGGGTGAGAGAGGCCCGCGTCACCGACTCAATAAGCCTACCATCTTGGAGACTTGTTCAAGTAGGGAGCTGGGAATATAGCTACACAAGATGGAATTCGCTCATTCCCGTCTTTACGCTAAGTAGAGGAATTACTTCCTTAAGTGTTGATTCCAAGTCTTGAATAATGAGGCTTCAACTTTCACTGACCCGAGAGGAGTTTATAGTTAGACTAGAAACTGATTGTTCATTATTGGGATCAATGGAACTTAAGGAATAAGAGGTAATTACAGGGGTAAAACCACAATTTTGACCCAACTGTAATTATGAACAATTCATGAAGGGTCAACTTACTAATAACAGTTATATCTATGGACACGTAGATATATTTACAATGCGAAGAGTGCAGTTGTGGGTCTTTAGTGAAGTGACCTACAATTAATGAATGTTGGTTAATTTAATTAAAGAGTTTAATTAATTAATCTCGTATCATTGGAGCTTCTAATTTGTAGGTTCATTAGGTCCACTGCTAGCTCATTAAGGGTAAAACAAGAATCAATTAGTTTGAAAAAAATTGAATTATTCAAATTAAATAAGGGAAACTGCATTAATTGTATTAGATACAATAATATAATGTATGTAGATACATTATAATATGAAGTTTATTTTGAATTAAATTCAAAAATTAAACTTCATACTATAAAAGTATTAATATTTGAATAAGATTCAAATATTAAATTAATAAGAATAAGATTCATATTATAATTGAATTAATATAATGTATATAGATTCATGATATTATAAAGTTAATTTTGAATGAGATTCAAAATTAAACTATATAAGATGAGAGAATAATGTATTTGAATAAGATTCAAATATTAAATAATATGAATGGAATTCATATTAAAATTATAGGTTACAATTTAATATGAATGAGATTCATATTTAAACTATAGGTTATGAGAGGAAAATGTATTTGAATATGATTTAAATGTAATATTAATGAAATATATGATATTTAATTTATTTACACTAACTAATTAGATTAATTAATATTTATTTATTTATTTATTTAAATTAAATAAAAATTAATTTAATTTAACTTTGTTAAATTTTAACTCCTCATGGTTAAAAGGGAGTTAAAGGTTGGTTAAGGGAAGTTATTCTATAAAAAATAACTTTTCCCTCTAATTGAGAAAAAGAATAATGTATTCTGTATGTGGTGGGGATGGATATTCTCCCTGAGACAATCTCAATTCTCTGATCAAGAGAAAAAAGAAAAATTCTTTCTCAATTCTCAATACTCACAAAAGAGAAAAGTGTTTTTCTCTGTTTTTGCTCTTCCTTTAAATGTTTCAAAAAGGGGTTCCCACATAACCCAATCCTTTCCGGAGAATAGTAAGAAAGTCCATTTGATAATGTTTAGTTCAAGATCAAAGAAGAAATTATTGGGACTATGGTCATAGTATATATTAGGAGAAGTTTGAAGATCCGTCTTCAAAGATAACTATCTTCTCCTTGGAATTATAATGTAAAATGCATGCTGTAAGTTGTTTATTCTTGTTCTCTATTTTTCTAGTTTTTCATATAGAATTACAATTGCACAAGTGTTCATGGGCTTCCGCTTTGGGATTCAATCCCTTCATAAGCAATTACAACGTAATACTTTTTTGTAATATATCGACTACTACAACGACTCATGTAAAGCCTAACTCACAAGTCACCTAGACATCCCCTAGGTGTGAGACTCCCTCTCGATTGTACTAGGCTCCTCCTAGGTGTGATAATATTAGTGTTGAACATTTCAGCTTCCAACAGTATGTGAGACTTCTCTCCACTTGATTATCTACAATGTAACTCAGTAAACTCCTTTCACTAACAAATCTTAGGTCCTCCCTAAAATGAAGAAATCCTTCTCGAGAATGAAGTCTTTAAAGGAATTGAATTCCTTGCAAGGTTTGACAATCAATTTCGAAAACTCCAAAATAGAGAGAAACTATAGGATAAACGTTTACTTTCTAAAGCATGTTTTTAGTAGAGAGAAAAAAGAAAAGAAGAACTCACCATTGTAGATCTTTTTTCCTCACGAATTTCCTATCCACTACTCATGAACTCTTCTCTGCACAAACATAGGAACTTCTTCCCAAACTCACCAATGCCGAAACAAAAACTTCTTGACACCACCACGTGGAGTTCTCACTATTCTCAAGCAAGGAATGAGATGGTGGGTTCTCTTTCTTGTTTTGGAAGAGGGAAAGGGAATTTCGCAGAGAGTTTGAGAGAGTTATTTTTTTTTTCTATGTTTTCAACATATACTCACACTTTTTTTTTGTTTCTAAGAGAATACAGATAAGGAAGATGAGGGAGGAGAGTTATAATAACTCCCTCCCACGTGACATAACGAAGGATTGAATCTCAGACGGAAGCAATTTGTCACTTTTGTTTTGATTGGGAGAATGAAAGTACATAATGAAAAATAAATTTTAGGCTAAGCATAGATTCGACAACATAAATTGGCTTGAGAGAAATTACTTGGAAGAACATCAATTTCTTCAAAATTTCCCTTGACATGAATAAATCAACACAGCACTTTCAGGACACCTCCAATTGATCTTCCTCGCTATTCTCTTGACAAAGATCAATTTGTGGGAACCTTTTGAAAGAAGAGAAAAAAGGGAATTATTTTTCATGGAGATTAATTTCACAGAGAACTTCTTCTCTGTGAAGAATGAGAGCTAGAACCATTGATTGCGAGAGATGGGAGGGTAAATCTCAAAGATTAATTCGAAAATAACCACCCCTTCAAGAATATGTGTAGTGGGAAAAATAACCACCCATTTCACTTTTTTTAATTAAATTAAACAATATATTAATTAATCAAACAATTAATTAATTTATTAAATTAAATATCTAATATTTAATTAAATATATTTGAATCTTATTGAAAATATTTATCTCTCTCATAACCTTTTTAATATGAATCTCATTCATATTAAATTTTAATTTATGGTTTTAGTATGAATATAATTCATATTATTTTAATCTAATAGTTTTAATATGAATCTGATATTTGAATCATATTCAAATATATCAAATCTCTTTTTTTTTTTTATTATAAAGTTTAATTTTGAATCTTATTCATAATTAACTTTATATTATAATGCATCTATATACATTTTGTTAATCATATCATATACAATTAATATTATTTCCTTATTTAATTTGAATAATTTAAATTCTTTCAAAACTGTTAGTCCTTGTTTATTCATTTTGAGCTAGCTGGGGGACCTAATGGACCTACAAATTATAAGCTCCAATTATTCAACATTAATTAATTAAACTATTTAATTATGTTAATGAACATTCATTAACTATGAATCACTTTACTAAAGACCCATAGTTGCACTCTTCACACTATAAAATATTTCTACGTCCGTGGATTTAATCGTTAAAGGTAAGTCGATCCTTCACAAGCAGTTCGTAATTACAACTGGGTCAAATTACTGGTTTACCCTTGTAATTACCTCTTACTCTTTAAGTACCACCAATCCCTCTAATGAATAATTTGTTCATGGTCGTCCTACCATAAATCCAGTCCCTCTCGGGCCATAAGCGGCTAGACACCTTTTGTTCAAGACCCGGAATCAGCACTTAAGAGAACTACTCCTCTACTTACCCTAAAGGCGGGAATAAGCGAATTTCATCTTGTGAAGCTATGTTTCCAGTTCCCTAATTGGTATCATTCCCAAAATGGTAAGCATATTAAGTTAGCAACTAAGGTCACTCCTACCCATACAAATCAAAGAACGACACTTATGAGTAGGAGTTCATAACTCACTCAGGATTAAGATTGAGTTACATTGTAAACCCCGAACCCTGTTTTCCCTACTTAAGTATATTGATTAGTAAGTTAAGTATGATTGACTCATGTTGATACTATGATAGTAGGGAAAAGGGCTTAAGAATGACAAAAGAAGAAGAAATAGCTCTAAGTGTTGGAAGCATAAGGCTCCCGAGTAAAGAAGATGTTTGTGCGCCTAGTCAAAAGAAGGAATGAACCTAAGTGTTGAACTTTTTCTTGAAGGCTTGATGATTAAGGATGTGTGTGGCAGCCATATGTGTTGGTTAAGGATAGGTTGGCCACAAAACTTGCATTGAGGCAAGGACTATACGCTGGCGAGGTTTTGTGTTAAGACTAGAAGGCATGGATGTGCTGGTATTGGGCAAGGTTGCCTTAGGCGCTAGGCAGCATGTGCATGCAGTGGCCGAGAAAAGGCTTGCGTGCAAGTAAGGCCATGTGATGGCCGCAAGACTAGGCGATGGCATGGGGATGCACTAGAGCACGCATTGGCTGAGTATGGTGCATGCGATCAGGAGAGCGTTGCAATGATGAATGTTTGAAGAATGAGCCATGTGTTGGTGATTAATAGAAGCCCTCAGTTTAACCACCAATCTAAGTGGGCCAGCTGTTGAGGTTAGGGAAGTTAAACCCCTTTATTGGGCTAGCTGGCACCTAAAGTTGGAGTTGAAGCATACAACTTCTATTATTAAAGGGAGTTTCATTTCAGACTTTCGGTTTAGCCATTCTATTCGTGCAAAGGAAGAATTTTCAGAGCTCAATTGAAAGTTGATGAATGTTGTTGATGCTCTTGGACTACTGGAAGAAAACTTCTAAGAGATCGAGTTGATATCTGAAGATTTCCTCAAGAAGGTCAAGTTCACGGGTAACGGGGCACAAAGTGTGAAGATTGAAGGTTTCTGGTCTGATCAAGAGGAATTTGATGCTCATATTTTAAGGTAAGCAAGTTAAAACATTTACAAAAAAGTTTGTAGAAGGAAATTTTCCAAATAAGCTTGAAAAAAGAGTTATTCGAGCTCAAAGTTGAATATGAAAATTTTGGTTGATTAACCAGGTAGCTGCTTCAGTTGAGTAAGCAAGCAGCTTGACCAGTCAAGCGGAAGCACTGGTGGACGCGCGCGCGAAGGTAAGAGTAGGTGCCAGGTGTGCATACAAGGTTTGCGCTGAGGGATGCAAGGCGTGGGGTGCGCAATAGTGCGAGCGCAGACGCATTTAGGTGGTATGTGTCGGCGTATGAGTGAGGCATGCAGTACATAAGTATTATAGGTGTGCCAACGCAAAGGAAGGGATGCTTGTGACCGCACAGGCCTAGCAACATAACTTAAGATATTTTTCTAAGTGTTAAACGCATAAGTTGGATATGCGTTGAGAAAGGGGTTTTGATGCTCTAAGTTAAATGTTAAGCTTGATTAAGTTAGTCTCACAAGGGGGCTAATAGCATTAACTAAAGGTGTTTATCATTTCCACAGGGTTAACGCCAATAGGGGAAGCTTATCAACCCTAGGAAAGACGTCCAAGACAGTGAGTGACAAGCTAAAAATCTACAAACTTTTAGTAAGCGCATGTTGATTTAAAAAGATTAGTTTCATACTTGTCTTCATTTCTAAGTATGATTAAAATAGTTTCCAAATAAACTAGCTTTCAAAGAGTTTTCAATGTATGCTTAGTTTAAAGGTGTTTATGAAAGCATGATTTAAATATTCCTATTCTTAATGTTCATGAGGCATGCGCAAATAGTTTTCATGCTATATAATGAATATGATTTCAGCATATGATTTAAGAAACTTATGCTTTAAGGTATGCTTATTTCAAAGAATGAGTTTTATGATGATTATGATGAACCCAATACTGAAGGACTTGAGAAGGTATCTAGGCCCTATTACCTAAGATATGACGGTACTTATTTATTACCACGTACACATAGGTAGTATTGACATTGGTTGTGTTGAGACTACTCCGCACCAACTAAGGTTTGACATTGAGGGATTAAGCAAAAGGGTTCTCTCTCAACTAAAGATTATGTCAATTAATGTTTTCCAGCAAGTTCCATGTATAAAAGTTTTAAAGTATAAGTTTACTTGGTAGTTTTCAGTACATATGTTTACTATGGTCAGTCATTGAGCTAGTAGCTCATTCTTTCAGATGTTGTTTTCCCCAGGTAGTGGTCATCTCCCCAGAGGTTAGTTGCCCTACTGCTCTATCACTCAAGTACTCAAGTTAACTTAAAGACAGGAGTGAAGTTTAAGTGTTTATCTTAGATATGTCTTTACTTATGTTATGTTCATGTTTAGGGACTTGCAAAGTGTAAGCCCTCTCTTCTTCTACTCTTTCTTGGAATATTAGGAAGCACATAGTTGAGATTAAACCCGGGGACTTGAGATAAAGTTTGATGTGGATCTCTTGTTAAGATTTATAATTAAAAATAAAAAGATTTGGATTGACGTTTGTTTCATTTAGGAAGATGAAATAAGGATTGGAGAAATAATTTGAGGTAACGAACCTATTTAAGCAGGTAAAATTAATTCAATGATGAATTTGGCATGCTCGGGACAGGTCAAAGTCAATTATAAAAGTCAACAGTCAAATGGTCAAAGTCAAAGTAAAAAAAAAAAAAGTCAACATTTTGAAAAGTGGTGAAATTTTGGTAATTTCTTAATTTTAAAAGTAAATTTGGCTTCTTTAAGACTTATTGGGCATAAATGAGCTGGAAAATTAAAGGAAATTAAGGAACAAATGATGAGAACCGAGAGGAAGAAGAAAAAGAGAATTTGAAAGATTTTGAAAAAAATTGAGGTGCTTTCTATTGAAACTTCTCATTGAATGGCTTTGAGGTTAAGGGTTAATCATTTGGGCACGTGTTAAACCGGAAATTGAAGCTGGAGAACGAAGAGAGAAAGGGAATTACGAATTTTCTGAGTTTTGCCAACCGAAGAAGAGGAACAAGTTGTTTTCGAATTACGGCCGTTATTGTGAAAAAAATTTGGGCAAAATGAAAGAAAATTAAAGAGTAAGTAAAGAAGAAGCTCATTGGAGGCTTTATTTGAAGAAAATTTTCCAAAGAAGTAAGGAAAACGAAGAAAAACAGTGGTGCTAGAGTTATCGCGAAAACAGAGGATGCTTGGGTTTTTAGCAAATTCTTGGAGTTAGAAACTAATTCGAAGCTCCAAATTTAAAGGTAGGTTACTTCTAAGGTCCTTCTAGAGTTCTATGGTATTTTATTCGTTCATTACAGGCTGGAATTTCTGATTTTAAGTTCTGAAAATTCTACATTTTCTCACCGGAAAAACAGGGGCACCGTGGAAAGATTGGTCGATTCCGGGAGTTCTTGGGCAATTCAGACGTCCAAACTTTGATGTAAGTTAATTACGAGGATGGGTAAAAGGTTTGTATAGGCTAATTAAGATTTAAATGGCCGAAAAATAATAAATTTAAGTCTGAAAGTCTCACCAGAAAAACAGAGGCCAAATCTGGAAATTTCTAGGCTGGAGGTTGAAGAAAGAGTTGACTTTCCTTGTTTGACTTCTGTCTGTCATCTATTGTTCGTCATTGAAAGATGGAAAATCAATTTTAGCTTAATTGAGGTGTTCTCCAGCATAATTAGGGATCCAATTGGTATTGTTATGATACCTTAAACCTAAAATTATAAGAAATTGGGATCCTAAGTCATCTATGAAGTTGATTAAGGGGTTAATTTGAAGTAAACCCTAATTAGGATTAATGAGAAAAATTAAGAAAAATTGGAATAGAACTAGTTCCTATTGAACATTAATTTTAAGGTCCTGAGTTAATTTTAGGACAATTGAAGGACCAAATTACAAAGCAAACTCTACCTTGGATCAAATTAGGGATTTTGCAAAAGTTTAAGTGAAATTGGTTATACTTGAAGATTAATTTTCAAATAATTGGATTATGGTCATGTGAAGGATTACTAGAGGGTTCTCAATATAATTTCAGGATAAACGGGAGATGGAGAAACTGAAATTATAAGGAAGAGCCGATTAACAGTGAGTGGTTTATTTTTTATATAGAAAGTAATTATATATGATAGTATGTTATGATTTATGAAATGTGATGGCATGATCTGTTTTACTTGACTAATATTTCAAAAATGTTTAAATCTGGATTTCTGAACTCTCATTGGTTTATATGAGCCTGATTTATAACAAAGTAGTTTGGAAACAGAGTTTACACAATGACTTGTATGGTTTTATGTGAAAACCTCTTGATGTTGAATTTAAAAATGCTGAATGTTTATGAATGTGGTTTCAAACTACTCGTTATTGTACCCGAGAGATGGTTATTTTACCGTGCTACTTGAATGTGTTTCAGTAGCATAATTCAGGCGATCAGGGGGTAGATGTGGCCAGAGTATACTGGGAAGTTCAGAGGAACCTGCGCCTGTAGTGCTACCCAGGCTATCAGGGGTCTACCACCGGGGTCAGAAGTGACCAGAGTATACTGGGGAGTTCAGAGTAACCTGGGCCTGTGGTGTGTATCTATGCTTTGCCTTGAGGCAACTCTGCGTGCATGTATGACCTTGTGATTTGGTTTACACCACGGGGGGCATTCTTTGTCCAGAGTAACCCGCCGTTGTAAATGAGTATTTGGGTACAGAGTTGGTGTGGTTTTCTGATGATGCCTGAATGTTTTATACTATGATTTATATGAAATATGATCATGTCATTGTCTGAGTAATACGAGTCTGAGTTATTAATGAATCTTATATACGTTTCCAACAATTTATAGAATTTTTTTTTTTATAATTCGTTGATGTTTGGAAAGAGAAAATTTATGTTTATTACTAAATTACCACTCACTGGACTTTAGCTCATGTTTTCCATGTTTTATGTTTTCCCCCACCTCTAGGTAGCTGACAAGTTCCTGGTGCCTGCTGAGCCGTCAAACGTCACTAGTGTTGTTAAACATCTGTTGTATCATTTGTGCATGTATTTGAGAGTATTCCAGAATAGCTAAAACTCGTGAGTTACATGTCATGGGAGGTTTTGTTTAAAATAATCCTTACTGTTGGTCTATAAATCTCTTTAAACAGTATTGTGATTTAAACTGAATCAAATTCCCAAACTCTGTCAATGAATATAGATTATTTTTGAAAATGGGTTTGGAAGTCTGGGTTTGATCTTAAGTACAGGATATGTTTAGAGTTGGGACGTTAGATGTCATAGAGAGAAGTGATGTTTAATGTCTTCACGCTTCGTTCTAGGTTAGAAGGGAAATATGGAACGGGGTGTGACATAAAGAGTTTTGGAAACCCACTAGGTTTTGATTTTATTAAGTTATATTCAGAGTTGTTTTGTAGTAGTATCTTGTATCTTGGATTGTTTAAGCAGGTTAAGGAAATCTAGATGGGTAGTAAGTGCCATAAAAGGGGTTGGTAACTATTGTCATCACATTCACTCCTTGATTAAGAGGGTAATCTGGGAGGGGGTGTGACATACATGATTATCCTATGAAATATTAATCTTTACGATCAACAGTGTTACAACGAGAGATTAGGTATTTCGCTGTCCAGTTTTATACAAACTCATTGTATAAGATATCCCCGCTCATGTCTTTACATGAACAATTTGGATCAAATCACTTGTAACACTTACAATATTTGTAACAATTACAAAGTGGATCGTATCCATAGTCTTACTAGGATAAAGCACCCAACCTTAATTCATATACTATAGACTCTTTAGGTTATTACTTGAAACATGATCCAACTGTATATCTACTACAAATTATTCAAGTCTCATGAAATAACCTTGTATTTTTCTCATAATGAATAACTAATTATTGCATATATAAAATAATCAATTATTATATCAAATAACTAAACTATGAGGCTTTAGGGCATAAAACCCAACAATCTTCCACTAGCACTAAAGCTGATAAGTCAATAAGAGAGACATGTATCCTAGGGCATACCCTATACCCAACATGTTCTCCCACTTGCCCTAATATATAAGTGACATGTCTCGTAGTCCTAGACATTCTAGATGACCCTCACACACTTTAGCCTAGAGAATCTTTTTATATTAATCAAATATATGTCAACAAAAATATCTTGGTCACAACCATGACATTTTCTCTCTATCTTCCTTTACCCTATAAATTTGTGTTTACTAATATCCTTAGTTTCATTTTTTACACTACTATTATCCAATAAAGTGTGATAGACTGATTCATATCTGTTCAAATCTATAAGGATATTTTATAGCTATACTAATTATTTATATTGCGTCACACGCAAAACATTTATCTTATATGCCATTTTTACACCATTTTAGGATAATTTAATCTCTACATAGATTTCTTTATCTCGATAAGATTTAGTACATTTGTAAAAGATCGAATCTTTAACTCCATATACTTAAATTTCTCATGATACATAGATATCTTGAGAAAATTTTAATTTTATATCAATGGTCGTATCATTGGTTTAACCAATATAACTAACCAATTGTATATTTAATGCTAATTTAGTCTCGTTTATTAATTGTCTCCCGCCTAGAAAGATAATTAATCATATATTCTCAACACTTGAGGTGTCTTAAGAAACTTTTCCGTAGACTTTATCAACTTCACTTTAGAAAGATACACTATCATTCTATTTGAATTTATTGCATCGAACATTTAACAAACAATTTTTGTAAATGTAAGATAGAGATAAGTTTAACATTATGTCCTTGAAATCTCTATTTGGACATCTAATATATAATACAATTTTAAATTATCCATTTTGAAATTCGTTCGGCTGCCAAACTTTTATACCGAAATTTTACTTCATTCATAATGAGTAATTAGACATCAACGATAAAATTTCCGTTTAACATTTAATAATTTTTTTGTTTGTACAAGAACATTATTATTTATTCAAATTCATGGGTATGATACTATATCAAACCCTTATATTCATAGATTTTAATTGTGTAAGTCATTTCTTAAATGAATATATACAATTCTACAACTATTTGCTATTGAGTCTTTGAAAATTTCCAAATTTGTGTAGATACATTAAAAAAAATCATAAAAGAATTCAATCATTTTACATATCTCATATGCAGCAATGAATCAAATAATACATAGAGACTTCAGTATAGCAGCATGTAGAAAATTGACTCAAAATCTAATTTCTCTCACCAATTGCTCAACTAGTTTTCACCTTTTGCCAAAGGTCTTACTTTGAAGACCTATATTTCCATATTCTACATTTTAAAGTCTTTTTTATAGATAAGTCCATATCCTATGGATTGTACCCCATCAATAATATCCGTAGATTTAGATTGAGATAAAGTATATATACTTTATCTCAGAATTATGACTTCAATATATCACTTCTTGTCAACATGCTTCAATTCCTTTCATCTAATTTCACAACTTTAACTTCCATGAAGTCATTTTAATGGTTGAGTCATCTTATAACTCTCCCACTACGTCTGAAATTTAATAAGTTTTTAGCTTGTCATCAAACATGACTTCACTGACTTCAAGTAAGCCTTTGTTAAAAGTTGAATTATCTTATTACTCTCCCACTATGATGAAGACTTATCTAATTGACTATTAGAAATCATTTGACTTTCAAATGAAATACAATGGCTAACAATAATGGTCAACAATTAAGTGGTTTAACTTGGAATTATTTCATCAACACTATTTAACCTTATCATAGGTTTAACAAGTATCTTAATATATCTGAATCCTGAAATGTCATAAACAAGTTTTACAACATTTCAATAATCCAAAATTATTTCTCAAACAGTTTTGGAGGAAATAATGTTCAAAATACAATCTATACTGTATATCCTAACCAAAATATGACAATAATGTGTAACTTATTAATGATGTAATCCTATCCCAAAAAATATTTATTATTAATGTGACCAAGTTTTAACAAGGTCTTCTTTCTCCTTTTGTAGCACAATTTTACCCAAATTGCTTCAAGTTAGGATGTAATCCCACTTTATATCAATTAGGTTTAGTACGCAAGGTTTTTGTACTTTCCATTATGATCGGATCATAATGTATTGATAAATTCACCTAATTGATTTTAAACTTTCATCTTAGTCTTTTGGAAGAACAATAAGATTTAAGTTGCGTTACGTAAAGATACTTATATGAAAAATATTCATCGATCCTATTGATGATATATTTACAATAATATTTGACTTTTGCCTTTACCAAACCTTTTAGATCATTATGTATAAACCTAATATGTTTTTTGGTCATGTAGCCTTTTCCAATAAAATCCAATGACTATATTGCATTAAAAGTAAGATTTTTAGACAGATAAAGTAATTTAACTCTAACTTTGAGATAATTACCTGTATCAGTCATTAAAATTGATGATAATCAACTTTAATTGTCAAAGACTAGTATATTTTTAGGAGAAAAGAAGTTGTTTTTCTTTCTGAATTCATTAATCTTGAATTTCTCAATATCATATTTAGATGTGTTAATTTTTAATACACATAAAATTGTATTTATTTAAAACTGAACATATTTTCAAATAATTTTTTTAAAACATGCTTTATTACTAAAACCATTCATACTCTAAATTATATAGCAGTAAAGTTAGGAGAAATTGAATTTCTCAAATGGTGATAAAAATACCATTTTCATCATAAATAAGCAATGACATTATAATGTCTCCAACTACTTAACTTAGATGAACTTCATAATGCTAACTTGTCAACATAATTGAGTATTTTCCAGAAAAATAATTCAATTGTACTAAAGGGAAAAAAAATTGATAGCAAGTTTATATCGCAAATCTTTATTCTCCACCAAGAATTCAATAAACCAAATTTAACTTAATTCTTATATTCGTCCATTTTGACGTATTTCTAAAATACCTCATAGTATGACTTTTTGGACTAATTTGGAAACAATTTTCTTATTAGGTTCAATCAAAGAAGTTATATTTTCTTGGACTATCATAATACTTAATGTTGAGAGTATTTAGATAATTATCTAACTTATGCTTATATTGACTTCCGCATCTTATGTTTTGTCTGATCTTTTATCCTCTAAGTTTGACATCTAATATGTCTATTAAAAGATAAATACAAGTTATCTCAATTTATGATTCATCAATCATATAAATCATGAACAATTCATGGCAACAGTATTTTGAGAACGTTTCCTAATTCAAAGACAAATTTCAAAATTTACACTGCCATTTAGTGCCATTGACATTTTTCAAGTAGCATTTTTATCGAATTTTTTACTTATATCGGTAATTAGAAAATAAAAATAAAAAAGAGAAAAATAAACATAACTTTCAAATATATAAAATATGTTATTTGACAATATGCAATCAATTATCCATTCAAGTTCAGTATAGAAATTAAAAAGAACCCTATAGATTTAATATCAATCTCATTCATATTCATCAATTATTTCTATTGCTATAATACTCCAGTGATTTAGAATAAGCACCACCAAAGGATGGCCAGTTATTCCTTCACTAGATAGAGACATTATTAATCAATCATTCACTAGAAGAATTTCGAGCTTTAATGTCAGTTGACAACCGACATTAAAGATAGTGTTATTAAAGCCCTTTAATGTCGGTTATCTTTAATGTCAGTTTTAGGCTTTAATAACACTGTCTTTAATGTCGGTTGACGTTGAAGCCCTTTAATGTCGGTTGCAACCGACATTAAAGCCCTTTAATAAAATTTGCAACTGATATTAAAGCCCTTTAATGTCGGTTCCAACCGACATTAAAGCTCAGAATCTGTCCGTTTTATCAATTATTGTCCTTTTTTAAAAAATTTTGTTGCCGAATCCATTCTTTTTGGTCAAAAAGTATAACATGACACATCATAATCGAACACTGTGGCTATGACATATTATTTATGTATAGATTACAAATCTATTACATTTAATCCACAAATTCTACTATAAAATTATAATTTAAAAGGTCATACAATAATTCAAATTACAAGTAATACAAACATTATGATTGCACAAATATTATGAGTTTACTGTCCCTCTCCACTTGGTAAGTATGGATCCCTTCACAATTCTTCTTGAACAGACCCCCCCCCCCCCCCCGCTTCAGTAGTGTCTAGTTATAGGCATCATTGTCTAACCACTGTTGTTCAAAGGATCACAAACAAAAAAAGGTTTAAGACAAAGGATTGAAAGTGAAAATGTGAAGAATTCCTATTCAACTAACCGTGTTTATTGGGAATGTGTATAAATAGTACATTCAATGAAAAATTCGTTACTAAAGTTCCCCAAGAAAAAGCATAAAGAGGTTGCGATACTAAATCTTTACTCCTTTGTTGCACCTGCAAAACAAGAAAACTCAATAATTGAATAAATGAGAGAATCTTCTTTTCCGAGATCTTGAAGAACAGAAGCTTGGTTACCTAGATATGAGATACAAAGACGATGGAAAATTTTCGACAGCATAACGATAAAGTTGGACACATCAACTAAAACTTATTAAAACTATGAGTCAAACATTTTTTTAGAGTATTTAATTAGCATAATGCACATGTTCAAAGCCAATCAATCGTTTAGTTCCTACATCTATCGCTTAGCTCCAGCGGCCCATTGTGTAGCTCAATCGTTTAGTAAACGATCTCGCGCATAGGCTATTGTTTAGCTACTGTGCCCATCGTTTACCTCTATCGTTGGGCGCCTTATCGTCTAACTCATCTGCCTATCGCTTAACGTCATCGCCTATCGTGTGCGCGTCTGCTCATCGTCTAGCGTAGCACGGTTATCATCTAGCACTTACACCTATCGCATAGCGCCATCGTGTAGTCTATCGCTTAGCATCCGTGCATCGCTTTAACACCCAATGCTATTGTCTAGTGCTATCGTCTAGCGCTTACACTGGTCGTGCAGTACTTTTCCTAATTCGTATAGCCTGATCATCTAGCGTGTCACTCCTCATCGTTTAACGTGGTGCGCATATCTACACGATCGTCTAGCGCATCACTTAACTCTATGCATCTGCTATACGATCGTCTACCTCATCGTTTAACTCCCTGCATTGCTACACGATCGCCTACCTTATTGTTTAGCTCCCTACATTGCTACACGATCATTTAGCATCCGCCTACACGATCGCCTACCTCGTCTGTAGCGCTGCCCATTTGCTACACGATCGTCTACCCAGCGCCTTGCACTTAAAATTTCGATTTCACTGCTCCTGCTCATTCATACCCAATGCATGAGCAACTCTTGGCAACACCTCTTGCCAATACTTCAACAAATGTATCATATACAACAAAACCATTAATCAAATCGAATTTCATAGACACATAAAAAGGCCCAAATCTAGGAGTAGAGATATATATTGGAGTGAAACCGTAGTTGACTTTCATTGAGACATTTACATAAACAATTGAGAGGCGTAACATAAGAACAAAAATTGCTGTGAGTTTAAGAGAGGAAAAAAAAGAAGAGCATACTGATCTGGATGGTAGCAAGGTGGACAAAGACGAACAACGGAAAATCTGCAGACATGCAGTGAGGGAAAATCGAACGACGAACGGTGGAGAGGAAAAATCGAACGACGAACAGTGGCACACACCACGTGGGAATATGAATTTCAGATCTGCAAACACATGATTAGTGTATCAAGTTAGGTGCTTATTTACCAAACCGAGAGTATAAGACATAGAAAAATAACTGAAGAGGGAGCAACAGACTGGGTTGTGGCGCTTTGACAAAACGAGCTTCACCCACGATCAGATCTGGTTTGGCTATGGCGCTTCGACAAAATGAGCAGCAGATCCGGGTGACTAGGTTGGCAGCACAGGTTTCACGACAAACAGACCTGCATGGAAGCCAAATCTACACCATGATAGACTCTTCACCCACGATCGACGGACGAATGACAAGGGTTTGGAAGAGAGAAGTGAGAAAAAAGAGGGTCTGAAGAGGGAAGTTTGAGAATGAGAGGAAAAAAAAATAGGGGGAGAATGAAGAGGGAAAAATGAAAAAAATGGGGGGGAAATAGAAAATAGGGGGAGAGTGAAGAGGGAAAAATTAAGCGGGTCTTTATTTTCGGTTTAAAACTGACATTAAAGGTACCTCTACAATGTCGATTTAAAACCGACATTAAAGATCCGCTTTTAAAAAAAAAAAAAAACAAAACCAACATTATACATCCGATTTCACTTTTTTCAACCGACATTAATGCCCAAAATTCTTGTAGTGGTTACACCAAAATAACTCTTATTCCTATAATAATTAGTTACCATTTATTGGGTAAAAAAATATTAACTTGCTTAATGATTTTTTTGTAAGTGTGACACTTCATTTTAGATCTTGTAGTTCTGCCCCAATAAGCATGTCGAAGGGAAGGAAAATAATGGTACAAAAATTATAGAGACTTTATCCATTCCTAGAATTTACCTTGATATTGACTCCATGAAAACACCTTCCGAAGGGAGGTCACGCCTAGGGTGACACAAGGTCGAGCATGAACTCTCACGTTGTCCACCAATGAAAGAGACCGTAGGATATGCTGACACATGTCCTCCTACTTACTATAAATATTTTCACCATTCACCTTGATATTGACTCGTGCAAATATCTTCCGAAGAGAAGTCACGGCTAGGGCGACACAAGGCCGAGCATGAATCTCACGATGTGAACTTATACATAAAGGGTAAGAGAAAATGACATATCATATGCATCTTTTTCTCCCCCTAAGTATTTTAAGATTGAGGGTTTTAAACTTAGGTAAATTAGGCTAATACATTTATCTAAGTGAATATTGTTTTCCAATATAATACTTATATTGGATAGTTGTACCATAATGTTTTAATTCATTAAACATTTTAATAAATTAATACATTATTGCATACTTAATAAATATTAACTAATTCAACTCCCAGGTCGGTTTTCAGGTAGGGGTATTCCCTTACGGTCAGCTTAAATACCTCAATCCTATATAGAACCTTTCTAAATAGGGTTTCCTTATAGTCAATACTTTATAATTAATCCTTTTTTTCTGATTTTAATCCTATTAAAATAAAATAAAAGATTTATTTTAAATCTAATCTTATTAAAAATAAAATTAAAGATTAATTAATTATCAAATTTTGAACTATTTAAAATAAATTAATTAATCTTATTCTAATCTCATTAGGTTAGCATGCAATCTTATTTTAAATTTCATTATTCATTAAACATATATTATTACACTTACGTCTATATTATAACACTTATATCTACATTAATGAATTAGAAACTTATAATATGCGTCTCTAAGATATCTTTATTAACTAAATATAACAATTACATTTTAATTAATAATTATCATATTTCATGCTATTCATTTCATTAAAACGTAATTATGAATACTATATCGTAATTATCATGCATTCTATTTTTATTTAAATTCATAATATAACACTTATATTATGAAGAATAACAACTACATAGCATTTATCATGTATATAATTTTGATTAAATACATAATATAACTCTTATATTACAAATAATTAATGAACACTATATACTATTTGGGGGGATTTTTAAATATAAAAAACTAGGCTAAACTATTTACAATCTGTAGCAAAAAAACGTTAAGGACAGTTGCAGCCCAACCAAAGCCCAAAAATTATGTAAAATACCAAAAAAGCCCAACCCATACCCGATTAATTCACCTTATTTTTCCCTCCAACACTTAATCTCCTTCATCTCCTCCTCCTCCTCCTCCATCATGCTGCTTCACGTTCTTTTTTTCTTCATCTTCCCCAGTTTTTTTCCTATTTAGGTCATTTTCTTCCATCGACTTGCTTCATCAACACTGCTGCTTTTTTTCCCCTCTATTTACATCCCTTTTCCGTCCGCTATTCATTTCCATTCTAGTCAATCTTGCTCCTCTTCTTCTTCTTCTTAATCCTTCTTCTGTTCTTCTACCACTACATCAACATCAAAAAGTATAACTCTTTTCTTTTCTTTTTATCAATCTATGAGTGATTATAGTTATTAAGCCTGATCCTTGTTTCTTGTTTAGTGGTAATATTTATTAACCCTAAATTTTGTGTACAAATGGTAAGCAACATCAAAAGGAAGACAGTTAAAGGAGAAGGATCATCAAATAAATAAAAGAAGGCAAAAACTTAAAAGGGAGAACAAGGGAAACTAAAACTGAAGGTATAAACAAACTATGATAGATATTGATAGTGGTATATCACTGTCTATCAGTGATATGAACATTTTCTCATATATGTTTGACGGCTATTATAAACAAACTATTATCAATGTCACTAAGTATTTTATGTTGTCTATCATCATACCACTACCAATGTATATACATTATGTTTTCTTAGATACGTTTACTTGGGGGTCACGTATAGTTGGTGTTTTGATATTTCTTTTATAGATGGTATTTTTATCATTTATAGACTACTTACAACTATCATGTTTTAGTATATAAAGAGACACTATCATTGTCTATCACATTTCATGGTTTAAAATAAATAGTGATAGAATTCAGACTTCCATCGCTGTCTATTGATGATGGGCACTTATGGACTTCCATCATTGTCTATTGATAGAAGTCATTAAATGATAATAGTGAGTGATAGTTAATGATAGAATATATACATATATCACTTGTTTATTGTTGATACTTGTATGTTTAAATAGGTGGAACAAGAACATGAACATCAAATAATAATGCAAGACCAGAACAAGCATTTGAAGTTAACAATATGCATCTCATTAGATGTAATATAAATTATAAAAAACCAATTAGATGATAGGAATTTAAATACTTTTAGAAATGGTCCTTTCAGACACTTTCTAAATATAAAAATTGAGAAAATGCCCACAAGATTCATAAACTACCTTCCAAGAAGATAATGCATCACAAATAAACCAAATGTCTTGGCTTTTAACTTTAATGGGCATATAGCAGAGTTTGGATTAAAAGAGTTTTGTTTAATCATAGTTTAAATAGTACTCAACTACCATCAATAGATTTAGAAGAAAAAGAGCAAATTTTTTAACTTAGAAAAAGAGTCTTTAAGAATGATGATTCGATTGATAGAAAGGACATCGAGAGAAACTTTAAGTTCCGACATGATTATGAAAGTGATAGTGTCAAGGTTAAGTTGGAAAACCACCTTTTCTTAGAGTACTTTTTAATCCCAAGGCAAGGACACAATGGTGTTAACTAGAAACATGTTGACATATTGGACAATGAAGAAGAATTTAAAACCAATCCTTGGGGACAATTGTCATATAACTTGACATATCAATTTTTCAAAAAGGCTTCTTCTACTGAAAAGGATTTTGTATGCCTTCAAGATTTCCTTTTGGCACTAGTTTATTGGGAATTTGAAATAATACTAAAACTTTCAGTAATAGACATTGGATTTGGAAGAAAAATTTGTGATAACGGGCATAAATGCACGTTATTATAGCACAAAGATATAAAACAATGAAGGTTTGCGACGGTAAAAATATATAAAATCATGTCCAAAAGCATTAAGTTTAGAACATTACGATCACATGCATCCATCGTATTAAAGCAGCTAATTTATGTATTAAAGCAGTTAATTTATGTAATAGACATTGGATTTGGAAGAAAAATTTGTGATAACGGGCATAAATGCACGGTATTGCAGCGCAAAGATATAAAACAATGAAGGTTTGCGACGGTAAAAATATATAAAATCATGTCCAAAAACATTAAGTTTAGAACATTACGATCACATGCGTTCATCGTATTAAAGCAGCTAATTTATGTATTTTGTGAAGGAAAATGCGTTGGCGCTAGGCGGAATTGCTATCCAAGGAATTTAGCGTCCGAGCGTATTAAGAGATTGCGACCGCAAGGCTATGCGATCATATGCGTTCGCAAAGATCTGCTCAAGAAGGTGGCCGCATAGAGCCGATGCATCAAGGTGAAAGCTTAATAAATCACGATGGGACAGAAAACTGATGACGGTCGAATCCGAATTTAATTGACAAGTCGTTAACTACACACTGTAGCAAGTACACTCAACTTCTCGATGAAAATTATTCGGCGCATCAGACAGAGAATTAATAACATCCCATCAATGCAATCATTTGAGAGAAAAAGCTCTTCACCTTGAAGCTCTATAAATACCGAAGGCCACTTTCGTTAAGGGAGTTCGGTTCGGTTCTATTCCAACTGAGCCATATAGAGAATTCACCATACAGAATATAATTAGCCTTTGTTCATAGTTTTCTTATACTTAGAAGGCGGAGGCGAGAGAAGAGAGAAGACGCCGGAAGATCGACCTGGTCAACCCCAGAGAGTGCCAGGGAGCGTGGAAAATAGAGAGAGGGACGACTCTTGTGAAAGTAAGAATATTCTTTGAGCAGAGTAGAGAAAAATAGTGTAAAAGCCTTGGGAAGCAAGAAATTGTTACCATGCTCCTTATCTTTATTTCCCATTGTCATTTTGTATTTTGATTTCATTTATAAAATGGAACCTACATTTCTACATCTGTTCACTCTCTTTATATTACGCATGAGTAACTAAACTTTTGAATGGGTTGAGAAGTACTTAGCTAGCATGACCTAAGATCTTCATTGCATGTGATCATCTTGTCTTATGTTGCGTCCATCACCCCTTTAGAGCTACTCGAGAGAGAGAGTCTAAAGAAAGAACCTAGACTTGAGAGAGCTAGGTTAGAATCTAGACTTGAGAAAGCAAAATTAGATCCGCATAAGCAAGAGATCGAGACTTAGAGATAAGTTCTGTTTACTAACATACATCACATGCATCCTAGAAATAGGTTATGGTAGTATGTGGTCGCCTTGTGTATGTGTGTGTCATTCATCATCGCATAAACAAGAATAGAGGCTTAGACATAAGTCCTATAGACATCATCGTATACATCGCATGCATTCCAAAACTAGAAACTATAGAAATTGCATTGAGAGATGACTTGTTGTCGTATGTGTGTAGCAACGTGAACGCAATCTTAGGAAGTGTTAGCTAAATCCCTTTTCAACCTATTCCCTTGCATACTCATTATACTTTCATGTTATTAACTCTTTTCTCAATTCCACCGCATAGATTTTATACCTTAAACAACATACCAACCAACGTATTGTTTTATTTGTCACCACAAAAAGATCTAAAATTACCATCGCATATTGTTCCATAGTCCCTATGTTCGACCCTGGGCTTACCAGGCAACTTAGTAGGATTTATACTTGGATTCTGCTAAGAAAACTTGCATGCAGAACGCATACACCACCACCACAGTTTACACCATTATTTCATCGTATTAACCACGCATCAAATTTTTGGCACCGTTGCCAGGGACTACGATAATACATTATGCTAACGGTAACTTTTTTATTTTCTTTGCAGACTTTCCATCTCTATGCACTGCTTCTCTTTAGGTAAGGGAAGAAGCGAGCGTCGTATGAGCAAAGGACAAAATCCTAAGCTCGTTTTCAACCCAGAGATTGAAAAAACTTTCCGAAGAAGAAGAAGAAACAACCGCAAGCGACAACAAGAGAAAGATCTAAACATGGTGGAGCAACCAAAAGATAGAGCACCAAATGCAAATAATATCATGGTGGACCTCATTCTATTGGCGAACGACCACAATAGGCCCATCCAAGACTATGCGTCGCCCAACCTCTATGATTTCTCACTAGGAATCATAAGGCCAACTCTTGACAGATCGAGGTTCGAGATGAAACCGGTGATACTGCAGATGATTCAAACTGTCGAACAATTTGGAAGTAAGTGTGGTGAGGATCCGCATGCCCACCTCCGGGGTTTTATTGAGATTTGCAATATGTTTATGTTCCCTAACATCTCCACTAAGGAAGTTCAATTAACACTATTCCCATTTTCGTTGTGTAACCAAGCACGAAAATGGGCTTATTCTCTCGAACCAGGGGAGATTACATCATGGGAATAGGTAGTGGAGAAGTTCATGAAGAAGTACTTCCCCTCGACGGAGAATGCCAGAAGAAGGAAGTTGATCACCAATTTTGAACAAGATATCGAGAATTGCTCAGTGATGCCTGGGAAAGGTTTAAAAGGCTGGTAAGAGATTGTCCGCATAACAGCTTACCAAATTGTCTACAGATGGAAATTTTTTACCACGGATTGAACCCTGCATCGCAGACAGCTACCAATGCGATAGCAGCTGAAGGTCTACTTGATAAAACTTACGACCAGGCTAAGAACATACTTGATCGCATTTCGAAGAACCATGAAGACTGAAGAGAAAGTGATCAACGATTGAGGATCAAAGACAGTGACGCAAATAACGGGGTCATCGCATCCCTTCAAAACCAAATGACTGCGATGATGAATTTGATACAAGGAATCGCAATCAATAGCCCAGGAACGCAAAGGGCACGTCAACGCAATCGACCAAGCGAGCGCAAGTTGTGCTACTTGCAGTGAAGGCCATCCAATGGAAGAGTGTCCGAGGAACCCACAGTCTGTCTATTTTGCGAAAAATAACCCTTTTTCCAATACTTACAACCCTGGGTGGAGAAACCACCCTAACTTCGCATGAAAAAATCAACAACAAAATTTTCAACCAATGGCGCAAAAAGAAGGGCCACAAGGATTTTTCCGCGAATAAACAGTCAAACACAAAATCAAACCAGCAGTTCGCAGGTGCCGCAATCTTTATCTTTGGAGAGTTTACTAAAGAAATATATTGAAAAGAATGAAACAATGCTTCAGAATCAAGCGACGTCCATCCGCAATCTTGAAATTCAGATAGGACAGATTGCGGGCGAACTCAAAAATAGACCGCAGGGGGCATTGCCGAGTTCTACTGAACTCCCATGCAACCCAGGGAGTACGGGAAAGGAGCAATGTCAAGTTGTGATGTTGCGAAGCGGAAGAACAGTGGCAGAGGAGAAGAAGGAGCCTAACCGGACTACTCCCATTGCGATGGAACCACAGACCCCATTGACTCAAGAAGAAACAGAAGAAAATGAGGCGATGGAACCAGAGATTGCGTCCACTTCGAAGTCGAAAGAACAGGGAACCGTGAAAATATAGCTGCCACCATTCCCTCAGAGACTTAAAAAGAAGAAAATGATGAAGTGCAGTATCAACGCTTCATGGATATGCTGAAACAGTTGCATATTAAATTTCGTTCACTGAAGCGATTGAACAGATGCCTAAGTAAGTGAAGTTTCTGAAGGACATGGTGACGAAGAAAGAAACACTGGTAAGTTCACAACCGTGGCACTGACGCAAAGTTCAAAATCCATAATTCCATAAAAAATACGCGACCTCGAAAGTTTCACAATACCCTGATCGATTGGAGGGTTATAAATTGGTCAAGCGCTTTGCGTTCTCGGGGCCAGCATCAACTTGATGCCCCTTTCAATTTTTAAGCAACTGAATGTAGGGCAGCTGGCGCCCATGACAGTGACTCTTCAATTAGCTGACAAGTCCCTTGTGCATCCAGAAGGGAAGATGAAGAATGTCTTGGTCAAAATTGACAAGTTTATATTACCGGTACATGTCATCATCCTGGATTATGAAACGGACAAGGATGTACCCATCATCCTGAGACGACCATTTTTATCCACTAGTCGCGCTCAGATTGATGTGTACAAGGGAGAGATCACACTAAGCGTGAATGGACAGAAGCTCAGGTTTGATATTATCAGAGCCATGAAATACCCGAAAGAAGAAGACCTTACGAAATCCGATGATGAACCCAGTTTGAATGAAGAAGAAAAGTCTGAAGATGAGGATGCGACCGCATCCATAGTAGCCAGCAATGCGATCATAGAAACAACAACCAAAGAAGACAAGCTGACAATGAATGAAGAAAGAAATACACCAAAACCATCCTTGGAACAACCACCGACAGTAGAATTGAAGACCCTTCCTAGCCACCAAAAGCAGCTAATTTATGTATTTTGAGCAGGAAAATGCGTTGGCGCAAGGCAAAATTGCGATCCAAGGAATTTAGCATCCGAGTGCATTAAGAGATTGCGACCGCAAGGCTATGCAATCATATGCGTTCGCAAAGATCTGCTCAAGAAGGTGGTTGCATAGAACCGACGTATCATGGTGAAAGCTTAATAAATCAAGATGGGACAGAAAGCTGATGACGGTTGAATCCGAATTTAGTTGACAAGCCGTTAACGACACACTATAGCAAGTACACTCAACTTTTCGGTGACAATTATTCAGCGCATTAGACAGAGAATTAATGACATCCCATCAGTGCAATCATTTGAGAGAAAAAGCTCTTCACCCTGAAGCTCTATAAATACCAAAGGCCACCTTCATTAAAGGAGTTCGGTTCGGTTCTATTCCAGCTGAGCCATATAGAGAGTTCACCATACATAATGTAATTAGCCTTTGTTCATAGTTTTCTTATACTTAGAAGGCGGAGGCGAGAGAAGAGCGAAGACTCTGGAAGATTGTCCTGGTCTGCTTAAGAGAGTGCCAAGGAGCATGGAAAACAAAGAGAGGGCTGACTCTTGCGAAAGTAAGATATTCTTTTAGCAGAGTAGAGAAAAACAGTGTAAAAGCCTTGGGAAGCAAGAAATTGTTACCAGGCTCCTTATTTTTATTTCCCATTGTCATTCTGTATTTCAATTTCATTTATAGAATGGAACCTGCATTTCTACATCTGTTCACTCTCTTTACATGAACGCAATCTTAGGAAGTGTTAGCTAAATCCCTTCTCAACCCGTTCCCTTGCATACTCATTGTACTTTCCTTTTCTCAATTCCGCTGCATAGATTTTATACCTTAAACAACATACCAACCAACGAATTGTTTTATTTGTCACCGCAAAGAGTTTGAAATTACCATCGCATACTGTTCCATCGTCTCTATGTTCGACCCTGGGCTTACCAGGCAACTTAGTAGGATTTATACTTGAATTTTGTAAGAAACTTGCATGCACAACGCATACACCACCACCACAGTTTACACCATTATTTCATCGTATTAACCACGCATCAATTTGCAATAAAAGTCCAAGAATAATATCATGGGAGTGCTTGCAACCTGATCATTGGAGAAATCTTGAAGAGAATATCTTTCAAATAAATAATGTAAGTATTTTCTATAATTTCTTAGCTTCATTTTTATTACTTGCAGTTGTTTCAAATAGTAGTCTATCACTGATAGACAGTGTTAGATTTCTATCACTATCTATCAGCGAAAAAGTGATAGACATATATCATAAAAAACTTGTTAGTATTTTCCTATTTTTGATCTAATGATTTAACATGTGTTTAAACTTGTAGTTTTGTGTAATTACACTAATTCCAATAGAAGAAGAATCACAATTAGCCACCATCAAATATTTGATAGATTTAGAAGAAAATGAGAAGGAAAAGATAGAAAAAGAAGGAAAAAAAGAAGAAAAAATAAATGAAGGAAAAGATTTAATTGGAGGAAAAAATGAGCATGAGAAAAATATAACGGGAGAAATAGAAGAACTGAAAAATGGCCAACAGAGGGTAGAAAAAGAGCAGAAAAGTTTGAAACAAGGCCAAGAAGAGATCATCAGAATGTCAAAAACCATCATTGAAAGACTGAATGATAGACTTCCAATTGAAAAGCTTCCACAAGAAGAACAAAAAAAAAAAGTTGAGAAGACCATTGAAAAAAAACATAGCTCCTTCTTGTGAACAAGAAAAAGAGGTTGATTAGACCAGAAGAAAAAAAACAAAGCTCTTTCTTGTGCTTACAAATTCTTGAAAGAAATTATGAAATTGATAAAATGGTGAATTATGCTACGAATTATGTAGCTCAGGTAAGTATTTTGCTATATGTTGTTTTATTTTAAATGTAAACATATATTTACTAACTAAACTAAATTTGTTTTTTCTTGTAGATTAGAATAGGGAATGAAGGAAAGGTTTGTACACAAGTTTTTGTACAGATAGATAGTGATAGAAATATATCACTGCCTATCAGTGCCTTTTTCTTCATTTTATTTTGTCTTTTATTAAAGGAATCTCATTGTTTTCATTATCTTTGTGTTTGATTTATGTTTTTTTTTTTGTTTTAGGAATCTTATACACAAACACAAGAGATTGAAACACAAGATGATTTTGACAATATTCAACCTCTACCTTTCGAAACCCTAAAGACATAAAAAGTAAACACAGTGTTTAAGGAAGAGGATGGAAAGGAAAAGGTTTACTTCATCTCTTAAGCTATGTGTTTCCTCTGTTAAGCTACATATTGTCTCTGTTAAGATACATATTGTCATGAAAGTAAATTAGATCTATCACTGCCCATCAGTGATAGACACTGATAGAATTCTATCAGTGTCTATCACTAACAGAAAATTCTATGACTTTCTTGATTCTTATGTAACAATGACACATTACATTGTATTATTGCAGCAAAATGAATTTGAAGCTGTAGAGCATCTGGGAAAAACTGATCATGTTCAGTAGAAGGTAAATATCTAAGTTGAAATCTAAATGATAGACTTTTAACATGAAGTGTCTATCATTGATATACATTGATAGAATTCTATCAGTGTCTATCAGTGATAAACATTCCTGATAGAAGTCAATGAGGTCAATCACTAAACCGATGGAATTCTATCAGTGTCTATCATTCATAGATAATGGTATACTTCTATAACTTCCTTATTTCTCATGTAACAATGACACATTACATTATATTATTACAGGAAAAAGAATTTGAAGTTGATGAACATATGGAAAAAAATTGATCATGTTCAACAAAAGGATAAGGTAAATATATAGACACTATGAATCCATTGAAGAACAAGTTATTGAGGAAGAAACTGAAGAAGAAAATGAGAATGAAAAGGCAAAGGAAATGAACAAAGCGTCTACTAAAAAGAAGAAAAAGAATGAAACGACTTCATTGATGGACAGTGCTCCAAGCTTCAGCTTAAACATCTCTCAACTAAACTCTCAAACTGAATCTCAACTTTCTCGATCTAAATCTCAACCTCTCAGACTTAATGTTAGAACTTGATTTTAGAATGTTATTGAAAAAAAACTACAATACTACTAACAATGAGCTATGTTATTTTGTGAATCTTACAATACCAGTGACAATGAACATTGATGATAAGACTACATCTATAAGAATTCTAGTTTGTACTAATGATGTTATCTGCTATTAATGATGTTATTGATAACGGGCAGAAATTCACGTTATCATAGTGCTAAGTTCTTAAACAATGTTGGATTGTGTTGATGAAATATGTTAACTTGCGTCCATTAAGCATCATTTTCATAATATTGCGGTCGCATGCGTCTAACGCATGAGAACAGTTGATTTTTGTATTTTTGTGCAGAATATGCGTTAATGCAATGCAAAGATTGCAATCATAAGAATTCATTGGTCGAGCGCAACTTCACCACAAGGCTTTGTGTTGATCGTGCTCGCAAACATTCACCAGACAAGGATCGCCGCAACTTGGTCAGTGCAACATGGTGGGCACATCTACGTGAAAGGCCAATTAAGAGCGATGGGACAGAAAGTTGATGACAGTCGAATCCAAATTAAGTTGACAATTGATAACGGTCACAAAGTACATTCAGCTTTATCGGTGATAATTATTCGGTGCATCAGTCAGGAATTAAAGCTGTCCCATCTGTACAACCAGGAGAGAGAAGCCGCCTTTTGCTCTATAAATACCAAGGGCATTCTTCAAAGAAGGGTTTGACAAGTTGATCAGTTCGCACGTTTTTGTTCTTAGTTTTCTTTCATTTTAAGGCGGATGCGAGGGAGAAAGTTGTGTCGGTAGATCGTTATGGTAAGCTTGGAAGAGCCCCGGAAGCTTCAAGGACAGAGAGAGGGCCGACTCCTGCAGAAGCGAGAACATCTTTAGATCAGAATAGAGATTTCAGTGTAAAAAGCCTCGGTCAGTAAGGAATTGCTACCAGGCTCTCTACCTTTACTTTCCATTGTCATTTTGTACTCAACTCATTTATGAAAATGGAATTCCCTTCTCTAAATTTATTCACTCTCTGTTATTCACGCATGAGTAGCTAAATCAGTTGAATGGGTTCAGAAGCATTTAGCTAGCACAATTAGGGCTTCATTCTTTGTGATTATCTTGTTTATGTATGCTTCATTCGTCCATTAGAGATACTCGGAAGGGTAGTCTAAGGACAGAATCTGGACTTGGGAAGGTCAGGTTAGAATCTAGACTCGAAAGAGCCAGATAAGAACACATAAACAAGAGATAGGCACTTAGGAATGAGCACTATTTGTTATCAATACATCACATGCATCCTAGAGATAGGATATGATTGTATGCGGTCACCTTGCTTTCATGCATTTTGCATCATCGCATAGGACAAGAGTATAGACTTAGGGATGAGCTCTATGGACATTTTGCATTCAACACATGCGTTCTAGATTTAGGAGTATCACATTTACATTGGAAAATAACTTTCTGTGCATGGTTGTAACATGATCACATAGTCTGACGCATTCCCAAGTAACGCTAACTAAAGATCTTCTCAACCCGTTCATCGCATACTCATTGCATCTATCAACGCAACTGTCTTTTCTCAACTCCGTCGCATTTGTTTATTTCTTTTTCATCAACGCAAACACAATCCCAACAATTTATTTATTTATCCGGTTACCACAAAGTTCTTCATAAAAATTACCAACGCAAACTGTTTTCACAAGTCCCTGTGTTCGACCCTGGACTTACCGGGAAATTCAGAGGAATTTACACTTGGATTTTGCTGGGGAAACTTGAGTGCACAACGTAATTCCATCAACGTATAACATCCATATTTCCACTTCATAAATACGAGCATCAAGTTTTTGGCGTCGTTGCCGGGGACTTCGGCAAAATAGTTTGTTAATGGTATTTTTTTTTTATTTCTTTGCAGAACTCTCAATTTCTGGCGAATTACGACCCAGAGATTTAGAGGAATTTTAGACGAAGATTGAGAGACGCCAACAGCAACCACAATCAAACAAAGAAGAGATGGCGGAGCAGCCTGGAAATAGAGCCAAATGATAATAATCTCATGGCGAATCCAATTTTGTTGGCAAACGATCGCAATAGGCCCATTAGGGACTATGCATTACCAAACCTCTATGATTTCTCTCCGAGAATCATGAGGCCTACCCTCGACGGAAGCAGATTCGAAATGAAATCGGTGATATTGCAGATGATTCAGACTTTAGGTCAATTCGGAGGAAGGCGTGGCGAGGACCCGCACGCCCACCTCCGAAGTTTTATTGAAATCTGCAATACTTTTGTGTTCCCGAACATCTCTGCTAAAGAAGTTCGACTAACGTTATTCTCATTTTCTTTCTGTGATCAGGCTAGGAAATGGCCATATTCTCTCGAGCCAGGAGAGATCACTTCTTGGAAACATGCAGTGGAGAAATTTATGAAGAAGTATTTTCCACCTACCGAGAACGCAAGATGAAGGAAACTGATTACAAATTTTGAACAAGACATGGACGAATCGCTCAGCGATGCTTGGGCGAGGTTTAAAAGGTTGGTTCAGGATTGTCCACATAATGGGTTACTAGACTGCCTTCAAATGGAGATTTTTTATCATGGTTTGAATTCTGCGTCGCAGACCGCTGCCAATATGGCAGCCGCTGGTGGTCTGCTTGACAAAACATACGATGAGGCGAATAATATCCTGGATCAGCGCAAGGTCAGAAAAAAAATATCAATGAAGAAAATTTTTGTGCAAGGATAAAATCATTTGACACCCCGGTAAAAAAATTTCTTTTTGAAATAAATCGTGGATATTCCGAAATTTAGTAAAGTCCTTTTGAAAGTTAAGCTTGCAGTCCCTAGGTCTTAGAAATATTTTAAGAAGAGACTTGAATAAGACTTAAGAAAATTCAGGTATATAGGATTTGAATGAAGTATCCTTGAGAAGTCTAGGAAAAGAACTTTGCGATTGACTTGCTAAAGGAATCTTTAGCTTTTGCTTAAGGACAAACATTGTTTAAATTTGAGGGTGTGATAACGGGCAGAAATGTATGCTATCATAGTGCTAAGTTCTTAAACAATGTTGGATTGCGTTGATGAAATATGTTAACTTGCGTCCATGAAGCATCGTTTTCATAATATTGTGGTTGCATGCGTCCAACGCATGAGAACAATTGATTTTTATATTTTTGTGTAGAATATGCGTTAACGCAATGCAAAAACTGCGATCATAGGAATTCATAGGTCGAGCGCAACTTCACCGCAAGGCTTTGTGTTGATCTTGCTCGCAAACATTCGCCCGACAAGGATCGCCGCAACTTGGTCAGCGCAACATGGTGGGCGCATCTGGGTGAAAGGCCAATTAAGAGCGATGGGACAGAAAGCTGATGACAGTCGAATCCAAATTAAGTTGGCAGCCGATAACAGTCACAAAGTACATTCAGCTTTATCGGTGATAATTATTCGATGCATTAGTCAGGAATTAAAGTTGTCCCATCTGTACAACCAGGAGAGAGAAACCGCCTTTCACCATGGATGCTCTATAAATACTAAGGGCATTCTTCAGAGAAGGGGTTGACAAGTTGATCAGTTCGCATGTCTTTGTTCTTAGTTTTCTTTCATTTTAAGGCGGATGCAAGGGAGATTGTGCCGGTAGATCGTTTCGGTAAGCTTGGGAGAGCGCCGGAAGCTTTAAAGACAGAGAGAGGGCTGACGCCTGCGGAAATAGGAACATCTTTAGATCAGAATAGAGATTTCAGTGTAAAAAGCCTCGGTCAGCAAGGAATTGCTACCAAGCTATCTACCTTTACTTTTCATTGTCATTTTGTACTTAACTCATTTATGAAAATGGAATTTTCTTCTCTATATTTATTCACTCTCTGTTATTCACGCATGAGTAGCTAAATTAGTTGAATGGGTTGGAAGCATTTAGCTAGCACAACTAGGGAATCTTCATTCTTTGCGATTATCTTGTTTATGTATGCTTCATTCGTCCATTAGAGATACTTGGGAGGGTAGTCTAGGGACAGGATCTAGACTTGGGAAGGTCAGATTAGAATCTAGACTCGGAAGAGCCAGATTAGAACACATAAACAAGAGATAGGCACTTAGGAATGAGCACTATTTGTTATCAACGCATCGCATGCATCCTAGAGATAGGATATGATTGTATGTGGTCACCTTGCTTTCATGCATTTTGCATCATCGCATAGGATAAGAGTAGAGGCTTATGGATGAGCTCTATGGACATTTTGCATTCAACACATGCGTCCTAGATTTAGGAGCATCGCATTTACATTAGAAATGACTTGTTGGGAATGGTTGTAACATGATCGTATAGTCTAACGCATTCCCAAGTAATGCTAGCTAAAGATCTTCTCAACCCGTTCATTGCATACTCATTGCATCTATCAATGCAACTGTCTTTTCTCAACTCCGCCGCATTTGTTTATTTCTTTTTCATCAACGCAAACACAATCCCATCTTCTATTTATTTATCCGGTTACTGCAAAGTTCTTCATAAAAATTACCAACGCAAACTGTTTTCACAAGTCCCTGTGTTCGACCCTGGACTTACCAGAAAACTCAAAGGAATTTACACTTGGATTTCGCTGGGGAAACTTGAGTGCACAACGCAATTCCATCAGTTATCTACGCATAACATCCATATTTCCACTTTATAAATACAAGCATCAATTATCTACTGTGATTTTATCAGTTTTATAAACTTTTGTATATATGTTGGATAAAATTCTATCAGGTACATGATTGTAAGCTCCATATCACTTGGGGAAAGAACTGTTTGCTGGAAGTTATTTTTAATTATGAGTTCAATCCAAGAAAATATGCAATGTTATTATATGTCATGGTAGGCCTTTGCTCTCCTCGAGTCCTCTCGACTTCACAAGACATCCCGATATTTATTCAATATCTACTACTTTTTTGTATTATTTATTGGACCTATTTTTGGAGCTTTGTTTCTGGTTTATTTTACGTACGAAGAATGAGGAAGTTCAACCACCATTTTTTGCTTGAGCTATTTACAAAAGTTTAAGCAGTTCTTTGGAGCATTTTTGCAAGAGTTTGGATGTTGATATTGTCAATTTGCTTATCTCAAACTATTAGTTTTGATTTTTGAAACTTATATTTTGGTTTGATATAAATATATTTAAACATTGATAGACTACTATCAGTGTCTATCAATGTTTAAATATATATTATATACTTTTAGAGTCTATCAATTCCATAGTTCACTGATAGATATTGATAGACTTCTATTAGTGTCTATCAACTCTTAACTCAATTACTATAATGCTATAATGCTTCTAGTTCTGATGCCAAAACTGAATCAACCATGCATAATCCTAATATTGCAACAACTTTTACATAAAAAAATGAAATCAATATATAAATTTTAATAACCAAAATTGCTATACTGTATCATATGGTAAAGAAGAAACACTGACTTTCAAATTGACCATTAGACAAGTTCAATATCAATATCCATGATCAGTTCCTCAAGTATCTTCTTTTTCATAATAGCACAAAAATAAATTACTCTCTATTAGTGATATACACTGATTGAAAGATATCAATGTATATCAACACAATGGTATATCAGTGTGTATAAATAATAGACACTGATAAAAATCTATCAGTGTCTATTAGTGTATATCAGTGTTTGTATAAATGGGTATATCACATGTTTCAATCTAAAAAAGGAATATAAACAAAGAAATTTAGGAATTTTATTCATATAAAGATAGTGTTCCATTCACTTACAAACTCAATAATAGAACCAACCAAGGGCAAAAATAACTTTCATAAGTTCTAATATTAATCTATTTGGCAATAGAAGGGAAAAAATGCAACTATAATGATTACATCATTGACTAATTAGGCGAAGTTTGCAAGTCCTAGAATTGTGACCTTTAGAATGACAATGACTACATCTTAATGAACTACTTTTAGCTTCACCTATAGATAGAATCCTTTGTTTTTTAGGTCTTCTTGCTGAATGTTTTAAAATAAGAGGTAATGCTCTAATGCCATATCTAAAACCCTCCAATTTGAATGGACTCTAATAGGTTGAACACAACCCATATATGTCCATGACAATGCGCTTGAGTAATAATAATTAGATACATAAGAATAAATATCCATGTTAAGTAGCCGAAGAACAGCAAGTGCATGAGAGCATGGAATTTCTTCAAAATCCCATACTCGACAGCTACAAGATCTCAAATTAATCTTTACTAGGAATTGTTTATCACCATCCATTACTAAGTATTCAACGTTGTCAATAGGATGAACCTAATAAATAAAAATGGGAAAAGAAATCAACATATTACAAACATACCAAACATACCAAATATACAAATAAATAAAAAGTGGTAGAAATCTATCGATGTTAGTGTGATAGATTTATATCACAGTCTATCAGTGACAGACAGTGATGTATTTCTATCACTGATAGATAGTGATATAAATCTATCATTGTCTTGAAGGATCTCTTAACGAAGAGTTCCATGAGCGCGTTCAGATCACTCCAATTTCACCGTGACCGAAATACACTATATACATTCAAACGCACAGTTATGCAAACAAACAGTAATTACGGCATGCTTTGAACATAAAATAACAAGGGAGAGAGTTCTCATACCAGTTGAAGACGCTCTTCAAGCTATGGAACTCAACGCAGCGGAAGACCTCTACCCGATCAACTAACGTTCAGCAGTTGCATCGACTACAGTAGCACGAACAACCGCAAACAAACAAACGCAGCGGGGATGACACACCAGAAATGAGCCCTAGGTATTCTCGGAGTGAGAACCCAAAACGTGGTCTTTGGTGAGTTTGGTAGAGGTAGAAGAAAGAACTGATCGTGTAGACGATAAGCAAGTGGGAGAGAATATGAAGCTATCGCATAGCTAGATGCTTATCGCTTAGAAGAAACTACATGATCGTTTAGGAACAGTTGTCCAAACATCCCTTGCATGGACTCCATGATCTCACGCGTTGAGACCATAGGCTCATGTTTCTTGGCCAAGACTTTAGAAAGGCTTGCCAAGATGTAGGCTCGGGCCTACTCAGCCTCCCGAACATTTCGAGCGACATAAGGAGCTGGAATAGGAGGGCAAGTCTCCATGAGAGCGAACATGAGATCCTCGATGATCAGGATCGTCGTGATCATGTGTTTCCATATTGCGAAATTATCACTAGTTAGTTTTTCGGCGCTTAACAAAGCCAACGTGGTTGTTGCCATTTTGAAAAAGTGTTGTTGTTGAAAATACGAATAAAACTTTATTAGATTTTGCTAAACCACTTTTAAACCAATCAATTTTGCAAAATAGTTTCAAGAGTTATAGATTTCTATTTTACAATGATGCCCCCGTGAAGCAGGATAAACGTCATTGGTGGGGTGATCAGTTGCCCCTTTGCTGGGATGAGACATTCTTAACCATTAGGCAAAACCAACTCTTGGAACTGAACCTAAAAGCCACCATTTTTCAGTCCAAAACTGTTAACCTTTAACAATTTTGTGTAAGTGTGACCCCTCCCTTTTGGTGCCAAAGTCCCGCCCTAATAAGCCCACCGTAGGGAAGAAGCAGATTAGGACAAGAGACTAAGTTACCTTATCCTCTTACAGGAGATCAAATAAAGAAACGCGCAAAACTGCCATCCTTTAGGGGGACACTCCCAAGGTGCCATGAGGCGACGCGCAGTAACTTTATTCAACCTAATGAGGGAGACCAAGGGATATGCTATCACACTTCCTGTTCCCACTTACTATGAACACTCTCTCCATCCACCTTGATATTGACCTATCCAAACACCATCCGTTGGGGGGGAAAGCCAAAGGCGTCACGAGGCCATAGATCTCACAGTGTGGACTATTTAGGAGAAACATGAAAGATTTAAGTGAAGCATCTTATGCCCCAAGTACCTCCCACTGAATGTTCTACCTAGGGGTTCATTAACCTAGATAATCCGGCTACTGGTTTTAGTCTAAGTCATCTTTTTAAACTCTGCTCATAAACAACGTTTGTCTATGAAAAAAATGAACAAGTTCAAGTAGTCACATTTAAACACTTTAATGGACTATCCTTAACATGCATGCATGCATCAAATCTATCTAATTCACCTTTCCAGGTAAGTTCCCAGGTAGGGGTGTTACATTTTCGTCAACTTAAATACCCTAGCCTAGACAGAACTTGCCTTAGACAAAAGGTCCCTTATAGATAGATTTGCTACACTTTATCATTTTATTAGCCAATTTAATCCTATTAAACTGATTAAAAGATTAAAGCCTTAGGGTTGCTAATCATATTAGAACCGTGATCTTAGGTCTATGTGATCCAAGTTTTAAACACTTTAAAACCATGAATTAAACCTAAGTGAGCTTGCATGTCTTTCTTATTTCTTTTAGTTCTAATTTCTCTTTAACTTTTAAAAAGAAACAACTAAAAAACATTGTGCGCAACGAGGTGTTAATAATATTTATAAAGTAACCTCTGTGTCATGCAACATGCAATGTCCGGTCATTACTATACATAACTTTTATATAACGCATAACAACCAAGCAAACATGCTATCATTCACCCTTATACTATAACAATTATAATATAGAGATGATGCATGTCAATGATTTTTATGCATGCATAAATATAACTCTTATATTATATGATGCATGAGCATACTCTTACATAATTAAATTATGCTTCTCTAAATTATAACAAATACAATAAAGAGATGATGCATGACCAATGCATAACCTAAGGTGGGATTTACTATATGTGTATACCAAATGACATATTAAAAACATACATCGCATGTAATAAATAAAGGATTAATGAACCGGGATGAGCCTTTACAAAAATAAGAATGAAATAACCCTATTTATTACATTTTTCATTGAGCAAACCGATTCACAGGCGAACTGGGACTTGAACCGCTAGGAGAACTCCATCGTGTAGTAAACGCCGTAGGTAGATGATCGTCTAGCACGCACTAGACGATAGAAGCAAAATTAAACAGTTGCATAGACGACAACGAGGTTGTGAAGCCTGATCGTCTATTCGATCATTTAACGCGGTGACAGGTAAACAATTTACCTTGTGTTACTAAGCGATCATTTAGGCAGTTACTAAGCGATGAAGCTTGCTGGCCTAAACGATTGTCTAGTGCGCATGCACGTTAAACGATACGCGAGCATCCCATCGTCTAACGACCCGATCCTCAACGATCGTGTATCCGATCGTCGACACGATGCGATAAACCCTTGATTGCATACCCCATCATCTAACTGATGTGATCAACAGTGATTGCGTACCCCATCATCTGCACGATGCGATCAACCCTTGATCGTCTCCTTCCTCGAAGAACTGCAATGCTTGCTCCGATCTTCTTCACGAACGACTCAAAACTAAAACAAGCTTTGAATACAAACTCAATAATGATTATTAATGCCCAAAAACGAAGGGGCCTTTATAAACAACCGCAAATGTAAAAGAATTAAATCAAACCGAGGCTAACATCCACAAAAACATCCATTAATCCGCACATCCACAGTAATTTAACGATTAAACAGTGTAGAAATGCACCCACCAAGAATGTATATGTAATTTTGTTGCAATATATGAAATTGGAGTATCAGAACCTGGCCCTAATACCAATTGAAGGATCTCTTAACGAAGAGTTCCATAAGTGCGTTCGGATCGCTCCAATTTCACCGTGACCGAAATACGCCATATACATTCAAATGCACAGTTATGCAAACAAACAGTAATTAACGGCATGCTTTGAACATAAAATAACAAGGGAGAGAGTTCTCATACCAGTTGAAGATGCTCTTCAAGCTATGGAACTCAACGCAGTGGAAGACCTTTACCCGATCAACCAACGTCCAACAGATGCGTCAACTACAGCAGCACGAACAACCACAAACAAACGAACACAGCAAGGATGACACCACTAAAAAAGAGCCCTAGGTATTCTCGGAGTGAGAATCCAAAGCGTGGTCTTTGGTGAGTTTGGTAAAGGTAGGAGGAAGAACTGATCGTGTAGACGATAAGCAAGTGGGAGAGAATATGAAGCTATCGCATAGCTAGATGCTTATCGCTTAGAAGAAACTACACGATCATGTAGATTTTATTGAATGATCATTTAGGAATAAGTAGGCGATCGTTTAGCAAACATGGCACACTATACGATCGTGTAAGAAAGCTAATCGATCGTTTAGAAACTAGTGTGCGATCGTTTAGGTGCTAGGTAGACGATCGTTTAGGTGCGAGGTATGCAATCGTTTAGGCGCTGAGCGACTATCGTATAGGCTCTCGACTTTACGCGATTGTTTACGTTTCCACACCAACGCAAAAACCTCCGATCTTTTTCCAAACCACTCAAAATGAAAACAAATTTCATTTTTATTCTTCGGTTACAATAATCGATGCTATTTTCCCACTAACACACGTCCAAGAGAGATTTTAGGTTAATTATCATATAATTAACCAATTAAATTATTAATAAATATAATCATATTATATTTTTACCATATAGTTTGATATCATATATCTACTATAGTAATTTATCCTCTACTTGATATAAAACATATTTATATCTAATTTCCTCCAAAATAATGTATCTCATACATTTAGCCAATTATATCATATATAATTAACCAGTCCAATTATATCATATATAATGGAACTTCCTCTTGCCAATTTGAACATTTCAAATTAACCCAAACACTGATTCTCGACTTTATCCAAGCTACCTATGGGACCTAATGAACTTGTGGCTCGAAGCTCCAATGGTCCGTGAATAGCTAACTAAACTCTTTAGCCACGAGATCCACCATCCGTTAACTGTCAGGCATTCCACTAAAGACCAACAGCTAAACTCTTCTTACCACAAATATATTTTTGTGTCCATCAAATATAACCAATCATGAATACGATGACCCTTCACAGATGTTGGTAAGTACAGCTGGACCAAATTACCATTTTGCCCTTGCAATTACATCTCACTCCTTAAGTACTACTGATTCCTCTAATGAACATATAACATAGTCCAACTATGTGTGAACACCTCTCGGGCCAAGAGAAAGTGTGTGGCGCCACATCGTTCAAGCCCTAGAATCAGCCCTTAAAGGGAGCTATCTATCTACTTACCCCTGCCTCCAGGAAGGAGTGAATTCCATCTTGTGTAGCTGAGCTCCCAGCTCCCAAATCAGACGAATCCTCAAAATGGTAGGTTTGAATTGGCGACCTCGCACCTATACAAATCAAAGGACCACCCTCAATGGCAGGAGTTCCCAACTTACTCAGGATTGAGGTCATGTTACCTATGGTCATTCTAGTGAAGTAAAGTCTCTATCATGAACGATGTTATATAACGAGACATTAACACTTCGTGGTCAGGTCTTATACAAACTCTTTGTATAGGACGCCCCTGCTCGCATGTCCACAACACGAATGATCAGGATCAGACCATCTGTGACAAGTCACAACACTTGTGACCATTCCACAAAGCGGGCCGCATCCATAGCGTTACCAGGATAAGGTTTCCCTCCTATATTCATATACTACAAACCATTTTGGTTATCACTTAAGACATGATCCACTTGTTTGTCACCATATACATGCTTGAGTTACATACAGATAACTAGGGATTTTAAGTTTATTGGTTTGTTGTAAAGAAAATAAAATATGCAACTGAACAAAATCAAGATGTGAAGTAAAATATCATATATTATACAACACAAGCGTTCGTACAAACTGTTTACAAACTACAAAACACGAGACTTTAGGGCATCAACCCCAACAAGTCTATCACACTAAATATCATTCTCCTATCAATTTTATAAAGAACACTTATCATGAAACTTCTTGATTGTTCATGTTGGTTGCGTAATATATTTTCTGCCCAGGGAGTCAACATTGTTGTCATTGAAAAACTAGCTTTCCTTCGATCATGAAACCATTTTTGCAGTAAACCTATAATTGCATCGAGTAAACTTGCAACCTGTAAGTTTCTATTTTCTTATTCAAGAGTACCTACGAACGAAAGCGGATCTTTCCAATTCATTGTGACAGAATTACCGCATATACATTCAAACATACTTTCATAATGCTAAAGAGATCAAGAAATCATACCAGATGAAGATTTCTTCTTCACAGCGAGTCTGAAGCCCAATGTCTACCTCGAACAGTCACCACTCGGACAGAAGGAAACGGAGAAGACAACACCACTCAAAGCCCTCAGTATTCTTGGAGTGAGAATCTAAAGTGTGGGATTTGTTCGAATTTGGTAGAGGGAAGAAGGAAGAGCGACCGTACACAACGATCAACAAGTGAGAGATGTGGTCGACTATCACATAGACAAGATGCTTAATCATTTAGGTGAAGTATACGATCGTGTAGGAAAAGTAAGCGATCGTCTATACGATCGTGTAGGAAAAGGTAAACGATCATCCAAACGATCGTGTAGGAAAAGGGTGAGCGATCGTCCGAACGATCGTGTAGAAAAAACTAAGCAATCATCTATACGATTGTTTAGTAAATATCGGGAGCTAAACGATCGCTTAGGAAAAAGGTAAATGATCGTTTAGATAATAGCGTGCGACGGTGTAATCGATATGCGATCGCTTAGCAATATTGTATATGTAAGCGATCGTGCATTCACTATCGTATAGGCATTGATTTTCTAAACGATGACACTATCTTTTTCACAATATCCGCGCACACCGAGATCAATGCACTGTCTGCTATTTATAATGCACTCATCTGTTATTTAGAACGAAGAGGTGCCTTCCCATTTCCTTTATAACCGTCCAATAAATGTGATCTTATCACATTCATAACTTATAAATTAATATCATATATTAATTATAATATTTTTCCTCTACCAGATATAAATCATATTTATATCCAATTTCCTTCAAATTAATGTATCTCATACATAAAGTTAATTATATCATATTTAATTAACTCGTTCAATTATATCATATATAATCGAACTCCCTCTTGTCAATTTGAACATTTCAAATTGATCCAAAAACTTACTCTCAACTTGTATCCAAGCTAGCAAGAGGACCTTATGGACCTACGACTCGAAGCTCCAACGGTACGTGAATAACTGACTAAACTTTTTAGTGATATCCACCATCCATTAAATGCCAAGCATTCCACAAAAATCGACAGTTGAACTCTTCTTGCCATAGATATATTTCTATGTTCATTGGATATAACCAATCATCAGTACGATGACCCTTCACAGATGCTCGTAATACAGCAGGCCAATTTACCGTTTTGCCCCTGTAATTACATCTTCCTCCTTAAGTACCACTGATCCCTCTAATGAACAATACAACATAATCCTACTATGTGTGAACACCTCTCGGGCCATGAGAAGATGCATGTCGCCACATCGTTCAAGCCCTGGAATCTGCCCTTAAAGGAGCTATCTATCTACCTACCCCTGCCTCGGGGAAGGAGTGAATTCTATCTTATGAAGCTGAGTTCCCAACTCTCAAATTAAATGAATCCCCAAAATGGTATGTTTGAGTCGGCGTTCTGGCTACTCGCACCCATGCAAATCAAAGAACCGCCCTCAATGGCAAGAGTTCTCAACTCACTCAGGATTGAGGTCATGTTACCTATGGTCATCCTAGTGAAGTGAAGTCTCAGTTATGAACAGTGTTATATAACGAGACGTTAACACTTCGTGGTCAGGTCTTATACAAACTCTTTGTATAGGACGCCCCTGCTCGCATGTCCCCTACACGAATGATCAGGATCAGACCATCTGTGATAAGTCACAACACTTGTGACCATTCCACAAAGCAGGCCGCATCCGTAGCATTACCAGGATAAGATTTCCCTCTTATATCTATATACTACAGACCATTTTGGTTATCACTCAAGACATGATCCACTTGTATGCCACCACATACATGCTTAAGTGACATACAGATAACCAGGGATATTAAGTTTATTGGTTTGTGGTAAAATCCAAATGTGCAAAGTCAAGTAGTGAAGTAAATATCATTTATATTATACATCACAAGTGTTTGTACAAAGCTGTTTACAAACTACTAGACACGAGACTTTAGGGCAAAAACCTCAACACATACATGTATAGAAGATTGAACCCACCAATCCTATTCTTATTTTCAATCTACACCTAAAATCAAAACAACAATTGGCTCTGATACCGATTGAAAGGATTAAATCTCACAATTTTTCGCTTTTGTCTTGAAATTGGGAGAAAGAAAATACATAATGAAAATAAATGTCAGACTAAGCATAGATTCAATAACATAAATTGGGTTGAGAGGAATTACCTTTGAAGAACACTGTTTTCTTCAAAAATTTCTTGTCACGAACAAATCAACACAGCATTTTCAAGACTCCTCCAATTGATCTTCCTCGCTATACCTTTGGCAAGGACCAGTTTGTGAAAACCAATTTTTTGAAAGAAGAGAAAAAAAGGGAATGATTTTTCTTGGAGACCAATTTCACTGAGAACTTCTTTGTGAAGAAGGAGAATTAGAACCATTGATTGAAAGAGATGGGAGGGTGTATCTCAAAGATTAATTCTGCATATAATAATTTCCTGTAATGTGGAGTTATAAAAAAGTATATTAAAATCATAATATAATTAATAAATAATTAACTAAGTAGCCATTAATTAGTTAATCATATATTATGCATCTTAATCATATTAAAATGAAACCTTCTCTTATAACTTATAGTTTTAATATGAATCTATTCACATTAATTTTTAACCTATAGTATTTATATGAATATCATGCATATAATTAATATTTGAATTTTATTCAAATATTTATCTCTCACATATTACGTAGTTTTAATTATAAATCATATTTATAATTACCTATATGCTATAATGTATCATTACATTAATCACATTAATATAATTAATACCTTTATTTTCCTTAAATAATTTCAACAATTATTCCAAAATCATTTATTCTTTGTTTTATCCTTAACGAGCTAGCAATGGGGCATTATGAACCTAGATATTAAAAGCTCCAATGATACGAAATTAATTAATTAAACTCTTTAATTAAATTAATCAACATTCATTAATTGGAGTCATTCCACTAAAAACTCACAACTACACTCTTCGTATTGTAGATATATTTCTGTGTCTATTGATATAATCAATCAACAATAAGTCACCTTTCACAAATTGTTCGTGATTATATGTGGGTCAAATTACTGTTTTACCCCTGTAGTTACATGTAACTCCATAACTACCACTAATCCCTCTAATGAACAAACAGTTTATAGTCCAACTATAAATTAATCCCTCTCGGTCCAATGAAAGGGTGTGACTTCATTGTTCAAGACCCAAAATCAGCTAATAAGGGAGCAATTCATCTATTTGCCCTCAAGACGAGAAGGAGTAGATTTCATCTTGTATAGCTGTGTTCCCAACTCCTTACTCGAACATATCCCCAAAATGGTAAGCTTATTGAGTCGGTGAATCTGGTCACTCTCACCCATACAGATCAAAGAATCGCCTTCATAGACAGGAGTTTAAAATTCCTCAGGATTAAGGTCGAGTCACCTTGGTCATCCTATATAATTGTTAATCTCCTCAAGTAACGACATTATAAAAATAGACTAATCATTTCGTGATCCTGTTTTATACAAACTCTTTGTATAGGATAGCCTCACTCACATATCTCCACATGAACAATCACGATCAAATAGTTTGTAACACTTTACAACTATCATAACAATTACAAAATGGGTGGTATCCGTAGTGTCATCAGGATAAAGTACCCAATTTTATCCATATACTATAGATCATTTAGGTTATTATTTAAACATAATCCACCTTCTGTCAACCACATACATGTTTAAATTACATAAAATAACCTTAGATCTTTGTTTATAGGATTGGGTTAATGCAAACTAAATATCAAATAAAATAACTTCTAATTTTATTAAATAAATAATTTGTGTACCAATTTTACAAGCTACGAGATCCATGAGATTTAGGGCACAAAAATCTCCCGCTTATCCTAAAGCTAGTGGGGTATACAATACAAAGTATAAAATAAAGTAAAGTGCACAATAAGGAAAGAATTTCCAGAAAATATTTCCCTTTTTGTCAAAATAAGGTTGTGCCATAAATAAGAAAAATATCGAACAATATACATTTGCTGAGAATTTTCAGATTCGAAAACAAAAATATTTCGAAAATAAATTTCAAATTAGAAAAATAAAATATTCTACAGGAATTAATCATGTCTGAGACAAATATTAAGATTTCATTTGTGACAACTATAAAATCTCTAAAAACTATCTTAAAAAAATATAGAAATAATCAGCAAATATCTAACAAAAATGAATAATTTAAAATTTTAGACGATCAAACTTAAAAGTAGAGACTTAATTGAGATTTAGAATTAAAATTTTATATAAAGAAATGAAATAATGAAAAATGAAAATATATATATATAAATTGCTGTCCACACTTCACCAGCTATTTTGGTTAACATATATTAGAGGTTGACTTCTACATTAAAAACTAAAAAAAAAATGAAAATAATAATAAAATATAATGTCACTTTCTGATTGGACCTTGAATTTTTTGGCAAGTGGACCTCATTGAATTTTAGACATTTATAATTATTTTTTTTAATAAAATAAAAATAAAAATTCAGAAACACACATCTTACTAATGGTTGGTTATCTCTTGGTTCTCTCTTTAAGTTTTAATAAAGGTTATTGATATCATACACAAATCTTAGAAGAGACAAAAAAAAAAAAAAATTGAGCTAAAAAAAAATTATTGAATGAAGTTGTCACAATATAATTAGTAATTTTAAATTTTGAATATGTATCTAGTATTCGTTAGATGCATGCAAAATATTAAATCTATATTTAATAATTATTGATAGACAGTTACATTATGAACAGATTTATAATTTTTTTTATTTCGTAAAATTCTTATTTTCATTTTTAAGAAAAGTAAATAAGTTGATGATGTTAGTTGTTTTTCTTTTAACTGTGTGTATTCATTTCTTTAAACATAAACTTTTAAGGATAAATTAAAAAAATTTGGAGTATGAATCACATCATTCAAAAATAGTTTAAAAAAATTAATAAAGTAGATATTCATTGATTTCTGATTGAGTAAATTTAAAAAATATAAACTCAATTTGAATTGTATGTCAAACATGTCCAGAACTCACTTCTACGAAAATAAAAATAGAAATCTCAACAAATTTTTCGATGTCAATGAAACATTCTTGAAAAAAATTATACAAGTAAAAAATCCTTTAAAAATATTTAAGTTCACTTTATATTAAATTAAAACTTCTTTTTATTAATATTTATAAGGGAGAATTGCTCAAACTAACCCAAAACTCAAAAAGATCTATGCAATTGATACTTTTTTTTTAAACATGTTTTTTTAAAAAAAAAAAAAATTGAAGATGTGAAATACCCACTTTCGCTTATAAATGAATCACTTCTCACTTTTTTTTGGGTTTCTCCTATTTGTGTTTCTTTTTATGTAACCAAAACATCACAAGCCAAAAATTATCTAAATTTAAACTTTGTTAAGTCATATAAAAGTAAAGAAGCTTTAACATTTTACTTAGTTTATAAGCATGGCTGGAAAGAACACAAAAAAATGTATGAAAATGAGTGGTCATTTAGCTAAAACGGAGTTACATAGATGCAAATATGATCAAAACAAAATTATCGTTTGCATAGGAAAGGTGCGTGATCGGTGATCACTGACATCATATGTACGATCGCTGAGTTATTGCTTTGCAATTTTGTTATAGTCATATTTCTATTGGTACAACTCGGTTTTAGTTAAATAACCACTTGTTTTCAATCATTTTTTTGTGTTCTTTTCAACTATGCTTATAAATTGAGCAAAATATTAAAGCTTCCTTAATTTTAAATGATTTTACAAAGTTTAAAACTTATATCCTTTTTGACATGTGATATTATGGTAACATAATAAGAAAGATATATATAGGAGAAATCCAAAATATGGAGGAGTGAGGAGAAATTTAAAATTGATGAAAAGTGGATATTTCATGTCTTTCAAAAGGTTTTAAAAAAACATGTATTCCCAAAAGAGACCAATTACATAGAAGTTTTTGGATTTTGGGTAGTTCGGGCAATTTTCCATTTATAAGTTATAACCACATAAGTGATATTTTATCATAGTTTTATGTGCAATAAAAAAATGTTAATTCACCACTTATATCACTCTTAAATTAATATTGAATTTATGGATATGAAAATACTGATGGAAATTTAATAGTCAAAAAACCTTTTTGCTCTTTGAATCAATTTACCTCCCGAAAAAATGTGACAATATCATTCTAGTCTCCCTAATTTGGATTTCATTCTATTTTAGTATGTGTCCTTTTGATTATCCTATTTTAATTCATAAACTTTCAATAAATCTTAAATTTAATAATTGTACTTTTAATAAATTTGAAATAGTCAAATTACAAATATAGCTCCTATGGTTATGAGAAAGTCAAAATTCAATCCCTATCATTTTAAAAGTTAGAAGTTAGTAGTTAGAGATTTTTTATGAGGGTCGGAATTTATCAAACTATAAGAATTGAGTTCTGACTATAGGGACCAAATTTATAATTTAATCCTCTTAAAATCAGTCATTCAAAAATATCTTTTATCAAAATTGATTAAAGAATAATGAAGATTTTTATACTACAAAGAACACTGTGAATACATTTTTCACACCTTATAATAGAAATGATAATGGGGACTAATTCTTAAAAAAAATAAAATAAAATTATAAGAACTAATTTTAAGATTTTTTTTTTTTTTTTTTGAAAATAGAATAAAACTAATAATTAAAAAACAATAATTGGCGGGAGAGAGACTAGGGATTAGGAAAGTGTCCCAGAAACACGGCTGTGTTTAGAAAGACAAGGATTCGTAGGCTCACCCCTCGCCGACCCAACCGACAACCTAATTCTCTGTCCTTTTTCTCCTTTTTTTTTTTAATTATTATTATTATTATTTCAAATATACTAATTCAAAACAAAAAGGCCCTTATTAATTTACCAAAACAAATAATAATAATAATAATTTAAAAAAAAAAATTCTCAAAACAACTTTTCTCATTAATAATAAATAATAACATAGACACATTTTAAACTTGACACTATACTTATAAAAATCTCCAAATATCATCTTATTTAAAATTAAAAAGTAAAAAGTTCCTTGGTGATTACTGATTTCCATTAATTATTCAAGAACTTTTATATTTATAAGTTGGCTATTTGTGAAATGAGAAGAAGGCAAATATTGGTAAAGAGAGGAAGACATAGAAAGGCAGACAGTTTTTTACAATGATATTTTCAATGCATACATTGGCAGTGAATCAAACATGCATAAATAATGGACAGAAAAATATTAACCCCAAAAAAATAAAAATTTAAAAAAAAGAAAAAAAAATATGTAATTACAGTGTATTCCTAACATTGTAAAAAGAAAAAAAACTCAAATTTATCCTCTGCGGATTTTCTCGAGAAAATTTCTAGATTTTTCTTGCTCCCCAATCATCTTTACACACAGCCCCATTTTATAGCTGCACCAAGTAAGAATATATGTATAAATAAGGGACTAAATTGAAACTTTTTAAACAATAGGGACTAGATTGAAAAAAGAGTGACTAAACTTACCACCCGTGTAAATGATTATCCTTTTGACTTTATTTTTCTTGTTTTGGGTATGAAGTTGGGTAGCTTTATTTTTCATTGGCATGAAGAGAAATGAGAGTCCTGTCCAAAGGCTCCAAGCATACTACAAGTAAGTTCCATCAGCTTCCCTGAAATAATTGATAGAAGAAAAGATGTTAGGGTTTTATTATGATTCCACCCTCTCGACGACGATGATCGAGTTGGAATAGCGGTAAAATCGACGGGTTCTTAATCGTATCCAGACACTTCTTTTAAGTTGTTCTAACTAATTCAGAAGTCAACTGAAGAAAAGGAAGAATAAGAAGAAGAAATGAGTGAATTCAATAATCATTTGGGGAAAAGAATAAGAACAATGATACACAGCTGTTGTAAACTAATCAAAATTGGGTGGTGGGGAAAGAAGAATGTGAACTGTCTCAAACTTATTGTGGTATTTGGAATGTGATGACAAAACCCAACTAATCAAAAGAATTCAAATAATTGAACTCCATTCATAACTCAAGATGTCCATTATTAAATTAGGTTATAAAATCCCAAGTTAACAATAAGTAAAAGAGATAAATTATGATCAAGTCGTAGCCATCATAGTTTGAACTCATAACAGGTTTATCATTTTTCCAAACGACATACTCATGTCTAAACAGTAAGTCCCACTCTACCTTTATTTTTTTAATATCCATGAGTGTTTGGACTAGCTTACGCACACTTCGACTAATCCCACTCGAACTATTTAGAACTCAAGGACACAATTATTCAATCTATCAAACATGTCTTAATCAAGTAAGGTCATAGTTCGTAGTCACTATTGTTTAAACTCATGACGGGTGTATCACTTTGCCATATGACCCACACATGTCTAAACAGTAAATCTCACCCGACCGATTTAGAACCATTATTCAATCTATCGAACAACTCCTGTTCAAGTAAGGTCATAATCTCACTTGGTCACTCCATCTATTTGGCTAACAAAACCCATGAACAAGCTTTCACCTTTAACACAACTACGTTTGGTCTAAAAACAACTCAACCCACAAAACTACTCAGCAGAGACTCGATAAGCAATTCAACATCATCTCACGATAAGGAACCAAAAAACACTAATAACTTATAAGCAGTGTTCATCAGTTCTAAAATCAACCATATTTTTCTAATGAATAAGAGATTAAAGAGAAAAGAAGAAAGGAATATACCTCTTCTTGGTTTAGTGGCAACTTTAAGAGCTGAATTTGATTTCTTCTCTGAAGCTTTGTCCTCCTCCAAGGGAAACAGAACTCCATCAATCCCCTGCACTGAAATCCGACCATCTGTGTATATATCAGGATCAAACAGATAAGCAGAGCCTTCTCCCTGCCCGAATTTCACCGACCCATCGGCCTCCTGCGCCGTGACGGCGTGTGGCAGCCGAAGCGTTTGGTATCGAACTTTCCCAAATCGCCGAACCGCATTGTACATACTCTCCTCTGTTTGGTACTCTGGGATTACATGGTAGTATATGATCTGCTCTGGCGCCCCGGGTTCGCTCAGTTGATCGGTCGTAAGCTTCGCCATCGCTTCGTCATTTGGAGCGAGAACTGTAAGAACATAGCCTTCAGAGACTAATCTCCCCATCTCTGTAGCTAGAGACGTCAAATTCACTAAAATGTCAGCCATCTCGTTGTAGCCGCCGTAATGTAGCAACGTTTGGATGAAATCCTTGACTTGCCGCTCCCCGTCGAAGTGGTGGTGGGGTCCTCCGGGGCCAGGAGCCGGCGCCGGAGCGATAGAAGGGCCTGGAGCTAAAGCGTCGTAGATTGGTAAAACGGGAGATGCTCCGGCGGGGACTGGTGGAGCTGGCTTCTTCAACCGGTGAGTTCGTGGGTCGACTTCCGGTGCACCTTCCGGCAAAACGGCGGAAATCGATTGCAAATTTCTCCGACGGTTGAAATCCTCTTGCACAGAACGGGGAATCAACAGCCGTTCGATTCCATGGATTACACCATCAGGACGAACAACATCATCGGGACGAACAATCTCAGCCGAACCAACAATTATCTTACCGGAATCAGAATTCTTCAAATCCAAATGGGAATCCCCCAATGTCCGATGTCGAATCGGACTCGAACCACGATTCCGTTCAAACCACTGATTAAACCCAACTCGTTTAGGAACAATGTGGGACATCAAAAGGGTTTGAAGCGATTTCAAATTCCGTGGTTCAAGAAGGAATCGCTTAAACTCAGGGTCCAATTCCCGTTCCAGAGCTTCATTCCTCGGTGCAAAGATAGTGAGATTATATTTCCCAACGGCGTCCTCAAGGGTTTGGAGCAAGAGGGCTTTCTCGACGAGCTCTGCAAGTTCGGTGTAGTGGGAATCAAGAAGGGCAACGAGGATGGAGTTGGAATTGATCTGAGAAGCGGCGGTGGAGGTGGATGAAGGGGATTTGGGAAGTGGGTTACGGCGAAGGGCGGCGGAGGAGAAGGGGGAAAGGGAGAGAAGAGTGAGAAAGAGGCAAAAGAGAGAGACGCCATTGGAGGGGGAATCCATGGCGCTCAGAGGAAGAATGGTGAAATGGGAATGGAGAAGAAAGCGGGAAAATAATGGGAAGGGGAAGGGTGGGTGTCGGTGAAGGAGGGAAGGGGAAAGGGTGGGTGTCGGTGAAGGAAGGAAGGGGAAAGGGGGAGTGGGGACGGAGAGAGAGTAATAATGGAGGAAGAGAGAGAGAGAGGAGAGAGAGTGTGTAAGGACTTGGGAGGAAGAAGAAGGAAGAAGAAGACTTTTTAGGGCCAAACAAGAGAGAGAAAGAGAGAGAACAGGCTGGCCTTAAGGACCCACACGGCATCGACATTGACAGACAGTGGCTGCTCAGCTTCCTTTTCTTTCTTTACTTTCTTCGGCTCTCAGCCTCGCCGGCGCCACGCCGCGCCGCCCACTCTCTCACCTTTTTTTCATCTTGGATAGTTGAACTTCACCTATAATTCTTTTTTTAAGAAGTTTTTTTTTGTAGTTTTTTTTCGTTAAAAATTATTTTTCCATAAACTTTCTCGTGAATTTTAACTTATAAAGTTTTTAATAATTTAGTCTTTATACTTATAAATTTGTAATAATTTAGTCTCTAATATAAAAAAAATCATCAAATTTTGATGTCAATTTTTATTATTTTATGAAGTATACTTTATGTGTAATGAAAATATTAAATCTTTAATTAGTTTATCATTTTATTTATATAAGAAATTTTATTAATCTTCTTATTAATTTCTACGATAAGGATTAAATCGTTATAATTTTGAAATTACAAAGATTAAATTGTTAAAGAATTAAAAGTACAGGAACTAAATCGTTACAAAACAAAGTTCAATGATTAAATTGTTACATTTATGAAAGTTTAAGGACTAAAAGTGATTTTTAACCCCTTTTTAAATCATAATTTGATCTCTAAACTTTGAAACTTATTCTATTTTGGCTTCTAAACTTTTAAAAAGTGTTTACTTTGGTCCATAGGGTTAAAATTTTGTTAACTCTTAAATAACATAATGGGATTGCTTGTATATTTAGATGACTATGATACCAAAAAAGTTAGTCTTGCTAAAAAATCTAAGTTTCAATTTTGAATTAGATGGTAAAGCGATCTTCTATAAGAGAACTCAAAAGTCATTTTGTGTTCAAGATTTTGGTTGTTCGATATTTTGGCGCTTCGATTATTGGCATTTTACTTCACCTTCATTTTGTTCAACACATGTTAGATGCAATTTCATCTAAGAGTTAACAAAATCTTAATAGTAGGAACCAAAATAAACATTTTTTAAAAATTTGGGGACTAAAATAATTGTTTTTGAAAGTTTAGGGACCAAAATAGAATAAGTTTCAAAGTTCATGGATCAAAATAGGATTTAAACCTCTTTTTTTTTTTAAGTATTTTATGGATAGTTGAAAGTAGAATTTTTCAATCAATGTTTATAATATTTTAACCATGATATTAAATTTTCGTAGACATATTTATATTTTCATATATATTTCTGAATTTTGATATAGATATAGGAATAAATTGACATTTCTACTCTATCGTAAAACATAAAATAAAATAAAATAAAATAAACAATAAATTGTCACTAATGTAATAAACATGTTGACTAGTTTAAAAGTATAAAATATTTATTTATTAATTGAAATGATTTTTTTAATTTTGAATTTTATAATTATTTAGTTAATCGACATTAATATTCTATTGATATTTTCATATACAATCTTTTTTTAGACAACAAGACCTAACAATCTCGAAGGATAAAATTTCTAGTAATAAAATGGCAACTAGAAATCAACCACTTTGAAATACTAGAATGCCAAGAGAATGAAATCAAAGAGCATTTGCACCTAACAAGAGTATGCGCAAACGAATTCTAATCTTGATGGACGAAGCGAAAAGAGAAAGAAGAAAAATATGAGGTCCATTTTTAGATATCTGTTAGAAAAACCCGAACCTCTAAAGAAGGCTCCAGCAACCTATTGATCACATTAATAAAAACTCGACAACTAGAGAAAATTGTATAGACCGACACCCCATACTACCAAGCAAAGGATAGTCCCTCAATTACCACAACCACCTCAGACACACGTATGAGCTAAAAAGAATCACAAAACAAACAAAGAAATATCAAACAAAGTATAGCTAAACTAATTTAAGCATATACCTTTTCCCAACTAAAAGTGAAACATAAAAAGAAGGGGTGCAACTCCCTACTATACCAAATGAAAATTTGTCACGTGACAATTAACTTTTTTTTAAAAAAATTATTTCAGATTTATCTTTTTATGTGTGTAGAGAAATGGGGAGCATGTAATATGTTTCACCCAAGTATTGCTCTAAAAATAATCCAAAAAATGAAAGTATATTTATTTTTGTTAGTCTCTAAATTTAAAGGTTAATTTCTATCTGGTTCATAAGTTTTGAAATGTTAAGTTTTTTTATGGATAACCATTTCATTTTTGGATTTTTAAAATTATGTTTATTTTTTCACCATTTCATTTTCATAATTATCATCTTTACTAAGTAAATATTTAAAGGTTAATTTTTTAAATTTCTAAAACTTGTGAAGACACTTTTAAAAAGTTGACGATAAAATGGTATTTATAAGTTTATTTTTTTTTTTTTCAAATAAAAGTCAAATAATTATCAAATGACCTAATTTTTTATCTTCACTTTTCATTTGATTCCTATATTTTAATATTATACATTTTTCACTTTTGATTATTGGAGTTAAATTTTAGTCAAATAATTTTGATATAGAATTTTAAATTTTTAGTTTGTGATGGAAAATTAAATAATTAATTGTTCTAAATTAATTGATAGGAAATTAATACATAGGTCTAAATGTTGTACTGCTAGACTAAAAAGAGAAAAAGAGAGGGAGACAATCCCAGTAAATAATTTTTTCAACATTTTCAGATATTTTTATTTGTCAAATGTTAGAAATAAAATGAAATATTAAAAATTGCTGGCAAATTTTTTTAAAAAGAAAAAAGAAGAAGAAAAAAAGAAAAGTGGGAATAAAATATCAATAAAGACGATCTACAAATCAACTATAGATGCATTAAATTTGCATCAACAACCAACATTGAATTGCATATAAAATCAATCTCGATTCGTCATCAATTTTATACATAATTGGCAGAGATATTTATTTATTTATTTATGATTGAATTATTAAAAAATATATATATATATATACCCTACAACTTTAACATTTATTTCAAAAATACTTTTTGAAATTACAATATTACTTTCGAATTTTCATTAAATATTTCAAAAATGTACCTAGAATAAAAATTCTTTACAAATTTTAGACAACATATAAAATAGTTTGTCAGCAACCTAGAACGAAAATTTGAAACATCATATTATTTTAGGTTATCATCACATAACACAGTTTTAAGTGTTCGATTTCTTTTATTCCAAAAGATTTCTACTCCAAAGACATCAATTTTGTGAAATAAAATGTTTATGAAAGTTAGAGGTATTATAGCTTTTGAAAAATACAGGTTTACGTATATTTTAGACAAACGACAACACGCAGTGGTTTCTTTTTTTGGATACAGATGATCTACATTGTTGCCCTAATTTTTGAAAATAATGAAGGAGACCTTTCACCATTGTCAAAACATACCAACAACGTATTAATTATCCATACTACCCCTTGTACACCATTAATGAGGGTCCAGGGCGGTGACTGGTGAGTACAATCACAAGTGAGAGAGTGAGGAAAATAACTAATGAGAGAGCGAGGAGGAGCATGAACACCCGAGAGGATAAACTTTAATATGTGAGAGCACTATTATATATTTTTATTATTTGAGCATGAGCGTGAAGGGGAGAGAAAAAATCCTAGCTTGCGAGAGAACTATTGCACAAATGACATTAATTTCGCGTTCACTAAACTCGCAAAAAGGATAGTATGAATAATTAACACGCTCTTAATACACTCTAACGATAACAAAACGACATTTTTATCATTTTCGTAAATTATGGTAAATAGCATTACGGTCGGAAAATTAAAGTCATCCATAGAAGAAGTCGAAAATTCAAAGGGATTTGTTAAAAATTATAATCTAGCTCTAATTTATTTAGTTAGTTAGGTTGAGCTATAATTTTTTAATTAAGCATTAATTAGAGACAATGATTAGTAAATAAAATTAGGAGAGAGAGAATGAGCGAGTGAGCCGACAGGAAAAGCACGTGGGAAGAGGAATGTGTTATTCACGCTCCTTTTAGTGCGTGAGTGGAGAGAGGTTCGGCCTTCGACGTCGTTTCGTACCGTAATTAAATTATTTTCTTTATAAATATAAATATTTGGTCGTGCGGTGGCGACGTATCACCGGCAGGGAGGTTAGTTGTCGCCATCAGCCGTCGGCTTTCTTCTTTTTGCTGCGACGGAGGCCTTGGCTCACCTTTTACTTTACTTCCCCACCAAACTTTTTATTTATTTATTTTTTACTTTTTATTTATTTATTTTTTACTTTTTAAGTCCCCTCAATATTTTTTTTTGTCCAGAAAAAAAAGAGGAAAAGTTAATTTTACTACCACTTCACTCTTTAAAAAAAAGTGTTCCATTATTTATTAATTTAATTCTATTTTAATAGTTTTCTTAATTATTTAAGATTACATTTCTAAATCCTATTTAACCTCTCTACTTACATAAAAAAAAAGTTAGGGAATTTTTTAATTGATCAAATATAAGAATGATGGAATTGGCAATATAATATATATATTTAAAAAAAGGGCCCAACCGGGTTTGAACCGATGACCTCTTGATCTGCAGTCAAATGCTCTACCACTAAGCTATGGACCCTCAATTGATCAAAATCTATTTTAAATTTATTTCTTCATTATTAATTAATTGGTTAAACATACATCATTTGACCTTGAACTTTTTTTATTTATGTCTATTTGATCGTTGGACTTTCAAAAGTACCTAATAAATTCTTAAATTTTCAATTTTATATCTAATAGATCATTAAATTGTCCTTTCGTATTTGATAAATCATTGACAAAATCAAAATTTTAAAAAATTAACTTATAAGAAATGACAACATTTCAACTACATATCTTACAAATGTCAATTTTAAAGAAAAATTTATGCTTTCTCATGATTCAAATTTTTGCATGGTTTTTATTTCAATTTTACCTTTAGATTGCTGATTTTTTTTTTTCTTGTACAATTTATGTATATTGTTTCTCTAATTTAATCAAATTGAGCTTAAAATTGTATCATTTTTTCAATTTATATAGAAAAATTATTTTAAATGATAAAACTGTAAAAAATGTTTACAATTAATAACAAAATATCACAGTCTATATGTGATAGACAACAATAAACTACTATATGTATCTATTTATGTCATGATAGACATAGATAATAGTCTATCGCTTTCTATTGCGGTAGACTGTGATATTTTACTATTAGTTGTAAATATTTTGATTCTTTTTTCTATATTTAAAAACAATCCATTTATCTATTGTTTTTTTTTTTTTTTAAAAAAAGGCAAGACCAAAATCTTTAGTTAATTTCAATGGAAATCAAAATTTTGTGTAACAATTAAGTGGATACTAAAATTGCTATATATATATATATTATATATATTTTTGTGGTTCCTTCAAGGCCATGTTTTATTTTTAGTTTTCTATTAATGTATGTAACTACTTATTTAAGGTTTATGGTTTAATTTAACAAAATTGAAAATTTAAGTTAAAATTTATTGTTTTAGTTATAGGGTAATAGTTAGGGGTTGGCAAATTTTCGCAGGGTCCCGCTCGGATTAGGACAGAGAATCCCCGGTTTAATCGAGGATGGGGTCAAACCGGAAATTTTTTTTTGGGGCCCCCGCCCGACCCCGATTAGTTATATTTTTAATATTTTTATAAATATATATTTATAATATATAAAATAACTTATTTATATGTATGTTTATAATGTATACTATAGACTTATAATGTTGTAAGCCCAATATTGAATATATAAATTCTAAATTTAAGCCTAAAAATCAAGCCCAAACTTAAAAAATTAAAAGAAAAAATGGAAAATCCCCACGAGGATCTAATAGGAGATTCCCCCGAGGACCCGTTTCCCCGACGGAGAATTCCTGCCTCCAAATGACGGGTATGGGGGCGAGGATGGGGGGAATTTTCCCCCGGCCCCATTGCCAACCCTAGTAATAGTAATTTTGTTTGATGAACTTTTTAATCAAAATTTTGAATCTGAATGGGTGGGAGTGACGATATATAACGCAATATAACTTTTGACATTTATATTATCTTTAAAATATTGTTTTAGTGAATTCCTTATTAGCTTTAAATATTAATAGGAAAAAAGAAAAGTTATCTTTTTTTAGACTTTGAATTTTGAAGAGCATGTGCGTTTGATCTTTGAATTTTCAAAATATACATTTACTCTAAATTTTGAAGAATATGTGTGCTTGATCTTTTACTCTAAGTTTTGTACTTTTAACTACCAAAAATGTCCCTAGCCCACATGCGGATAACCCACAACTTGGCCGATTAATTACGATTAATCGGATTACCCATCAACTGGCCCGATATCACTCACGCCTGCCTCTTCTTCTTCCCATTTCTTCTTCCAACGACTTCTTCTTCATCAAACAATGCACGATAACAATCTATCGTCATCTATCTCGACGATCGTTCTTCTTCCATTGCTTCTCCTTCTTCTACTGGCCATCTTCTTCTTCTTCCTCTATCGCTACTGCTCAATCTACTTCTCCCATTGCTACCAAATCTTCCGTTGTTTCTTCTTCAAGGTTACAATCTATTATCAAATCAACTTTTCAAGGTTATAATCATTTTCTTTTATTTTCATTTTATCAACTCTTCCATTTAATCATAGTTATTAAACCTTATTAAACCTAATTTTGTTTAAATAGATGGTAAGAAAAAAAACAAAAAGTGATCAAAGCTAAATCATCAACAAGCAAAGAAAACAAAGGAAAAGGAAAGAAAATAATGAAACCTAAATCATCAATGAGCAGATCAAAAGGAAACATAATAAAATATGAAGAGAAGAAGAATGTAAAACCAAAGTATTTGTGATAGAGAATGATAGTGTATTATCACTGTCTGTCATAAATAGATGGTGACAAAACCACTATTTTGTTGATTATTGATTGTTGTTGGTAGATAATGTTAATGGTTTCCACTTTCTAAATATTTTGTTGTTGTTGGTAGATAGTTTTATGTCTTGTTCATTTTCTATCTCCATGTATCAATAGAACTTAACATCAATACATATTTGTCTATCTGAGATAGAAAGAGGTAGAATACTATTTCTATCTATATATGGTAGACAGAGACTGAGATAGAAAGAGATAAAATACTATCTTTGTCTCTCTGAGATAGACAGTGATAGAGTTCTATCATTGTCTAATCATTGTCTATCTGAGATAGACAGTGATAGAATTAAACAATAATATCAATTTGTATATAGTTTACACTTTTTTTTTTTTTTTTGTTGGTAGATAGTTTCATGTTTTGTTCATAACTTATTTAATAGATACTTGTTTATCTGAGTGTATCTATTGATAACTTTGAATTGAGATAAATAGAGATAGAGTACTATCAGTGTCTATCTAGGACAAACAATGATAGTCCTCTGTTAGTCTCTATCTAAAATAAACAGAGATATAATACTATCTCTGTCTTTCTGAGATAGACAGTGATAGAATTGTATCAATGTCTATCTAAGATAGATAAAGATAGAATATCATCTCTTTGTACTTGAGATAGATAGTGATAAATCTGAGATAGACAGTGATAGACTTCAATGATAAATAGTAATATTAATTTATATATGGTTTGCACTCTATATTTTTTGTTGTTGGTAGATAGTAGTATGCTCCGTTCATTGTCTTGTTGTGCATTTATGCTTATTTAATAGATACTTGTTTATTTGAGTGTATCTATTGATAACTTTGAATTGAGATAGACAGAGATGGAGTACTATCATTATCTATCTAGGATAAACAGTGATAGTCCTCTATCAGTGACTATCTAAGATAGAGAGATAGAATACTATCTCTATCTATTTGAGATAGACAATGATAAAGTTCTATCATTATCTATCTGAGACAGTGATAGACTTCAATGATAAATAGTAATATCAGTTTGTATATGGTTTGCACTATATATATATATATATATATTGTTATTGGTAGATAGTGTTATGTTTTGTTCATTGTCTTGTTGTGCATTAATGCATATTTAATAGATACTTATTTATATGAGTGTATCTATTGATAACTTTGAATTGAGATAGACAGAGATAAAGTACTATAATGTCTATCTGGAATAAACAATGATAGTCCTCTACCAATCTCTATTTGAACTAGACAGAGATAAAATACTATCTCTGTCTATCTGAGATAGATAGTGACAAAGTTCTATCATTGTCTATCTGAGATAGACAATGATATACTTCAACGATAAATAGTAATATCAGTTTGTATATGGTTTGCACTTTCTCCCTCTCTCTCTCTCTCTCTCTCTCTCTCTCTCTCTCTCTCTCTCTCTCTGTATATATATATATATATTGTTGGTAAATAATGTTATGTTCTATTCAGTCTTGTTGTGCATTGATGCTCATAGATACTTCTTTATCTGAGTGTATCTATTGATAGCTTTGAATTGAGATAGATAGAGATAAAATTCTATTAGTGTCTATTTGAGATAGATAGAGATAGAATACTATCTCTGTCTATCTGAGATAGATTGTGATATATGGAATTCTATCATTGTCTATATAAGATAGACAGAGATGAAATATTATCTTTGTCTATTTGAGATAGACAATGATGTATTGCATTCTATCATTGTCTATCTAAGATAGACAAGATAGAATATTATTAATGTCTATCAATAGATTATAGATAATACATAATGATTTTATTGATATTTATCTTGCTAGTTGTTAGTGTTATTCAAATTTTACTTTTTAACGTATTGTTAAATATATTTTTTCACCAGGTGGAACATGAATTAATTATGGAAAACGAGAATAGAAACTTAAGAGTTGTTGTGTACTTTAGTATAACGGTGTTGAATTTGATAAGGAAAAAATTAGAAAAATTGTTTCCTCACGTTTTAAATGATCCATTTGGACACTTTCTTAATATTAAAATGGCCAAAATACCCAACCAATTCCTCAACTACTTAGTAAGAAGGCAATGGTATACAAAGAGGTTGAATGTCCTAGCATTCAACTTTAATGACCGTATAGCAGAATTTGAATTGAAGGAATTTTGTTTAATAACTGGATTGAAAGGCCACAAATTCCTTCAATTAGATTTAGGAGAAAGAAAAATGTCAGAACTTTAAAATGTTTTTTTTTTTTTTTTTTTTTTTTTTTGTTCATGATGATCATATAACTAGGAGAGATATAAAGAGAACTTTGAAAGTACTACGCAATGAGAAAGACTCTTTGAAAGTTAAATTAGTCAATCTTTATATCCTAGAAGCTCTTTTAATCCCCAAGCAATAACAAAACCATATCAATTTAAAACATCTAGACATTTTGGACGATAAACAAGCTTTCAAAGACTATCATTGGGAAAGATTGTCTCACACCTTGACCTATCAATTCTTTAAAAGAGCATCATATACTGAGAAGGATGTTGTCTACCTTCAAGTATTCATATTAGCATTAGTTTATTGGGCTTTTGAGACAATCCCAAAACTTTCCGATTTAGATGTTGGATTTGGAAAGAAACTTGGAATCGGAGGTCCAAGAATCATCACATGGGAGTTCGCTTGGAGTCAAATGAGTGGAGGACTTTAAATGATAACATTTTTGAAACATAAGATGTAAGTAATTCCTTAAATGAGAATATTTTCATTGTCTATCACTTTAAAGATAGCCAGTGACAGAGTTCTATCACTATCTATCACCGATGTTGCTATCTTTTTTCTCTAATAATTTAACATCTGTTTACTTGTAGTTTTGTATGACACCACTGCATCCAACAGAAGAATAATCTCAATCAACTTTCAAATATTTCATAGAACTTGAGATAGATAAGGAGAAAGAGAGGGAAAAAGAGGGGGAATGAACCCCAAAAAAAAATGAATAATTTGAAGAAAAAGGAGATAGAAAAATGAAAGAAATTAGTGAACTAAGAAAAGACCAACCGAAAATAGTAGAAGAACAAAATGTTTTGAAACAAGGCCAAGAAGAAATCAGAAGAATGTTAAGGTCAATTATGGAAAGTCTAAATAGTAGACTTCCATTTGAAGATCTTCCACAACTGTTGGATCGATATGGCAACCCTAGAGGAGGTGAATAAGGTTTAATTAAACTTTTTTTTTCTAAATTAACCCAATTAAACTAATTAATACACTTTTTATAAATAATAAGAAAAATTCAATTTATGCAACAAATAAGATGACAAAAATGTGATAATTTAATTCTATCAAATTTTAGCAAATAAATAAGAACAAACTAAAACATACAATAAATTGCTTAAATTAATTACAAAAATAAAAAGGAAATAGTTAAAGAAGAAGACACCTTAATTTTTATAGTGGTTCGGTCAAACTCGACCTACTCCACTCTCCAAGCGCCTCTTGAGAATTTGAACAAAAATTTTCCGACTCTTTCCACGGATTAGAGCCCAACCGTTACACCACCGCTCCTTTTACGGGTTCAAGAGAAAACCCGATCCTTTCTACGGTTTAGGATCAAACCGTTACAAATGTTGGAATTTTTTAAGAACACAATACAACTCTCACTAGAGTGGATTTACAAGTTTAAGCACTCAACAAGTTTATCCTCACAATACAATAACACTCTCTCAAGAATAAGATGAAAAGAAAAAAAAAGGGGGGAACTTAGAGAGAGTAATAATGGAACTTTTGAGTTTTGGAAGATTTTGAAATGTAAAATTTATTTGTTTAAAATTGGAGAGGAAGATGGTTATATAGAGATGAAAATTTTTTTAGAAACCACAATTAATTTGGACTATTGGATTTTGGAAAAGAAAAATCAATGGTGGAGATTTAAACTAAATTAGTCGTTAGATACAAACAAAATATAATATTAAATTCTTTTCTTTTGAAATTCATTTCTTTTTAAAATTAATCCAAACAAATAAAAAAAAACATACTATGTGTCAAAAACTAGCCGTTAGACACAAACATAAAATAATATTAAATTCATTTTCCTTTTAATTCATTTTATTTTAAATTCATTCTCTTTAAAGTCAATCCAAAAATAAAAAACATACCATGTGTAAAAAACTAGCCGTTTAGACATAAAATAATATTAAATTTATTTTCCTTTTAATTTTTTTTAATTTCAATTTTTTATTTTAAATCAATCCAAAAATCAAAAGTCCATCATATGTTAATCTCTTAATGATCCACCATTCAACCAATATGTTGCCACATGTTTACATGCAAATGGTCTGGTTATGCCACGTCATCCACCACAGTATTTTCTCTATAGATGTGTTTCGGTCATATCGTCTTCGTTTTAGCTCCGATTTGAGTGATTCAAGAGGTGTTGGAATCGTTGTTCCGAGCTCTACGCTATGGACATATTAAAATACTAAGATTTTCAGTAATTAAAAATTGAGTTTGTTATCATCAAAACATTGATTAATTAATTAATTTGAGATTAAGGGCCAAAAAGCCAACAACAACAACAACAGAAAGAAAAAGAGCATGAAGGTGTGAAACCGCCTTATTGTAGCCTTCAAAATTTGGAAGAAAGTGATGATATTAATACAATGGTTGACTATGTAATAGCATATCTATCTGGCGTAAGTACTTGTATTGTTATATACTATCTTAATATTATGTTTTTTAAGTTTCTTACTTTTCTTTCTTTATTACATTTAAATAAATGTAACCATACATTTACTAAATAAATTTTCTTTCCTTTTTAGACCCTGAAGGAATAGTAAAGTTTTGCAGCAGAAGTGGGGATCATTTCCAATTTTGATTTCTATACAAAATTGAAATTCATAGAACCAAATTATGCCTTAACATAGTTTTACAACATGCATATAAGAGGAGGAATAAGGTTAGAATTTCAAGAAAACTTACCATTGAAGAACCATTCTACATGAAATCCCCTTTCCAAAACGTTCACGATCAATCACGAATCGAGCACCGTCAATGAAGCCACCACCACAAGAATTTCCTCTGTATTCTCTTTAGGGAAAGGAGAGATCTTAGGAAATTTTCTAGAACTTTAGATACAACACTATGAGAGTAAGAGACTAAAAAATCTTCTATGAAGAAGATAATCTCATCCAAAATCAAACTGCCCATTCCCTACATGATTAATTGAGAAAGAACTAAGGGAAGGAAATTTATTTCCCTCCCTTTAATTTTGAAAATTATAACAAATTAAAATTATTATTATTATTATAATTATTATATATAATAACTAACTTATTATATATATATATATATGCTATATCATATATAACCCATAACCTCTAGTTTTTATATTGTATCAAATACAATATAACTTATAGCTTTTAATTCACTCAATCAATCAAGGTGTTCAATATAAATCACATGAATACTAAATTTAATTATATGAGTCTCATACATATAATTAGTATTTGAATCATATTCAAATAATTAATTCCTCTCATAATAAATTTTATATTATAATTTTTCAAATACATTATATTAATTATATTACATATAATTAATTTAACTTAATTATATCGTATATAATTAATTCCTTCAATCAATTCAAACAATTCAAATTAATCCAAAATTTATTCTCAATAATCCATGTTGAGCTACAGAGAGGACCTTATGGACCTGTAGATTTAAGCTCAAATTGTACTTGAATAATTAATTAAACTTCTTTAATTAAATTAGTCAACATCCATTAACTATCGGTTACTCTACTAAAGATTGACAGTTGCACTCTTTGCATAAGAGATAAATTTTTGTGTCCATTGGATATAACTAGTCAACAGTGCAATAACCCTTCACAAATTGCTCGTAAGTACAACTAGGCCAAAATTATCGTTTTGCCTCTATAGTTACATCTAACTCTTTAAGTACTGCTGATCCCTTTAATGAACAATAAGTCATAGTCCAACTATGACCAAACTCCTCTCGTGCCAAGCGAGGGTGTGGCGTCACATTGTTCAACCCCCGAAATCAGCCCTTAAGGGAGAAATTTATCTACTCACCCCAACATTAACGAAGGAGTGAAATTTTGTCTTCTGTAGCTGTGTTCCCAGTTACCCAATCAAAGTTCTATCTTTGTCTATCAGAGATAGACAAAGATGGGCATCTATCTTTGATAGATAGAGATAAAGTTCTATCTTTGTCTATCAGTGATAGATAAATAATAATATAATACATTCCTGCCAATATTGATATCCAACATTTTTTTAAGAAGAAGAAAAAAGAAACAGAGTCACAAAAATCCAAAAACAAAAATATCTAAGCAATTGATATGAAATTGAATATTCTATTCCTTACTGTTTCACATTTCATTTTTCTAGAGAGGTGAATTCTATCTTTTGGATAGAAGAAGAAGAAGAAGAAGAAGAAGAAGAAGAAGTGTACATATGATTGATGGAATCCATGAAGAAGAATGAAAAACTGATGATGATTGATCAAGAAGAGGAAAATGATTTGAAATCAGTGGTCAGATGAATTGAATTGGGAATACTAAATTGAAATCAAAGTTGAAATTTTCGTTGCAGTTGAAGTTGAAGTCGTGACTGTTGGGTTTTATGTCCTAAAACTCGTGGTTTGTAAACAATAAAACTTATTCTGAAAATTCAATAAGTTATTATTGAATATATGTATTTCTTATTTCGTTTTAGAAATAAATCCAATAAACTAAAAGATCCATGACTATTACATGATTACTTGAACTTTATGTGGAGACATAAAAGTGGATCAAGTTCGAGTAAATAGTCAAAATGGTCTATAATATATGAATGTGGTTGGGTGCCTTATTCTGGTAACACTATTGGATACGACCCGCTCTATAGTTGTTACAAATAATTGTAAAGTGCTACAGACGAAGTGATCCTAATTCGTACATATTATGACATGAGGAGTGGGGGCGTCCTGTGCAATAGGTTTGTACAAGATCGGACCACAAAATCAGTCACTCTTACTTTATAACGTTGTTTACTGTTTAAGACTGACTATTTTATAGCGATGACCTAGGTAACTTGACCTTAATTCTAAGCTAACTATGAACTCCTATTTATTCAGGATTATCCTTAGATTTTCATAAGTGAGGGTTGGCTCAACAGTGCCGCTCAATAAACTCCATTTCAGGGGTAAGACTGGGTAGATAGCTGGGGACATAGGGTGCAAGATGAAATTCATTCCTACCCGTTTTTAGGGATAGTAGAGAGGTTGTTTCCTTAAGTGTTGACTTCGGATTTTGAACAAGGGGCCCCACCCTCTCATTAGTCCGAGAGGGACTCGGTTTGTTGATCGGATAAAAAACCAATTGTTCACTAGAAGATCAGTGGAACTTAAGGAACAAGAGATAATTTTGAGGGTAAAACAGACATTTGACCCAACCATTATTACGAATAACCTGTGAAGGGTTAGCTTACTTATCATGATTATATCGAATGGACATAATATATCTACAGTGAGGGGAGTACAACTATGGGCTTTAATGGAGTGACTCATTAGTTAACGAACGGGGGTTAATTCGGTGTAAAGAGTTTAGCCAATTAATCTAAGATCATTGGAGTCCATGATCTGTAGGTCCATGAGGTCCCCCTACTAGCTTGTTAATGGATTAGCCTTAGAGTAGCGTGATAAGTTAATTTGAAACGTTCAAATTAGAATTAAGGGAATTAGTTATTATACGTGATATAATTACGTGTGTAATTTAAAATTAAATGGAATTGGAGAATTTAATCAATATTTAAATATGATTTAAATATTAAATTCATGAATAAGGATTCATGAAGGTGGAATTTGTATAAAATTAATTTAATATTTGGTATGAAATTAATTAGAATTAATTAAAATTTTTAATTAATTAATTAATTATTAATTTTATCAGAAAATTAATTTATGAAATTAATTTTATAAAATTAATAATGTTTTTTAATTTTGAAATCAAATTTATTTTGGAAATTATTTTGTAAATTGGAAAATGAAAAGTTGGAAAACTCCACTTTCTCAATTGAGTAGCTCACTCAAACTCCACCATTTATTGATTCAATCTTCCAAGCATGAAGTGCTCCTCATGTAGCAATCTCTATTGCATGATTGTCTTGTAACAAATAGAGAAGATTGAAGTGAAAATCGTTAATGCAAATTGTTTGTATCTACTGAAGTTTTGTTAAAAACTCAAGAGGTTGAAGAAGTGTTCTTCAAGTTTCTGCATTGAGATTCTTCTCCAAATTCCCTCCATTTAAACTTATTTTGAGTCCACAACTTAATCTAAAGCTCCAAAAGAATAGTAGGGAAGACCTTGAGGTGGTTCACAAGAAGATTTGTAGCTGAATTCGTGATTCAATGGGTTCTACAAAGGTATGACTTGAAACTCTCTTATTATTGTATGAGCATGCTTTATTTATAGCAAAAATTAATAAATTAGAATGCTTATTGATCCTTGTTGCTTCTGCTGCATGCTGATATACTCCTACAATTGGTATCAGAGCATCATCTAAGCATTCAATTTGGTTTAATTTTTGTGTGGTGGGTGTTTTTCATGAGATATATGAAAATGGTGCACTGATATGGTTTTTTGAGCTTTGGCATTTTAATTCTCTTTGATTCCTTGACTAAATTTGTAATTGGTTCTTGTTTGATGAGCTTATATGTGTGCTCAAGAGTTTGTAATTTATTTGGAGGCATTAGAGTTGAAATTAAGTTGTAATTGAAGAAAGAACTGAAGAAGGTCGAGTAGTAGGAACCAGTTTTTCAGCATCTACTCAAAACTCGATGCTCATTTTCGAGCGAGATTTCAAGTTTGAGTGAGATGTTGAATCAAGTTTGAGTAATTTCTAGTTTGAGCAAATTTTTTAATCAAGTTTGAGCGAGATTTTGAGTTCGAGCAAGATTCTGATGGAGGTTCGAGCGAGATTTCCTTCGAGCAGCGAGATTTCGAGTTCAAGCGAGATTCTGATCGAGTTTGAGCGAAATTTCCAATGAGGAGCGAGATTGTAACGACCGGATCCTTACACATTATGATCCAACTGATACGACATGCATACTTAGACTTTTCTATCATAAGATGAGTTTTGGTGAAAATTTCAAAGAACATATCTAAATTTTATTAATTAGATAGAAAAACTATATAAAAAGTTTATTTATCAAAACACCAGGATCCATAAAACATTAGCGTCGTGGTACAAAATGCATGTGCCTATAATAGTGAGTTTGATGGTTGGCCATTTGAGCGACGTCCAATTCTGCCATCTACGCTGTGTTCTTAACTACAAAGTCTGTAAAAATATAGGATGAGTATATAATATACCCAAGCAACATGTCATGAAAACATATGGTTGGGACTGAAAACGTATAATAACATGTGGTGGTCGGTTATGCTTCCAACATAAATCTCTCCGCCCTGATAGGAAGATGAGAACCTAAGCGAAAACTAACCCATCTGATGATTAGCGGGTCATGCAGTCAGTAGGGCAAAGTCGCATCCAACATCAACCATTAGCATAAACGTAATATTGGACTAGAGGGGTGCAACCATACATACCTTGCTAGTCCCTAGCGTAAAAATAACGTAAGATTAGGCCTGGAGGGGAGCAACCATACATGCCCTGCCAGCCCTGGAAGCATAAATTTCTCCACCCTGATAGGAAGATGAGAACTTAAGCGGAAACTAACCCATATGATGATTAGCGGGTCATGCAGTCAGTAGGGCCAGAGTCGCATCCAACATCAACTATTAACATAAACGTAAGATTAGACTGGAAGCATAACTTACACCTAATTAAAACTTGATTTTAACGTAATCGTGAACAAACATAATGCATAGGGTCCCTTGTAGAGAAACGTGTTCTGAACATGTAATGCAATATAACAATTAACATAAATCATGCAACATAATAAAGGTACACTATCATAGAACATTTAAAGAGAGGGTGAGATAAACTACTTACTGTGATCTAGCTATTCCTTATTATTCTTTATGATTTGATCACTAGAGCTTTCCCTTTTTAAAACTAGAAGGGAATTTGGGCAGAAATTTGGGCAGTACCTTACCCGAGCTTTTCTCTTTTAGCCTCACAGAACTTCCTCACTCACACTTACTCTTTCACACGATTCTTTATTACTGAGATTTGTTTGAGAATGGGTTAAATCTTCAGGCTAAAGGTCCTATTTATAGTAGTTTTTCAGTCTTCTCTCAGTGTGACAAATCATCCTACAGGTGGCTTCTTTAAAATTACTTAGGGTTTAAGAATTCCTCTCAATAAGACACCTAATCTTGGCTAACGTTTGCCCTTACGTCATCATTCTTTGTTTGTATTCAATTTTAGGGTTTTTCCATGTATAATCTATAAGATCGTGGCCAAATTCAACGCATAATCCATGCTTCTGTCCAAATCTCGCTCTTTCTGTTCTCAGAATCTCGCTCTCTCCAGCTTTCTCACTGGTTTGCTCTCGTGACTCTCACTCTTGCTCTCGCTCTCGTGACTCTCGCTCCCGCCCACTGTCTCGCTGAGAATCTCACTCTCTCCAATCTCGCTAGTTTTCACGCGTGGGTTGCCTTCACTACTTGTGGATTCCACTTACCCTTTTTAACTCTTTCAAATTTTAAGAGTATATGGGCAATTAATTCACCTCCAATTCTTCCAATGAACAGTGTCCAACCAAAAAGTTATCTACTGCCCTTTGTCTCTTGAATTAGCTAGCGTCCAACTTCTAATTAATCCTCCCTGATTCTGCCCCCTTATTCATTATTTTTGAATAATTAATAAATTTCCTATTTTTTTTTCCAATTCTAAATTTCCACCTGATTTTCCTATTAAGTTTATATATTTTTCATTCTTAATTATATATTTTATTTGTTTTCCTACTTTCTAAATTAAGGTTAGGGTATTACATTTACCACCCTTTTAAATAAAATTTTGTCTTGCTTAACATTTGACATTTAATTTCCTGTAGTGTATGCGTACAAATTTGGGTTGTTACAGAGATCCTGTTCAACCCAGTGAGATTTTGGTCCAGCAGCGAGATTCTTGAACATATTTGACGAGTTTGACCCATTGACTGAGCGAGGACCATCGAGGATTGACCTGTTTGACCGGCTTTCTTCAAACTCGATCCGATTCAACTTCAAAAAGGTTTTGGCTTGTTCGGTTCAGGTGGTTCACGTCTGGTTCAAGCTGTTTGGGTCCGGTTTGGAGCGGTTCGACCGGTTCAGAAGTGATTTGGAGCTATTTCTTGCTTTTTTGTAATATTTAGGCCTTTGTTTGCTTGAAAATGCCAAAACTATAATCATATCAGTATGTATTCAATTATTTATGCATGTGATGTAAGTTATAATTAAATAAATCTTGTTTGTGCATACAGTGTGCCATGTAGATTTAAAATCCCACCACAGGAAGCATGTTACATGCAATGAAAGTATGTTATAAAATGTTATAATATATAGTATGCATGTTTAGGGTTTCTTTTATTTAATATAAATGTTATATTAAATATTGAATGCCTTTGATGTATGTTGTGGATGTTTAGCATGTCTAAAATTTTGTAAGTTGTTATAAAATTGGGTTAGACATTTAAAATCCATAACAAATAACATCTGCATGCTCACGTAAGTTAACCATTTGTTTTAATAGTTAAAATAGGTCATTAAACTTTTAAAACTCGGGTTACAAACTCAACCGGTAAATAATCCGGTCAAAGGCTGGAGGTATTTAAGTTGACGATCTACGAAACACCTCCTACCTAGGGATTATGGCCGAATAATTGAGCGTTGTTAACCGATTTTATGAGCAATACGTGAGCGATGTGAGGTTTTAAAACTAGTTTATCATCTAGACATCATAGGTTAAATCCAAATATAAATGATATAATTGGATAAATACCTAGACTTAGGTTGTTTAATTAACCGAAACAAACCTAAGAAACGTATACCCCGTTTAATCATTGGAGCACTTCAGTAAGAGTTTAATAACATATATGATATGCTATTAGAACACTTCAGTGAAAATCAAATAACATATATGATATGTTAGAACACTTCAGTGGGAGATTAATAAACATATATGATATGATTATTTCTAGCTCTCACGTCCCTAAGAGTTCACAATCGAAATTCATGTGGCACTTCATGTCACCCTTGGAGTGACCTCCATTTGGAAAGTGTTTACATGAATCGAGATTTTGGTGAATGGGGGAAGTTATTCACTTTAAAATCAAATATGATGTGTTGATTTTAAAATTTTCACATTCTCAAGATGTTCACATTGAAAGGTTCATGCGGCACTTCGTGCCACCCTGGGAGTGACCTCCATTCGGAAAGTGTTTGCATGAATTGATCATGGTGAATGAGGGGAAGATATTCATTACAAAATCAAATATATGATATATTTATTTCAATTCTCACGTCCCTATATAATTCCCACTATGAGATCCGTGCAGCACTTCATGTCACCCTGGGAGTGACCTCCATTCGGAAAGCGTTCGTCATAGATAAAAACCAAATTGAATGGGGGAAGTAGTTCATAGTAACTGGATGAAGGATATGTGTCAACATATCCTACGGTCTCTTCTATTGGTTTGAACCGTGAGATTCCTATATTGCACCTACTTGTCGTCTTTAAGTTGGCCTCGCTAGTCGTTTAACGACGGCTATCCCCTCGGAGNTATTGGTTTGAACCGTGAGATTCCTATATTGCACCTACTTGTCGTCTTTAAGTTGGCCTCGCTAGTCGTTTAACGACGGCTATCCCCTCGGAGGGTTTTAACATAGTATTCGAAACAAATCAAACTCCAAAAATGGATAGGATTTCTAAAGTCGGTTTCAACTTTGACTTTCCATTTTCAAGAGAATCGTTGAGATCGAACTTCTGAGGTCTAAACACAGAAGGTTACACTTACAAAATTATTAAAGAATTAGTAATTTCTGACAAAAAACGGTAGCTAAATGACTGTCGGAATATGAGTTATTCTGGAGATAATATTTAGTCAAGAATGTCTTGTTGTAGTATCATTGCAAAAATAATCTTGGGTATATTATTACTTTGCTAAAACTTGATTGGGTTTAAAAGCAATTCACTTATAATTTGTCTATATTTTTTAGAATGACAAATGCACTAGTAAAATTGTTGGCATCTGATAAACTGATTGAGGATAATTATGTAACTTGGAAATCAAATCTGAATACTATACTGATGATAGACGATTTACGGTTCGTCTTAATAGAGGATTGTCCTCCCATTCCAAGCTCTAACACAAACCAAACTGTTCGGGATGCATACGATAGATGGATCAGGGCGAATGACAAAGCTTGTGTCTATATACTCGCCAACATATCTGATGTTTTGGCAAAGAAACATGAGACTATAGATACTGGCAAAGTGATTATGAAATCTCTACAAGGGATATTCGGGGAACCGTCCTTCTCCCTAAGGCATGATGCTATTAAATATGTTTACAACTGCCGTATGAAAGAAGGGGCCTCTATTGGAGAACATGTCCTAGACATGATGGCCCAGTTCAATGTGGTGGAAGTAAATGGAGTTGTCGTTGACGAGAGAAGTCTTTTATTCTAGAATCTTTTCCGAAGAGTTTTTTGCAGTTCTGCACGAACGCGCTTATAAATAAAATAGAATACAACTTGACTACTTTTCTGAATGAGCTACAGGCTTACCAGACTATGATGAGAGCTAAAGGTCTGGAACCGGAGGTACACATTACTATCGTTGAGAAGAGAGAAACTTCCTCCAAAAAGCCTAATGTTGCTTCCTCTTAACAAAGTAAGAGTATTCCTGTTAAGAAGAGCAAAGGGAAAAGGAAGAAGAAAACCGTTGGGAGAAAAGGCAAAGGTAACGCTGCAAACAAAGGAAAGTATTCTACTACAACGAGGAAGGGCATTAGAAGAGGAAATGGCCTCAGTACCTTGCTGAGAAGAAAGTAGAGAAAGAAAAACGGGCAAACTAGTTCCTGAATATTGCTTGCTGTCCTCAACATAACCAGTGGCAGATGTTGCTGTCTGAAGATAATCTTATCAGCTTTTGTTATTGTAATTAGAGATAGTTTATCTTATTGTAAAGAACAAATTGTATATATTATTGTAAATGAAATGTTCATTAGTGAAAGTTATGTTTGTTCTATTGCATCGTAACTTCTGTTAAAGAACCAACTCAATTAAAAGCCATTGGCAAATATTCAGATATTTAAAACGGCTAGAAATCAATCAAGGCTAGTTATTTAAACCTAAGTGATAAGTTTAGAACACTTGAAAAGTTTAGAGTGTACAAAACTTGTTAAGTAAAACTGAAATGCTTTGATTGGATCAAAAGTTTAGAAAGTTTAAGATTTCTAGGTCTATTTGATAAAATATGAAATCCAGTGACAAACTTTCTAGTTGTCTTAGATTGTTTTCTTAACATCATTACAATTATTGGAATATTGTTCAAGATCACCTTTTATTATTTGATTCCATAAAAAGTTTGCATATATCAATAAAGAGTTACTGAATTAACATTGTAAACAAGAGTTGTTTAAACAAGTCAAATGCGTCTTACTCAAAGAATTGAGAGTACCTCAATATAATAGGAGAAAAGTATGACTTCCTAGCCATTATTGAGAAACAAGTGTTGTGATAATAAGATGCATTCTCTATATAGTTTAATAAGAAGTCTATTGTACACTATCATGTTTATAAAGATTCTCTCGGCTAAAATGTTTGAGAATCTCCTAGTAAGACTAGGATTACCAGGTTAATAACCTAGGGCAAGTGGGAGAAAAATAAGGTTGGGATACCATGGTAAACTATGGGTATGGTATGCCCTAGTTTATTGTATTTCTCTATAAAACTCAGAAACTCAGTTTTATATATTTGGATATATAAGTTACCACTGGACCTTTAGTCCAAGTGGGAGCTTGTTGGGTTTTATGTCCTAAAACTCGTGGTTTGTAAGCAATAAAACTTATTCTGAAAATTCAATAAGTTATTGAATATATGTATTGCTTATTTCGTTTTATAAATAAATCATAAAAACTAAAAGATCCATAACTATTACATGAGTACTTGAACTTTATGTGGAGACATAAAAGTGGATCAGGTTCGAGTAAATAGTCAAAATGGTCTATAGTATATGAATGGGGTTGGGTGCCTTATTCTGGTAACACTATTGGATGCGATCTACTCTATAGTTGTTACAAAGAGTTGTAAGATGCTATAGACGAAGTGATCCTAATTCGTACATGTTATGACATGAGAAGTGGGGGCATCCTGTGCAATGGGTTTGTACAAGATCGGACCACGAAATCAGTCACTCTTACTTTATAACGTAGTTTACTATTTAAGACTGATTATTTCATAGCGATGACCTAGGTAACTTGACCTTAATCTTGAGCTAACTATGAACTCTTGTTTATTCAGAATTATCCTTAGATTTGCATAGGTGAGGGTTGACTCAACAACGCCGGCTCAATAAACCTCCATTTCAGAGGTAAGACCGGGTAGATAGCTGAGGAAATATGGTGCAAGATGGAATTCACTCCTACCCATTTTCAGGGATAGTAGAGAGGTTATTCCCTTAAGTGTTGACTCCGAGTCTTGAACAAGGGCCTCACCCTCTCAATGGCCCCAGAGGGACTCGATTTATTGATCAGATCACAAATAATTGTTCATTAGAGGATCAATGGGACTTAAGGAACAAGAGATAATTTTGGGGTAAAACAGACATTTGACCTAACCGTTATTACAAACAACATGTGAAGGGTTAACTTACTAATCAAGGTTATATCTAGTGGACATAATATATCTAAAGTGAAGGGATTGCACCTATGGGCTTTAGTGGAGTGGCCCATTAATTAACGAATAAGGGTTAATTCAGTAAAAAGAGTTTAGCCAATTAATCTCGGATTGTTGGAGCTCATGATCTGTAGGTCCACGAGGTCCCCCTACTAGCTTATAAATGGATTAGCCTTAGTAAGCGTGATAAGTTATTTTGAAATGTTCAAATTAGAATTAAGGAAATTAGTAATTATATGTGATATAATTACGCGTATAATTTTAGAATTACACGGAATTGGAGAATTTAATCATACTTAAATATGATTTTAAATATTAAATTCATGTATAAGGATTCATGAAGGTGGAATTTGGTAAAATTAATTTAATATTTGATATTAAATTAATTAGAATTAATTAAACTGTTTAATTAATTAATTATTATTAATTTTATTAGAAAATTAATTTATGAAATTAATTTTGTAAAATTAATAACGTTTTTCAATTTTGAAATCAAATTGATTTTGAAATCATTTTGTAAATCGGAAAAATATTGGAAAATGAAAAGTTGGAAAACTCCACTTTCTCAATTGACTAGCTCACTCAAACTCCACCGTTTCTCGATTCAATCTTCTAAGCATGAGGTGCTCCTCATGCACCAATCTCCATTGTATGATTGTCATGAAGGATCTCTTATTCAAGAGAACCAGTGAGCGGAAGCAAGATCTTTTCAAGCCCATTGTGAAAGAATAAATGCATTCACAAACATACAAGAACAGTTATGCATTATAGAGAAAATTACAGTATGCTTTCTTACTAAACAAACGGAAACAAAAGACATACCTTTAAACAAGACACAATCATCTGGTAAACTCTCACTCTTGTCACAATTGTCTAGAAAAATCTCGCTCTTGCTGCAATCGTCCAGCAAAATCTTGCGCTTGCTGCAATTGTCCAGCAAAGTCTCGTTGTCGTTGCAATCACGAACTGTCTGATCCTCGAACAGCAACTCTTAACACTATCGCTTGGTAACTTTGGTATTCTCGGAGTGAGAATCCAGGAAGTGTGGGCACTGTGTGAATTTGGTAGAGGGAAGGAGGATGTAAATGGTCGAACTACACGATCGAGTAAATGGGAGAAAGGTTTAGTCTATTGCATAGACAGTGGGTACTTAATCGTCTGGTAAACCCTCGCTCTCGTGAGCAATTGTCTAGCAATCTCTTGCTCTCGTGAGAAACCTCTCGCTCGATTGTTTAGTCTCTCGAAAGGGCTATCGTATAGCTTTCTTTCGCTCAATCGATTAGTAAAATGATAACAAATTGATAATGATGCGATTCTAAAAAAAATGAAAATTCTTTTCATTCTCTTCAGTTATTCAAATCTAAAAATAACTTTTCACTTTCAATCGGTTAATGGAGAAAAGAATAACCACCCACAATTACCATATAGTTGTTTTATTATAAATAAATATAATAACTCATTTGCCATATTATATTTATAACCTATAGTTTTAATATCACATCATACGTAATATTTAAACCCTAGTTCTTTTCTTCTTTATTTAATATAAATCATATTTCTATCAATTCCACCAACTAATGTATCTAATACATCAAATCAATTATATCACATATAATCGAGCCAATTTAATTATATCATATATAATCAAATTCCCTCTTGTTAATTTGAACACTTCAAACTAACCCACACACTGATTCTCAACTTGAATTCATTGAGCTACTAAGAGGAGCTTATGGATCTATAGCTTGAAGCTTGAATGGTACATGAATAACTTACTAAACTCTTTAATCATGATATCCACCATTCGTTAACTGTCGGGCACTCCACTATAGACTGATAGTTGCACTCTTCACACTACATATATATTTTTGTGTCCATTGGATATAACCAATCAACAGTACGATAATCTTTCACAGATCGCTCGTAAGTACAGCTGAGCCAATTTACCATTTTTCCTCTATAGTTACATCTAACTCCTTAAGTACCACTGATTCCTCTAATGAACAATACATCATAGTCCTACTATGAGTGAACACTTCTTGGGCCACGAGAAAGTGTGTGGCACCACATTGTTCAAGCCCCAGAATCAGTCCTTAAGGGAGCAATTTATCTACTTACCCCTGCTTTGGGGAAGGAGTAAATTCCATCTTGTTTAACTAAGTTCCCAGCTCCCCAATCAGACGAATCCCCAAAGTGGTAGGTTTGAGTCGGCAATCTGGCCACTCGTACCCATGCAAATCAAAGAACCGCCCTCATAGGCAAGAGTACCCACAACTCAATCCAAGGCACCAAGAGGATAATAAGGAAGTCCTAGTAGTGGTTCACGAGTAGAAATCAAGGAGATTGCAGCTAAAGATCTTGAATAAAAGGTACTTCAAAGGTTAGTGTTGAAAGCATGCTTACTTTAAAGCCAAAATTAATGAATTAGAATGCTTAATAATCCTGTTTTACTTTCGCTGCTTGCTTCCTTGATACAACATTAGCTTGCCCCCCACGAGTGTCATGTGAACATTCAACTACGAGCCAGTCGCTTTTTTCAGTTTAAACTCGTGCCTTATGACCTTTTATGGCAGTGGAGTTGCGATCAATTATTTCTTGCGTTGATCACGATTCTTGTCTTCGTTTTGGCTTGCCTCCACAGGTGTCATACGGACATCTAACTATGAGCCAGTTCCAATCTCAACGCTTTATTTATTTATATATTATTTGAATTTATTTATTTGTTATTTTTTTTGGATATATTCAAGGAGATTAACAAATTTTGAAAGCTTTTATGTTCACAAAATTTTTTTCCCCACCCCAAATTTAGAGGGCAGCAAGGTCCTCGTTGCTGGAGAAGACAATTATCTGATGGAATTAGAAAGCTATTGTAAAAGAAGTTTGACGTAAAGCTTGCATACTTACTGAATCCTAGAAATAATTTCAAAGGAAAAAAAATCCAAAAACTTAATATTGATGCCAATCTAGGAATTAGTGTTAGAGCATAATTTCATCATTGAGGTCATTATTGGCAAACAAAGCAATAGAAAATTAATAGGCGATCAAAATTATATGTGTGATGCAAACAAAGGAAAAGGTGCAAAAGATAGACAAAATTCCATCGAATTTATATTCATTTATTGGGGCGATGATACAAGAGAGTGAAAGTGGCATAAACTAAAATAAAACAAAAGAAACAAGGAAGGACACCACCCCAAAATTTAGTTTTCTCATACATCGTTGTTGCGATCTCACGATGGGTTTTCATTGGGAAACTGCAATGGGTTCTGAAGATGCAGGGGAATAGGTGGCACCACCACTAAGTGAGCGACGAAATTCTGAAAGAATTCGATCATATAATGGAATTGGTCGTGTTGTCTTTGCGGCAACTGTCGAATGAAGTCAGGCGTTCTACTCTGCTGGTCTCGAACAAACTTCTTCAACTCGTTTTGTTGTCTAACGAGTTCGTCTTGCTGTCACCTTAGCTTGTTCATTTGCATTTGAAGTGATTGTTGTTGCTACGATAGGTCATCGATACCCCCTAAGATTGGTTCACGGAGGTCATCGTGAAAGAATCTGTACCATTCCTTTTCAGGGTCAATACCTTCAGATTCATTTTCTTTGTTGTGTTGCATTTCTTCACTAGGCTAACGCTCACTATCCTCGCCTATGCTTGAGCCAGCGCCTATTTCAATCCTAAGCAATGGCAAGCTTGGGTCATCAGTAGTGATGCATGGAGGGCTATCTAATTTAGGGGAAGGTGGTGGGCTTGGTAATTTGGATGCAAGAGGAAGGACAAGAAGAGGTTCATTTTCAGAAGCCGGTGTTGGCTTTTCAAGCAATGGAGGGAGAACGTTGAGATCAACGCTCAGCCTACAAGATTCAGGGTTTAGCTGAAGTGGTGGAGATTTTTCTATTTGGGGCGAGGGTAGCGCTCTTTCTTCAACCACTGATGTGATAACTACTTTTCTTTTCTTTTGCTGCGAGGCTTTTGGGGTCGCCTGGGGATGAGGTTGTTGCTTCGTTTATGGCTTAGATTGGATGTCTGCTTGTGCTGGCAACCTCATTAGGCAGCGGGGGGAATTGATCGCCAGTGTACTTTTCACCGTCACATCCTCTTCTGCTACACAGAGCTCAGTGATGAGTGAAGGGAAGAATAGCTGCCCCTTGGTCTGGAGAAGAATGACCAAATTTGATCTGCGATCAAAAGACCAAAGTTGATAGGGGTTAGCCGCATGATAAAAAAAATGGTCATCACTCTTTCTTTGGAGACCGAATGGTCATGCGTTGTGGGGAGCAACTTTCTTTTGATGAAGTACAACCACATGTTGGCTTCTGGCGTTAGGTTGTGTGGTGACAACGTCTTGACCCCTTTTGCTGAGATGCTCCATTTCGTCCCAGGTAGGGGTACGACCTTTAACGCCTCTTTTTTATCCTCTAATGTTGGGCTCTTGATTATTCTATTCCCCTCGGCATCAGGAATGTCCTCCAAATTATACAAGTGATTAGTCTTCTTAACACCGAATCTGATTCTAGCTTTCCCAACATCTGCTCTGTATCGCCCAGAGTGAGGCTTCCCTTCATAGAACGTGGTCACTATAGATGGCTTGACCGTTCTAGCCCCTTCACAAAAATCTCTCCACCCTAATGCGTTGATCGTATTGATGATGAAAGGCAGTAGAGGCGTGCTTTCCAGGAAGAAGCCCATTTCGATCAGAATTGGGGGCCTCTTCTTTGGAATTCTTTCTTCCTCTATGGTGGGTGCCTTGCCCTTTTCCTCCTTCTTTGTCATCACTTGCTTTTCACTTTTTATTTTCTTGCTCCTTTCTTTTTTTCTTCCACCTTAGATTTTTCAATTTCTTTCTTCTTTCTCGCTTCCTCCTCCCTTAGCAACTGTTTTTCTTCCTTTATCTTTTGCAAATTGCACTTAATGCACTGAGCCTTTTCTTGTCTGGCTCTCTCTTCTTCTTCACTTTCTTCACGTAATTATTTTTCAAATTCCATCGCAGCTCACTTCACACTATCTAATGACTTCTCAGGCTAAGGTTACGATGAAATTCCCACGCGTTCATGCTTCTCATCCTGAATCTCATGGTGAAGCTCTGTTGTTGCGATTAAGGACTCTCCTTCCTTATTCCTCCTAGGCCTTCCTTTACCCTTTTGGCCTTTCTTTGAAATTCTTTTGCCAACACCTCTGCAAAAGAGGTGGGAACACTGACTCCATTGCTTCTTTTCCATTCCCCTTTTGCATTTTTCTTACAAGGGGCTCCCCTTCCACATCAACCAATTCAATTCCACCTTGTTTCCTCTTACTCACCGCATTGCCAGACCCAAGCAGCGATGCTTCAGCGCCATCCTACCAAATGTCTAGTTGATTTACTACATCTTCATCTAGGGACTCGACCAACTTCAATTTTTTTAGAATGTCCCCATATTCCAAAACACTTTGTCGTCCGCTCGATCATCTACTCCTACCTACTCTTACGAGGTGGTGTCCCCATCAGCTTCTTTTCAACTCATCTCTTTTCCAGTTGCCGCTGCATCAACCTACCCGCCACCATCCATGATGGTCTCACCATCGCCATTTAACCTTACAATCATCCCATTAGCAACAGCCGCATCTCAATCTTTATCTCCACACAACCACCTATAACCAGCGACCTCCATCACAAGCGAAACAAGGCGAAGGGATGTACGAGCGGTTATTTGGAATGTAAGTGGAGGAGATATAATCAGAAGGGAGCTAAATGGAAGGCTTTGAAGTTTTACCGAAAATTTTTTATGATTAAGAGGGTTTAGGGTTTTTGGTAAGCGTGAAGAAGTGGGTCATTCGAGAAGAAGGGTCTAAATAAGCGAAGAATGGAAGAGGGAACAATAGACTATCTCGCGATTCGAGATAATCATAATGTTGCGCGTAATAAAGGTGAACTGATAGAATGTCAGGCAACGCATCTTTTCATCGAATTAGGGTAGGATGACATATTGTTCCCTAACCTGCGATGAGTTCTTTTGAAGATACCTTGGGCTACAATTCCCACGCATTACCAATCTCATCGCATCATTCATCGCCTCTGAAACCCCAATTACCCTCTTCTCAAAATTTGAAATTAGTAAGCAGTCATTGATCAAAAACAAAGAAGCTAGAAGAACAACAATAAGAAATAAGCAATTAAATGAAAAGAGCATAAGTATAAAAGGATACCAAAAAAAAAGACACGATGCATCCCATAATGGATATTACTTTATGGCGCAGGTGATAGCATGTTTGCTTGGTTATTACGCGTTATATAAAAGTTATGTAGTAATGACGAGACATTGCATGAAACATGACACATAGGTTACTTTATAATTGTTATAAACGCCTCGTTATGTGCAATACTTTTTAGTTATTTCTTTTTAAGAGTTAAAGAGAAATTAGAACTAAAAGAAATAAGATAGACATGCATGCTCACTTAGGTTTAATTCATGGTTTTAAAATGTTTAGAACTTGGATCACATAGACCTAAGATCACGGTTCTAATATGATTAGCAACCCAAAGGCTTTAATCTTTTAATCAGTTTAATAGGATTAAATTGGTTAATAAAAGGTTAAAGTGTAGCAAATCTATCTCTAAGGGACCTTTTGTCTAAGGCGGGTTCTGTCAAGGCTGGGGTATTTAAGATGACGGAAACATAACACCCCTACCTGGGAACTTACCTGAAAAGGTGAATTAAATAGATTTGATGCATGCGTGCAAGTTAAGGACAATCTATTAAAGTGTTTAAATATGACTACTTGAACTTGTTTATATTTCATAAACAAACGTTGTTTATGAGCAGGCTTTAAAAAGACCACTTAGACTAAAATCAGTAGTTGAATTATCTAGGTTAATGAATCCCTAGGTAGAACATTCAGTGGGAGGTACTTGAGGCATAAGATGCTTCAATCAAACCTTTCATTTTTCTCTTAAAGTCCACACCGTGAGATCTATCCTCGGCCTCGCGGCACCTTTGGCGTGTCCCCCCAACGGATGGTGTTTGGGTAGGTCAATATCAAGGTGGATGGAGAGAATGTTCATAGTAAGTGGGAGCGGGAAGTGCGACAGCATATCCCTCGGTCTCCCTCGTGAGGTTGAATAAAGTTGCTGCATTGTAACGATAAAAATTAATTCCTTATTGTGCATGCATTGTGATATAGATAATATGCTACAAGCTCATGTCCCTAGCAACGGCGCCATAAACTTGATGACTGAAATTTGTATCTCTTTATCTTTATGGAAATAGACAATGATGAATATGAATGATACAAGCTCATGTTACCATAAACTTGTAATGGTAAAAATGGAATGTTGTCTATCTATTGCGCTGATGAGTGAATAAATGATGCTCTAGATGCGCTCAAGTGCTTTGTGATAAAGATAATTTTATGCAATACTACGTTCTAAGTGTCTGCATTGATAGTGATATGCTCGTAGTATGCAATGAAGTAGTGCGTGTCACAAGTTTCCTTGCGCTGAAACCAAGTATAATTCCAATGCAAGTTTCTCAGAGTGATCCGAAGTCTAACATGGGGATTGTTGTCGTTAATGCGATACTTATGTGATACATGCAATCGGTTTTAAGAATGAATAAAGAATTTTTGTTTGTACAGAAATATAAATTGCGATGAAAGTAAAAATGCGTTGATAAAGTAAAATGCATTGTCAAGTAAAAATGCGTTGATAAAGTAAATTCCTAAACTACTATGATACATGATACATGGTACTGGGGTCAAGGACTGACTGTGAAGTTGTACAAAAGTGTCGATGAATGCGATGGAAAGTCTTATGAATGAGGCAGAAAGAGAAAGAGTAAAAAGTAAAAACATTGCAAGTTCGACAATCGTGTTAAGGACGCAACTAAGGTTCCGCTTTCCCTTGGCTTACACCTCTCGGTGATCGGCCGCGTTCTCATATGTCTATGGTGAAATAGAGATGAACGTGATGAATGCAAGGTTGTTTAGATCTCTGGAAATACTTCTCGCTTTAGTTAACGCATTCTTCCAACCTTCTCTCGATAGGCGGAATAACATCTTCACTTCTGCTCTCACAGGTGAAGATGCTGTCGAGCATGCTTTAACTAAACTTAATTAATTCCTTAACACAAATTTGACTCACTCGCTTAATTCTCGCTTTTTACCTCGATGATTAAGAACACATCATGGAGAAAATGGATGATAAAAGTATGGAAAGAGATAGAGAGATGATAATGATGACGATGATAACATTTATTTCTAAAATTGAGCGTTTGATACATGTTGTGAATGAAGGATTACAGAAGATGAACACAAAAGATGAATTAGAGGATAGAAACAAATACGGAAAGAGTGTCAACATCTTGATACAGATCCCGATCGGAGATTTGCGCTTGTCGGCGTATAGAAGTGGTGGAGAGGAAAGCTTCCCTCTCAGGCTTGCTTTTCCAGTAGAATTGACCTTTTCATAGAGCTTCAGCTTCGGGAATTGGAAGAATTCTTTGCTCGGAGACTCACTCAGATTTACTCTATAGTCACTTCAGACCAGCCTCTCTCTCTCTCCCCATTTCAGTATATCAGTCTCAGTATATCATGTATATCATGTATATCTTTCAGCGAATTTGAGAAAGGTATTTATAGGCGAGACCTTGGCACTTTGAATTTATGGTCCCCATTGTCTAATTATGGTAGCTCCTGAAATGGTGGAATGGAAAATTCCTTTCTGTTTCACGATCAATCCGTTAGAATTGCACAACTAAAAGCTGTACACTTGTCAGAATCGTCCGTGAATGCGTTGCTCTTCACATCTTCGATCTATCGCCACATGCGGTGTTGTTTTTTATTTTCACCACGATCCTAATCATCGAGGTTCTAATGTTCGCTCTCACAGAGGCTTGTCCTTCTATTCCAGCTCCAAATGCCTTTCGAATGTTCGGGAGGCATATGAGTGATGGACAAGGGAGAATGAGAAGGGCCCGAGCTTATATCTTGGCAAGTCTTTCTGATGTCTTGGTCAAGAAGCATGAGCGCTATGGTCTCAGCCCGTGAGATCATGGAGTCCCTGCGGAATGTTGGACAACCGTCTGAACAGCTTATGCATGAGGCTCTTAAATACATATTCAACTCCAAAAGCAAGAAGGCACCTCTGTTCGTGAACATGTGCTAAACATGATGGTCCACTTTCAATGTGGCGGAGGTTGAATGGTCTACCATCAATGAGGGCAGTCAGGTTAGCATAATCCTGCCATTCTTTGCTGGAGAGCTTCCTGCACTTTGTTAGCAATGTGATTCTTAACAAAGTGAAATATAACCTTACAACTCTCCTCACGAGTTGCAGACATACAATTCTTTACTGAAAAGTAAGGAGAGGCAGAAGGGTGAGGCAAATGTTGCTTCATCCTCAAGGACGTTCATAGAGGTTTGACCTCAGGAACGAAGTATGCACTTCACTTCTAATTCTGCAAAAGGAAGAAGAAGAAGGCTAGTAAGGGAAAAGGGAAGGCACCTGTTAACCCACCGCATGTCGCCCCGAGGAGACGTCCACCAGTTGCTTAGAGAAAGT
>NC_052359.1:66511443-66523298 GCF_009727055.1 Benincasa hispida
GTTTCCATTGCAACTAAGATGGACATTGGAAGAGGAACTATCCTCGGTATCTGAAGGAGAAGAAAGCAACCAAGGCTAAGGCCAAGGCGGATAAAGGTAAATGTAATTTACTTGTGCTCGAAACTTGTTTAGTGGAGAATGATGATTCTGCCTAGATAATTGATTCAGGCGCCACTAACTATGTTTGTTCTTCTTTTCAGGGGATTAGATCTTGGCGATAGCAGAAGGCTGGTGAGATGATGATACGAGTAGGCACCGGGCATGTCGTCTCAGCTGTGGCAGTGGGAGGACTTCGGTTGACTTTATAGAATATGTTTCTAATTTTAAATGATGTATATATTGTTCCTCAACTAAAAAGGAACCTAATTTATGTAAAGTGCTTATTGCAATGTAAATACACTGTTTCTTTCAATTTGAGTAAAGCGTTTATTCATAAAGATTGTGTTTTTATTTGCACAGCAAATCTAGAATCGAATTTATATGTGCTAAGGCCATTAGCCATTAATTCCCTTCATAATACTGAAATGTTTAGAACTACAGTAACTCAATCAAAACGTCAATGAATTTCTCCAAAAGAAAATGCCCAACTTTGGCATCTACGTTTAGGGCACATAAATCTCAATAGGATTGAGAGATTGGTGAAGAATGAACTTCTAAGTGAGTTAGAAGAAATTTTTTTACATGTGTGCGAATCTTGCCTTGAGGGTAAGATGACTAAACAACCTTTTTACCGGAAAAGGTTCTAGAGCCAAGGAGCCTCTTGAGTTAGTACATTCTAACCTTTGTGGTCCTATGAATGTGCGAGCCCAAGGAGGCTATGAGTATTTTATAAGTTTTACTGATGATTACTCCAGGTACGGGCATGTTTATCTTTTGCAACAGAAGTCTAAATCCTTTGAGAGTTCAAGGCTGAAGTTGAAAACGCATTAGATAGACGGATTAAAACACTTTGATCAGACCGAGGTGGAGAGTTTTTAGACTCCGCATTCTAGGACTATTTGATAAAACATAGAATCGTTTTCCAACTCTCAGTACCGGGTACACCTCAGCAGAATGGTGTAGCAGAGAGGAAAAATAGGACCTTGTTAGACATGGTTTGTTCGATGATGAGTTACGCTTCCTTACCGGACTCATTTTGGGGTTTTGCAGTGGAGACTGCGGTGTACATACTCAACTGTGTTCCCTTCAAGAGTGTTGCAGAACACCTCTAGAGTTGTGGAACGGGAGTAAAGCTAGTTTAATTCATTTCCACATTTGGGGTTACCCTGCACATGTGTTTGAGGCTAATCCCAAAAGTTGGAACGACGATCGAAGGTTATGCCCTCTTTGTAGGCTACCCTAAAAGATACACGAGGGGTTTATTTTTATGATCCAACGGAAAATAGAGTGTTTGGTTTCAAACAACGCTACTTCCTGAAAGAGGATCATATAAGGGAGCACAGTCCACGGAGCAAAGTCATGTTTGCGTGAGCTTTCCCAATGACACTACTGAAAGTTCAACAAGAGTTTTTGAAGAGCCTGCTACATCAACAAGAGTTGTTTATGGGAGTTCATCCAGTAGATCGGTTCCACCTCAAGAGTTGAGGGAGCCTCGACGTAGTTGAGAGGGTTGCAAACCCACCTGTTTGCTATCTGGGTTTCACGAAAATCCTTGCTATGGTAGCAAGATGCGACATTTGAGGATCTGTTGTCTTATAAGAAGGCAATGGAGAATGTTGATCGGGATGAATGGGTCAAGGCCATGGATCTCGAGATGAAGTCGATTGTACTTCAACTGAGTATAGGATCTTAAGATTCAACCTGATGGGGTTCGCCCTATAGGGTTGTAAATGGATCTACAAGCGCAAACGGGGTGCTAATGGGAAGGTACAGACTTTCAAGGCTCGACTTGTGGCAAAAGATTATACCCAGGTAGAGGGAGTCCGACTATGAGGAGACTTTCTCGCCTGTTGCCACGTTAAAGTTGATCTGCATCCTCCTGTCCACTGTCTCAAGCATCATACATTGACAAGAATGTTGCTCAAGTACTCGATGCAGGACTCCAAGAGGGGTCTACCTGCCGTTCAGGCATGGAGTCACTTTGTCTAAGGACATGTGTCCAAAGATGCCTCAAGAGGTCGAGGAGATGAGACGAGTCCAATATGTGTCTACCGTTTGGCAGTTTGATGTATGCGATGCTCTGTACTCATCCAGACATCTGCTAACACTGTAGGCATAATCAGTAGGTATCAGTCTAACCTGGCTAGGGTCACTGAACCGTAGTGAAGGACATCCTCAAGTATCTTCAGAGAACGAGGGAGATAACAATGCTCGTGTATAGATCTAGGGATTTGATCCTTACTGGATACACGGATTCTGACTTTCAGACTGATAAGGACTCTCGCGAGACCACATCAGGGTCAATCTTTACTCTTAACGGAGGGGTTGTAGTGTGGTGAAGCACTAAGCAGGGGTGCATCACCGACTCCACTATGGAGGCGGGGTACGTAGCGGCTTGTGAAGCTGCTAAGAAGGCCGTCTGGCTCATGAAGTACTTGACAGAATGGGAAATTGTTCCAAATATGTCTAGGCCCATTACCCTTTTATTGTGATAATAGTGGGGCAGTGGCGAACTCTAAGGAGTCAAGGAGTCACTGGCGCGGTAAACACATAGAGCGAAAGTATCATTTGATCCGCGAGATAGTGCATCGAGGGGATGTGATCATCATGCAGATCTCTTCAGAGCATAATGTTGCTGACTCGTTTACGAAGGCTCTCACGGGTACAGTGTTTAAGGGTCACCTACGGAACATGGGTCTATAGGATCACCCATGGCTGAACTAGGGCAAATGGGAAATTTTATTGTACTGGGCTTTTATTCCCTAGTTTATTGTTTTGTACTAAGTTTTTTGTACACCCCACTTCGCTTTAGGACAAGTGGGAGATTGTTGGGTTTGATGTCCTAAAGTCTCGTGTCCTGTAGTATGTAAACAATATATATGAACACCAGTGATTGTTAATATATGATATTTACTTCACATCTTGTTGTTTTGCTCAGTTATTTGTTTGTTTGCTTTACCACAAACCAATAAACATAAAATCTCTGGTTATCTGTATGTGACTCAAGCATGTATGTGGTGACATACAAGTGGATCATGTTTTGAGTGATAACCAAAATGGTCTGTAGTATATGGATATAGGAGGGAAACCTTATCCTAGTAATGTTACAGACACGACCCGCTATATGGAATGGTCACAAGTGTTGTGACTTTCCACAGATGGTCTGATCCTGATCATTTGTGTTGGGGACATGCGAGTGGGGGCGTCCTATACAAAGAGTTTGTATGGAATGTATATCGTTTATGTTTCAGTCACTGTGAAATCAGAGCGATCTAAGCCTGCTCATGGAACTTTTGGTATGAGATCCTTCAGCAGGGACTCCGTGTACCCCATCATTTGGTCTTCCCCAAGTCTATGGAGATCTTTTCACGATTGAAATCCCCTCCATAGTAAGGCTCGATCCTTTGTCCATTCACTTTGAATTTTTTGGTCCCATCTTCACTAATCAATTCTATGGCTCCATGCGGGTAGACTTCTTTGATGATGAATGGTCCTAACCAACGCAATTTTAGCTATCCTGGAAAAAGATGCAATCGAGAGTTAAACAATAAGACTTTTTGGCCAATTTCAAAATCTTTCTTACGGATGCGTTGATCATGCCAATGCTTTGTTTGTTCCTTGTAGATTTTGGCATTCTCATATGCCTGTAGCCTCCATTCATCTAATTCCAACAGTTGAAGCTTCCTCGCCTCTCCTGCGGCCTTCGGATCAAAGTTAGGTTTTTTTGTAGCCAAAAATGCTTTGTGTTCAAGTTCTAACGGTAAGTGGTAGGCTTTTCCAAAGACTAGAGCATATGGGGACATTCCTATGGGAGTTTTGTATGCAGTGCGATATGCCCATAACGCTTCATCTAATCTTTGAGCCCAATCTTTACGCGTCAGTTTAACAACTTTTTCCAACACTGTCTTGATTTCCCTGTTTGATATCTTAGCCTGACCATTTTTCTGGGGGTGATATGTTGTGGCTATTTTATGGTGAACGTTGTATTTGATAAGAATTTTGTTAATGATGCGATTGATGAAATGTGTGCCTTCATCGCTTACAATAGCACGCAAAGTGCCAAAGCGAGTTAAAATGTTTACTGTAAGAATTTTGAGACCGTGATCGCATCATTCGAGCATAGGAAATTACCTCCACCCATTTGGATACATAGTCAATAGCTAACAAGATGTAGTTGTGGCCATTAGATGGCGGAAATGGCCCTATAAAATCGATCCCCCAAACATCAAATAATTCCACCTCCAGAATAACATTCATTGGTATTTCTTTTTTTCTTTTAAATGGTCCCGGTGCGTTAGCACACCTGTCGCACTTCATGACATATTCGCATGCATCCTTAAATAAGGTGGCCTAGTAGTATTCGCTCTAAAGACCTTTGCAGCTGTGCGTTGACTCCCGAAAATCCCACCATAGGGTGATTCATGACATTGATAGAGGATACATTGAAATGCTGTCTCTAGAACGCATTGTCTTAGGATATGGTTAGGACCTCTTTTGTACAAGTTGGGCTTGTCCCAATAATAGAATTTACAATCATGCATGAGCCTTTTCTTTTGTTGAGAGGTATATTCTTCGGGAAATTGTTTGCAAACTAGAAAATTGACAATGTCTTCATACCAGGGCAAGTACTCATCGATCTTTAACAACATTTCATCAGGGAATGAGGCGTTTATAAAGGGTTGTATGTGATCATTTTCATGATTTTCAAGTCGTGATAGATGATCTACGACTTTATTCTCTGACCTTTTTCTGTCTATTATCTTTGTGTCAAACTCCTGAAGCAATAGAACCCTTCTGATCAATCTTGGCTTCACATCCTTCTTTGTCATCAAGTATTTGATAGCAGAATGATTTGTGTAAATGATGACCTTTGATCCCAACAGATAAGGTCAAAATTTTTCCATGGCGAAAACCACTGCCAGCAACTCTTTTTTAATAGTTGTATAATTCTTCTGGGTGTTATTGAGAGTCTTACTTGCGTATGCGATGGGGTGAAGGATCTTTTCTATTCGTTGAGTCAAATTTTCTCCCATCGCATATCCACTGGCATCGCACATAAGCTCAAATGGTTTTGTCCAATCAGGCGAGATTAGAACTAGAGCTAAAACAAATGCATTCTTCAATTTCTCAAATGCGATCAGGCAATTTGTATCAAAGTCGAAAGGTCTATCAACCTCTAGTAGCATGTTCAGTGGCCTGGTAATTTTTGAGAAATCCTTGGCAAATCTTCGATAGAACCCAACATGTCCTAGAAAACTTGTCAAGGTCTTCACATTTGTAGGAGGCGATAGCTTTTCAATGGCCTCGATCTTTGCTTTATCAACCTCTAGGCCAGACTTGGAAACCTTGTGTCTAAGAACAATTCCCCCGGTCACCATGAAGTGACACTTCTCCCAATTAAGAACCAGATTCGTGTCCCCATACCTCTTTAGGATCTTCTCCAGATTTTCCAAGCACACTTCGTACGTTTTTCCATAAATTGAAAAATCGTCCATGAATATTTCAACGGAATCCTTAAGATAATCTGAAAAGATAGCCATCATGCACCTTTGAAATGTGCTAGGGGCGTTGCATAATCCAAAAGGCATGCATCGAAAAGCAAACATCTCATATGAGCATGTGAATGTCATTTTCTCTTGGTCCTCATGTGCGATCATAATTTGATTATACCCCGCATATCCGTCCAAAATGCAAAAGTAGTTGTTCCCCTCATCCTGTCCAACATTAGGTCAATAAAGGGCAAGGGGAAATGATCCTTTTTTATCGCAACGTTGGGTTTCCAGTAATCCATGTAGATCCTCCAATCGGTGACTGTATGCGTCGGTATTAACTCGATGTTTTTATTAGGTGCAACTGCCATTCCCTCTTTCTTAGGGACACACTGCACTAGGCTCACCCATTTGCTATCTGAGATGGGAAAAATAATTCCTACATCTAACCATTTGATGATTTTCTTTTTGACAACTTCTTTCATCGCAGGGTTCAACCTGCATTGAGGTTCAAAAGAGCCTTTCTGACCTTCTTCCAATCTGATTTTGTGCATGCAGTAGGATGGACTTATACCCTTAATGTCAGCAAGAGTCCACCTTATTGCTTTAATGTACTTTTTCAATACTTCAAGTAGGGCTGCTTCTTTTTCTTTGAAAAATGCAAATGATATGATAACTGGTAAGGTCTCATTCTGTCCAAAGAAAGCATACTTCAAATGGACAAGTAACACCAACTCCAGGACTGGAGGTTGTTCTAGTGAGGATTTGTTCAAGCCTTGTCCTTTCTCCATGTTCAATGGTTCACAATTTTTCTGTTTTTCTGTGATCGCATAACATGATTCGACTGAAGCGTTGATTTCTTTGTTTGATCCTGACTCTTCATTTATTTCCCAGTCAAAGCTGCTGGGAGTTTCCTCGTCTGTATTGCATGAGTTTACTTTGTTTGGAAAGCTCATCGCCTTAATGATATTGAACTTCAGCTTTTGGCCATTAACATGCATTGCAATTTCTTCTTTATGCACATCGATCTGGGATCTTCCAGTGGAGAGGAATGGTCGCCCGAAGATAATAAGGACATCTTTATCAGCTTCGTAATCAAGTATGATGAAGGTCGTAGGGAGGATGAATTTATCCACTTTAACCAACATATCTTTCAACTTTCCTTCCTGATGCACAAACGATCTGTCTGCTAACTGGAGGGTCACTGTGGTCGGAGTAAGCTGTCTGATCTCCAATTTTTTAAAGATTAACAAGGGCATCAGATTTATGCTTGCCCCTAGATCGCATAAAGCATGCCCAACATAAATCCCTCCGATTGGACAAAGTATTGTAAAACTCCCAGAGTCTCGCTTCTTTAGGGGAATTATTGTGCTATTGTCTTGCGTTAGAGCTACCATCTTGTACTTACCTATGCTCATTTTCTTGGATATAATATCCTTTAAGAACATAGCATAGGTAGCCATTTGCTCTATTGCTTCAATGAAAGGGATGTCGATGTGCAGCTGCTTCAATATTCCAAGGAAACGTTGATATTAACTTTCATCGCTTTTCTTCCTTTTCAGCCTTTGTGGAAACGGAGGCGATTGCACCTCCTATGGTGTTGGTGTTGTAGGAGTTGTTGAGGTATGCTTTTTGTCTTCTTTATTTTCAGACTCTTTGTGTGATTTCTTTTTTACAGCCTCTATTGTTATACACCCACTCCGTAATGTCACCGCCTGACATTTTCCTTGCTCTTATCCCTCATGTTGTGAGGAATCTTTGTGGTGCTTAGGAGTGCTCCTTGTGGCTAATTTTTCAATTCACCTGCAATATGTCCCAATTGTACTTCAAGATTGCAAATGGATGTTGCTTGGTTTTGAAGCACTATTTCATTTTTTGTATATATTCTTTCAGTAAGTTTTCTAAGGAAGAGGATGTTGATGCCTGCGATGAACTAGTTGTTTGCTGATATCCATTTGATCTTTGATGTAACCCTAGTGCTCCATCTCTATGGGCATTTTGAGAGCTAGATTGTGTTTATTATTGATTACCACCCCAAGAGAAATTGGGATTATTTCTCCAACCAAGATTGTAAATGTTGGAAAAAGGATTATTTTTAATGAAGTAAACAAGTTGTGGATTGTGCAGGCACTCCTCAAAGGAATGAGGCTCCTCATAAAGGACACAACTTCCATTGTTTACCTGGGCGATCACGTTCATCTGCCCGCCTCTCATACCGGTCTTGACCATATTCATTGCCTGCAACAAATTCATCATTGCACTTACTTATGTTTGTAGTGTTGCGATAGCATCATTACTCTAACTTCTGATCGTTCTTGATCCGTATTCATTTACTTTCCAATCTTCATGATTCTTCGAGATCTGATCCAAAATATTCTTAGCCTCAATATATGTCTTATCCAGTATTCCTCCTGCCATAGCACCATTCACGACAGTCTATGATCCTGAGTTCAAACCATAATAAAAGATTTCTATCTCGAGACACTCAAGAAGTCCGTTATGCGGACAATCCCTAATTAATATTTTGAATCTTGCCCATGCATCACTAAGCGTTTTGGATTCTTCCTGATGAAAGTTTGTAATCAGCCTTCTTCTCTTTGCATTTTCCATTGGCTGGAAATACTTTTTCATAAACTTCTCTACTACTTGTTCCCAAGAAGTTATTTCTCCTTGTTCAAGTGAGTATTCCCATTTTTTAGCTTCATCGCATAGTGAAAATGGGAATAATATGAGTCGTACTTCCTCTGGTGTGATGTTTAAAAATACACAGATGTTGCATATTTCGATAAAACTCCTCAGATGGGTGTGAGGATCTTCACTATATCTTCCCTTGAATTGACCTACCGTCTAAATCATTTAAAGCATTACAGGCTTTATTTCGAATCTTATTCCATCCAAGGTTGGTTGCATGATTCCTGGAGAGAAATCATACAAGTTGGGTTATGCATAATCCCTAATAGGTCTATTGTGATCGTTTGCCAACATAATTGGGTTGGCAAGTGCTTCATCGTGATTGTTTTCTGCTGGTAGTTCCTCTAGGTGGTTCTATTGTTTGGCCATCCTACGAGCTCTGTTTGCCGCCTTCTTCTGTTGGCTCTCTATCTTCTGCGAAAAGTCGTCTCTATTTCTGGGTCGTATACGAGCTCAAGAGTATTTCCTTCACTCATACAGTGCTTGCACCTATCTCACAATCAAGGCTCAATATTCCAAAAGGTCGATGTCTACAAAGATCAATAAGAATAGTCATACCACACTTAATTACTGCAATCCCCGATAATGATGCCAAAAACTTGATGCATTCGTAAAATGCGATGACATGAGTAAGATCTATGAGGTTATAATGCTTTGTTTTATCTGGTGGAACCCAAGTGAAAATTCAACCAAAATCCTAGTAATTCCAAGGTCGAACTCAGAGATTGCTTGTAAATGTGTGGTGAAACTAAAAATATGATCTCAATGCAAATTGAAATGTTCAAACAAAGGGTTGATTGGAGGTGTTATTCTAAGTTTAAAATCTATGCGATGAAAATTATGCCTAAGTGAAACAGAGAGGATTATGGTCATTGGTGATAGCTATGCGATGATAGGGTTGAAAAGAATTTTCATTAACATTTCCTAAGCAACGAAATGGATTATGAATTCAAGCGATGCCTTCAATGTTACGATCATCATTTCTCAGTGTATCCGGCCACATTATCTTATCTCTAAGATGCATGCAATGAGTGTATTCTACAGAAGATATACTTATTTTTAAGGAATATCTCCTTTTGTATTATGAGTTCCAAATCTAAATTCTTTCAAACTCAAATTAAATTTACTTGGAACAATCGTTCGATTTATTCAAGTAATGCATATAAGCATACGTAAAACAAGTTTATCACATAATTCTCTTGTTGCTTAGTAGTGTTAGCTACATACTTCTCAACCCATTAGACAATTTAGCTACGTATGATGGTGATGGATAAGATAAACAACGGATACAATGAATATGTATTCATATTGTAATGTTTGAATTTGTCAAAGTCAAAATTACAATGCAAATATACTTTAAGAGAAAGAAAAGGATAGAGAATCAAGGTGTGGTTTGCAATGTCTTGCTCCCTCCGGCTCTACTGTGACTGCTTCACTCAGATTGTCGAACAATGGTATCCCTCTTTTTCTTCCACAGGAATCCTAAGTTCTTGCTAAGGTATATCTATGGTTGAATAGGAAGGTTTTTTAGCAAAGTTTTCTTCTCAAAATTTCTCTCGTCTCTTTGTATATCCTACAAGGTGATTTCATGTATTTATAGACGTCTGAGGATGCTTTTCTTTTTCTCTTGGTCATGATTGTGCTGATGGGGTGCATTAAATTCCATACTCTGATGCGCCGCCTACAATGCGTCAGAAGTTCATTGAATCTTCAACGAAGTTCTCTTGTCAGCCACCAACTCAAACTGTAATTTGACTCCTACCACCCATGTCATGCTTCATCGCCATAGCTGGTTATGCAATTGTATGTTTGTATCTGATAGCTTTTGGTTGATCACATCAATTAGTTCATGCGGTCATTTGTTCACATGATAGCGATAGCAAGTTTTCTACATAAACATAGCAATATCAGCCCGTAATTCAAATATATCAGATGTTAAAGTTTTATGATTGCATACTTTGATTTTTACATGAATTCTTTGGTACAAGTGTCATAATTTCATACATTTTTCCTATTTTTTTTAAATAAAAAAGGTACAATAACTTGTATTTCTACAAGTTGTCAGAGGGCTGTCATTTAATTTATATGGATGAAAGTGGCCCACTGATTCAATACGCCTACCTTTTGGGGATTCATCTGAGTAGGGAGCTAGAAACTCAACTACACAAGATGGAATTCACTCCTTCTATTTTGTTAGGGTAAGTAGATAAATTGCTCCCTTAAGGGTTGATTCTGAGTCTTGAACAATGAGGGCCCTCACTCTCTCACTGACCAGAGAGAGGTCTAATTATAGTTGAACTATGACTAATTATTCATTAGAGGGATAAGTGGTACTTAAGGAGTTAGATGTGATTATAGGGGTAAAATGGTAATTTTGACCCAATTATACTTACGAACAATTTGTAAAGGGTCAATGCACCGTTGATTGATTATATACAATGGACACAAAAATATATCTACAGTGCGAAGAGTGCAGCTGTGGGTCTTTAGTGGAGTGCTCGATAGTTAATGAATGTTGATCAATTTGGTTAAAGAGTTTAATAAATTAATCTTGTATCATTGGAGCTTCAATCTATAGGTCCATAAGGTCCCCTAGTTAGCTCAATAAGGATTAATGAGAATCAAATTAATTTTGGTTTAATTTGAATTGTTCAAATTAATTAAAGAAAATTAATTGTATGAAATACAATTAATATAATGTATGCCGATACATTATTATAAAGTATAGTATGTGATACATTATAATATAAAGATTTATTGAGAGAATCAAATATTTTAATATAATTTAAATATTGATTATATGAACATGATTCATATAAGAACTTTGGGTTAAAATTAATGTGAATATTATTCATATTAAAACTATATAGTTGGATGAGAGAAGTTCTTATTTGAATATGATTCAAATATTAAACTATATGAATATGATTCATATAGAAACTATAGGTTAAAATTAATATGGATATGATTCATATTAGTACTATACGTTATATGAGAGATTATAAATTATAGGTTATATTATATGTGATATAATATAAACTATAGGTTATATATGTTATATGTGATGCAACATATGTATATATTGTTGGGGTTAATGCCCTAAAGTCTCGTGTTCTGTAGTTTGTAAACTGTTTGTACGAACGCTTGTGTTGTATAATATATGATATTTACTTTACATTTTGTTTTTGCTCAGTTGTATGTTTTATTTGCTTTACCACAAACCAATAACATAAAATCCCTAGTATATGGATATAGGAGGGATATAGGAGGGAAACCTTATCCTGGTAGCGCTACGGATGTGGCCCGCTTTGTGGAATGGTCATAAGTATTGTGACTTGTCACAGATGGTCTGATCCTAAACATTTGTGTAGGGGACATGCGAGCAGGGGCTTCCTATACAAAGAAATTGTATAAGACCTGACCATGAAGTGTTAACATCTCGTTATATAACACCGTTCATGACAGAGACTTCACTTCACTAGGATGACCATAGATAACATGACCTCAATCCTGAGTGAGTTGGGAACTTCTGCAATTGAGGGCGGTTCTTTGATTTGTATGGGTGTGAGTGCCAAG
>NC_052359.1:66523308-66534809 GCF_009727055.1 Benincasa hispida
CTGATTTGGGAGTTGGGAACTCAGCTACACAAGATGGAATTCACTCCTTCCCCGAAGCAGGGGCAAGTAGATAGATAGCTTTCTTAAGGGCTGATTCCAGGGTTTGAACGATGTGGCTTCACACACCTTCTTTAGGCCTGAGAGGTGTTCACACATAGTTGAACTATGTTGTATTGTTCATTAGAGGAATCAGTGGTACTTAAGGAGTGAGATGTAACTACAGGGGCAAAACAATAAATTGGCCCAGCTATACTTACGAGCATCTGTGAAGGGTCATCATACTCATGATTGGTTATATCCGATGGACACAGAAATATATCTGTGGTAAAAAGAGTTCAGTTATTGGTCTTTAGTGGAATGCCTAACAGTTAACTGATGGTGGATCTTGTGGCTAAAGAGTTTAGTCAGCTATTCACGTACCATTGGAGCTTCGAGCCATATGTCCATTAGGTCCCCTGGGTAGCTTGGATAAAGTCGAGAATCAATGTTTGAGTCAGTTTGAAACGTTCAAATTGACAAGAGGGAGTTCGATTTTATATGTTATAATTGGACTGATTAATTATATATGATATAATTGACTAAATGTATGAGATACATTATTTTGGAGGAAATTAGATATAAATAGGATTTATATCAAGTGGAGGAGAAATTACTATAGTAGATATGTGATTGTTCGCTTGCTATCGTGAGATGCTTTAGGAGTGTATAAAGTAAAACAGATTGGAAGAATAAAGTCTAAGTGTTGCGTTCTGCCTTGATACGTTTAAATGAATGCAACACGTTTGGACGTTAGTATTATGCATAAAAGGCACACAACTCCTTATAATACCGTTCAAGTTTTCCTAGATTAAACCCAAGTATAAATCTAATCTAGGTTCCTGGCAAGTCCAGGGTTGATCACAGGGATTCAGTTTCACTAACACAGATTATGCGTTGTCTTTGCAGTAGGAGGTTTTTCCTAAATAAATGTGAAAGGTGTATTATTTACACTAACATACTATGCCTGTGCAAGACAATACAAAAGAGTTGAGTGGAAAATGAAGGATCATGTGAAAATGGTATTTAAGTAGGTGGACGCATCGGTTAAAGAAAATTGCACACAACTGATGTAATGTGGATGAAATGGGATGGGTTGCTTATCTTTCTGTTCATGCGTTAGACATCATTCAACACTTCTCAATGCGAATAACATACAAGCCCATCTCTAGGGTGCATGCGTCTAACTTAGAATGCAAGAAACACCAGTAAGTCTATCTCTAGCTGTACTAGGCGTTCTGCTTAATGCGGCTTAGCTATTCTTTCGAACAACTAAATAAAGAAGCTTTCACCAAGTTGTTAAGTTGGTTTAGGCATTGGAACAGAATTATGCATGAAGTACTAATGCTTTCAACATAAATAGAAGATAAACAATAGCGAAAGTGATGATCAAATATATGAATTTTATAAAGGATCAATGAGTCTTTACAAAGAACTATATTCAATCAAAATGAAATGAAAATGATATTAAGAGAGAAACTGAGTCAAGCCAAAGAATACAATCTCTTGTAGTTCTTTGGCTCAATCTTGTTGTATACAATCACTTTAAAGAGCCGAGGATAGAGTATCTTTCTCAAGAGTAACTTTCTCCACTCCCTAGTCAGCGATGGTGGTGGTTCTCAGCTCCTTCGATCGTCTTACACCTCGACACGGCTTGTACAAACTAAAACTAAGTCTGCAAATTTACAGAAAGTATGGAGCTTCTAAATGTCTGAACTGTTAATTCTGGAGGGTCTTCAAGTATTTATAGGCGTTGGTCTCTTCCACTTGGAGGATGGGCTGCATTTAAGTCCATGCCCTGGTCAGCATTAAATTCCATGTCCTAGTTGGCCGCCTGACCTTTGGAAGCTTTTCAGATGCCGCTTGCTGCTAGAAGCTTTTCAGACACTGCCTGTTGCAGGTGCCCATTCTTGCAAGTGGTGATGTGACACAATCAGCCCAGAGTAACGAATCTTCTATGCGTTGAATTCCCTCCGACGCATGGCTCATGCGTTAGCACGTTTCCTGCAACACTTGTCTAATGTGTTATTGTCAGTTCTTGCGTTGAAATCCTGCAAAGTAGTGCGTTAGTGCCGTGATTTTTTTAGTGATAAAACTTCTTTTACATGAAATTGCTATTGTTTCAGTAAATCCATGCGTTTCTATTAAAAATGAGATTTTATCATTAAAAACCCTAATGTTCTAACTTAAGAGCAAGGATAACTTGTATTTTTACAAGTTATCAACCACCCCCAAATTTGAACAATGCTTGTCCTCAAGCATTCTAAAATAATTTTTCGCTATCTCCTTTGCCTTAGATGTGCAAATTTCACCTCTCATCATATTAATCTCAAAGCTAAAATAAGAGTTGGGAAAATATAACTTAGATTGACGCTTTTCTTAAAAGGACTAATATTTAGTTTCCGATGCGGCAGGCTTCTCATCGCAACTCCTTTCATTTCTCAAAACATTTCAATCTTTTCTAAACCAACAATGTGTTAGATGTTATTTCTTTTGAAAAACAAATGCTGGATAAAAAGAAAACGATTGTGTACTTGTTTACCCATGCATTGCTCCAGGTATCCCACTTTCGTTCTGGCTTGCCGCCACGGGTGTCATACGAGCATCCAACTACGGGTGAGGACCCTTTACAACTAAACTCATATCTAATATTCAATCCTTTTTCAAAGTATAGTTTTTTTTTTCAGACTAGATAGAGGATTTTTATGGGACGCATTGATCTAGGATACTTAACTTCCTTTTGGCTTACCCCAACGGGTGTCATGCGGCCATCCAACTACGGCTAAGTGCCTGTTCCAATTAAGCTCATGTCATTTGAAATTTCTTTCTTTTGAAGTAATGACAGAGAAACTGCGTTCAAAATTCTTCTTATTTTGTTTCGCTTTTTCTTTATGATGTATACATTGACGCATCTATGCTCGGATTTATTTCATCCCCAAATTTGGAGATGAGCTATATCCTCATTGCTAAAAGAGAAACAAAGTTTTAAAAGGCTTTGAGAAATTGAAAAGAGTTTAAGACTTCAAGCTTTCATGCGTTAGAAAGTAAACTCAATCTTTTTAAGAGAAGTTCAAGCCTTTTTGTCTATTTTCCTAACACCTATCTTATGCTTATGAGTTCATATAGTTGATATCATTGAGGTTAAGTTAAGCACAAGACTTAGAAAATAATCAAAGAATAAAAAGAAAGTATGCTAAGGACAAACGCAAGGATCAAAGTGATAATAACTTCTCATTCATTTTTTCATATTTTAACACATATTGCATAAATACAGCAAAAAGATGCAAAAGGAAAATTAAACCAACATTACAAAATAATTTTAATCCAATACCCCAAGGTTCTACTGTGTTGGTGCATCATCTCTGTGTTCTTCTTTGGGGTTCTCATCCATGAAGCACAAGGGATTTCTGAGATGGGTTGGTAACGGAGGCAAGGCAAACATACCCACCAAGACCTGATTGATATACTGCGTTGTGTAGACAGATTGGTCTTGCATGCGTCTTGTCTGTTGCCTCAAGTAATCCCTTAATACCCGATTTTGTTGTTGAAGATCTTCAATTGATGCGGCCAACGGTCGGAGTTGATCACTGATGAATGTTTTCAACTCCTCCAAGTCTATGCTGCGTTGGGTTACTGGTTCTTCTTGTCCAACTGGGTCTTCAAATGCTACTGTGTTACTGGACCCTAACCCAGTTGGCTCAAAGATCACTGGAGGTGGCACAAAATTTTGGATTGGACTTTGTTGGGGCGAAGGAATGGAGTGAGGGAGGTTCTGATCTATGAATATGAGTTCTTGATACGTCTGCTCAGGATTCGCTTCTAGCTGGGCTATTGGTGAGTCATGGAAAAATTCAAGTGTAAGCTGCACTTCTTCAGCCAAAGCTTCTGGCTCAGCTTCACATTCTTCATTCTCTGAAGCTTCATCGTTGTGTTCAACTACCATGACGCGTCTTCTCTTGGGGTGCATTTTGTTGGTCGAGGTCTACATGCCACTTCTTTGGCAGGTAAGGCTGGTTGATGTTGTGATCCTCGAAGGAGATGCCTTACTGCCTTTATGTCTATCAGATCATCGACTTCTTCATATTCATCCCCCAGAGGGATGCCCCCACGTTCACATAATGCGCAGATCAGCCACAGAAAATATAGTTGCCCTCGAGGCTTGTTCTTTATGGCCTTAATCTAGTCCCGTATAATCCTCCCAATATCCAACGGGATGCATTGCATTATGCAGTAAGTTGCCAGGATGCGTTCTCTGGATAACATTTAATCATGCATTGTAGGCATGATGCTGCGTTTGATTAAATAATACCACATGTTAGCATCTGGGTTCAGATTCCTGGAAGCAAGTATCTTTGATCCATTCCTTGATGTCCGCCACTTACTTCTAGGTTTGGCCACTGTCTTCAACGCATCTTCCAATTGGCCAGGCGTTGGTTACTCTAAGATGCGGTTTCCTTCTACGTCAGGATTACTATTCAAGTTGAACACTTCATTTATCTTAACTGCCGAGAAGTGCACTAACACCCCTTCCACGAAGGCAATGTTCTTTTTCATGTCGAATTCGCTGTTGTAGAACGCGTGGACAAGGTTGGGCTAGATGCGATCGTGCCCAATGCAGAATTGATTCCACGCTAGTGCATTGATGGTTTTCGTGATATAGACTGGCAATGGGTGGCATTCAGGGAAGAAGCCTTTCTCTACTAATATACCATTAAACTGACGCTTCCTTCCTGTGGTTCTCTTAGGTAACACCTCCGTTACCTTGCGTTTCCCTGCCTCGTGTTCTCTCACCTCTTTAGCCAACTCTCTTAACTCATTCTCCAACCCCTTTTGGAGATTGATTTTCCTTCGCCCTTGTCTCACGGGCGCATATTCTTCTAATTCATTTTCCAATGCGTTGTGCCCTTTTTTACGCGTTGCACCCTCAGGTCTGGGTGCAATTTCTTCTTCTTCTTCTTCTTCTTCTTCTTCCTCCAGTATCAACCTTCTCATTCTTGATACTCTCTTTGATTTTATAGGCCCTTCATCCGTGTCAGATGGGTGTAGCCATGACGCATCGGGGCCAACTCTCCTTTCTCTTCTTTCTTCTCTTCCTTCATTCTCTTCTCTTTCTTCATTTTCCATCTCTTCTTCTAGCATCGCTGCATATCTTTTTGTTTCATCCAACTCGAGTGATGCGTTTAGTGGATCTGAACGCATCACTTAAGTTGCTTCTTGCTCTTGGTTGAGTGATGCAAGAATAGCTCAAAATACTTGCTCTTCATCACATCTTGCTAACTCTGCCAAGTCTTCAAGGTTATGCTCTGACGCAGGACTGTCAGAGGCTGGGATAGATGGAATGACTGGTGGGGTGCCCACAAGGGTGTGAGGCATCCCCGGAGAGGATATTAGGATGGGTGAAGGTGATAGCTGGTTAGACGTGTCTGATTCCACCGGGTAAATTATGGCTAAGGGTTCAATGGATAGAAAGGGAGGTGGATGCACCACTGGAGATGGTGCGATATGGGCATAAGTAGGAAGGGGTTCATGCGTTGCACCCACCAAGGTTTTGTTTAGGATCAATGATGGTGGGGCAGGCTTGGTATAAGGTTTGGATGCAGGCATATATGACAGACGCGACCTGGTCTTGACTGGTGTCTTTACCTTTGGTTTAAGGGCGGACTTGGGTTTTTGTGAGGTTTTAGCCCTAGGCAGAGAAGTTTTGGCCAAAGGGTTTACAGGTTTCTTGGAACTCTTGGCTAAAGCTTTCATGGAGGTGGAAGAAGGTGTAGGGGCAGCCAAACACTGAGCAGAGGTAGCGCCACCGTAAGAGGCTTTTGATTGGGTAAGGGCGGAGGTTGATTTCCTATTTTTTTTGAAATTTTTCCCCTAGGGCCTAGGTTTTTGGTGGAAAAACTCGAAAATTTGAAGAGGAGGAGAAAGGAAACCTTTATCGGCCGAATTCCGTTTTGCCCTTAGGCCCCTCGTTAGCTTTTTTGGGGGGGTTCCCTGAGAATCTGAGCCCCAGAAAACAACATTGGGGGTTTCATCGAAAGGAAAATAAACTGGAGCAAAAAGAAAGGAAAAAATGGGAGGTTTTGGTGGGATCTTGAGGTTCTAAGGGTTTTTTCCCCTGGAAGAATGGGAAGGTTTTCGTAGGCGTTTAACTGAAAGGAAGAAAAAGAAAGAAAACGGTTTTTTTTGGTTCAAGTGAGGGGTTTTATTTGGGGGTAAGGGGAGAGGAAAAAAAATGATCGTGGCCTGACCAAATTCAAAAGGCAAGCCCTGCCCATTAAAATAGTAAAAGTGGGAAAGGGTCCCGCTCTTCCGTTTTAAGACCAACACTTCGAGTGGGGGTTTATTGTGTTTTCGAGAAAACGCGTTCCCTTCACTTCCCCCTTGCGTCCCACCTAACCGCATTCCCAAGTGGTTTTTTTCAATTTATAAATTATACACAACTTTTCCAAAAGAAAAAACAATCAAATTTCCCCCTTAAAAATTTTTTTTGTAAAGGAAAAAAAAACAATCCACAAACTTTAAAAACCTTTAAAAATATTCTAAAACTAACAAATTTCAACATAACTTAAAATAAAGAAATGCAAAAAAGAAATAAAGGGTTTTTAAAGAAAGAGGCCCCGTCCCCCTGGAAAGGATGTTTGGGGCGTTACAACCCGCAAAAGAAGAAAAAATGCCCCCTCCGAATGGGTGGAAGCTTCAAACTTGTCCCCCACCTCGCGTAAGTGCAAGAAGGATGGAAACCTTTTGGGCGTTCCCCCCCAGACTTGTCTTTTTTCAAGTTATAGCTTTTAAACCTTTTGGCCGTTTACTTTGAACGCATAGCCAAAGTGCCAAATCTTCTCGCATTAAAATTTCCACATAAAAACAGTAAGGGGAAAGATCGTTTTTTTATAATTAAAATAAAAGGGCCCCGGACCATTCCCTAGATTTCAATTTCCCTGGATAAAAACAGACGTAAAGTGTGAAGTTTTGAAAAACCAAAATAAAAACTTTTCTGACCAACAGAACAAGTACCTTCCTTTTTGCTGATCCGGTTGTCCCTAGCCAAAAATGCCTTTAAATCTTTTTTTCCCCTTTGTAGAATCTTGGTTTGGTTTTTTTCATATGCAATTCCTTTCGCACATTTGCTTTCGAGATCATTTGGAAGCTTTTGAAGCCTTGGGCCGTTGAACACCCCTTCCCGCATCTGGATTTTTCCCCATGGTCCCACTTCCCTTTACTTGCCTTAAAATGTCCCCTTTATGCCCCCTTCCCAAACCTCTAAACAAGGAAGATGACCAATCCCCCTTTTTTAACCAAAAATACAAAAGTTTGGAAAAGTAAGGGAGACAAAATACCCTTATTATGGCGTTTTGGTATGGCCAGTCCCCTGTAGGCCCAGAGTGGCCTTTCAATCCAGCCCCTTTGGCGCCCAAATCCCTTTTCCCGCGTTCTGCCCCTTAAAAATTTTTTTTTCCAAATTTGGGAAATTTTTGGAAAATTTCTCGATTTTGAAAATTCTGCACTGGCCCCGTTATTGTCCCCCTGAAGAAGGTGGTTTTAAGGGCGGTAAGCAAAAAATCCTTTTGGTCCTGAAACTTAAATTAATTTGCCAAAATAATTTTTTGAAAACGATAAATGATTGGGAAATAAAAATGCCGTACCTGTTCCCATCCACTTATCCCCAAGAAGCTTTCTCCCGGGCATTCCATAGCGCGGTGTGAAAAATATTCCCTGAAATAAAGAAAATTTTAGATTACAAAGTAGATTGCGTCCGTTTTCCCTGAGCAAAAGGGCCTACTCCTCTAACCCCACTTTTAGATACTTATCTTACCCAAAGCCCCAACAGGAATAATATTAACTGCCACCAAGACAGAGGGAATGGGGCCCATAAAATCTATTATTCCCCAGAACATTAAAAGCCATTCCCCACTTTCAAAGAAATATTATTCCAAGGCCATTGGTGTTCCCCCATTTGAAAGAAAATATTCCCCCTTGTGTGGTTGGCAAGGGGGTTTCCCGCAAATTTTTTTTTGAACAAACCTCTCCCGATGGCAATTCCTTTAAAAAGTGGGTTTCCCCAAAAGTTAAAAAACCAACATTGAAAAGGACTTTTTTCCCGCCGTGGTTCCTTTTTGCCCCCACCCAAAAATGCCCCCAACCATGAGGAAGAATTATGACCACTACGCCTAGATGCCAATTGGTTTGTTTTCTTCCTCCCCTAACTGAGATTCCCCCATGACCGCCAGTTATAAAGAAGGTCTGAAGCCTTGTTGTTATAGAAAAAACATTTTGTTTTCCCAAGAAAATTAACTTACTATCAATGGATTTAGCCCCCCGTTTTTTCTTCCTGCTGGGAAATTGAAAAGTTTCAGGGGAACTTGCTGGGGTGGTCCCCCCCAAGTAATTAACTATATCAGCATATCAGGTTCCCGCCTTCCAATTTTTTTTAAAACAGGCCCTTCTCCAATCCAGGGGGAATTGCCAATCCCCCTTGAATGTCCCGTTTTTTTTTCTGGAACTTTGCATTTTTTCTTTGATTTTCAAAAGCCTGGACAAGGTTGGGGTACCAGCCACCTGATTTTTCTTTCCCCCCTTTTCTGTCTCGGATCGTCAATTGGGGTCAAAAATTCCTTTTGTAGTAATAGAACCATCCTTAAAATCGGTCCTTCGACCTTTGCAAATTCCTTCCCTTGCTTAAACCAGGAAACTTGAAAAAATAGCTTGAGTGGTTTTAGGTGGTTATTTGGGTTGGAATGCCACCAAGGTAAAAGTAAGAATGGATTTTTTTCAAAATACCCGAATACTACAAGCCAACATCTTCCTTTCTTTCCAAGTGTTTTGTTTTTTATAGTTTGGTTCCCTAAGAGTCCGTTTTATGTTTTTTTTGAGAACCCGTGTTTTAAAAGAAGATGGAGAAATGTAATTCAAGTTTCCCCCCTCTTTTCTTTCCCTAAAACCATAGTTTTTTCCCACCCGCGACAATTACATCCCGCGTCACACATAAGAGAACAACCTGGCAATCCCCCGTCCGGGTTGGCTATTCAACTGGGGCCCTTATTTTGTTTCCAACGACTTGGCATAATTCCCCAAAGGTTTTTTCGAAACGTGTCCAAATGCCCAGTTTCGTTTAAACCCATAGGGTCCCCTCGGTTTGGCTCTAAATTATGCCCCGCTTCAAGGTTCCCCCCGGTTGCCAATCCTGAAAAGAAAAAAATCAAAAAAAGCCTTCTTTGGACGAACCAATCTATAGGAAGCCCCAACCCAATGTCCTAAGAAAAAACTTCCCTTAAAATGTTTTTGACCATCGTTGGTGGTGGAAAAGTTTTTTTGCTTATTACATCAAAAATCTTGGCTCCCATCCCACCCTTTCCCAAGCCCAAGCCCTTGGATACCTTTTAAATGCCCAAAACCAATTCCCCTTTCCTGCCACCATGAAAAGGTGAACATTTTTTCCCCAAATTCAGTAAACCTAAGTTTGGTTTTTTTCCTTGCCACCTGAGCGAGGACCGGACCTTCTGTTTATCCCAGCCATCGGGATGGAATTAGTCTCCAAAGACTGAAAAATGTCCCATGAAGGACAATCCCCACGGTCCCTTCTCCAGGGAAGTTCCCCCAGAGAAAAAATGGGCTATCATACAAAAAGCGTTGGAAATGTCCCCCTAAAAGTGGCGTGCAATTAGCCCCCAAAAAGGCCAATAACGTCTAAAGGCGAATAAAGGGTCCAAAGGTACCAAGTGGAAAACGGTGGTTTCCTTTCCTCATTTTGAAAATCTTCCAAGATATCTATTAAAAATTCTGGTTTGTAACAAAGAATAACCATCGAAGAAAAACAAATAAACCTCTTTTACCCCTGCAAGTCTTTTCAAGCCATCCATTTGAAATTCGACTGAAAGGAAAAGAAAGAAAAAGGGGGGGGTTCCCTTTTTATAGTATTGTTGCCGTTGAAAGTTTCCGAATAATCCAATACAAATCCCGCTAGCACCCTTTGACAGTTTTCTTGAAGGAATGAGTTTCCAATTTGGTACTTATTTAACTAATCAACGTCCGTTCCCTCCCTTTCCTTGGGGAACAACAATTGGGGAACTAGGACCTAAACCCCACTGCTGTCTAAAAATATCGGATTAAAAAATAAAACTCCCCCCCTGCGTCCCCCCAACCCAATTTCAAGAAATTTTCACCCCCTTTTTTTCCCCACCTAATTTTTGGTGAATACAATAAGGATGGACTTTATTCCACCCGAATATCTTGCAAGCGTCCCCCACCCTAATTGGCGCATTTTTAATGTTTTCTTCAACCATCTGCAAAGAGTGGGAAATCTTCAATTAAGGCTTTTTTTGAGTTTTTAGCGGAAAATGAAAATAACAGGCAATTGTTTATGATTCCCCCAAGAAAAGTTTGGTTAATTTTTTCAAAATTGTTTCCCCCCGGAGGTAACTGTTTTTAATTTCGAGGGTTCAGGTGGGTTGTTTCGAGTGAAGGTACAAACGTTGGTTTTTGGTCTGCTTTTCACTGTTAATTCAGACTTGGCGGCTCGGATTCCTTTCGAAGTTTTCCCCTCCCCTAACGCGAGAAAAACTACAACAATACTTCCGAGTTTCTCCTTTCTTTACAGTACCAAATTCAAATTAATTATTAAGCTACCATCATCATTGCCCCTTAGGAAATTTTAAATGCAATTGAACCAACATTTTTAAAAATTTCCCCTCTTCCCATTATCCAACGCGCCAAAATTAGTTTTAGCCTCACCTTTTAAAAAAATCACGTCATCCAGCTTTTCCCCAGTTAAAGCCCAAGAAAGGCGCCCAAGGAAGAAATTGGAACCTCCCCCCTATCTTGCTTCATAATCAGAAATAATGGAAGTCTGCCTTGGAAATAAATGAAAAAAGAATTGTCCCAACTTTCCACCCAAACACACTCAATCTTTTCCCTTTCCAATACTTTAAATTTTTGTTCCCCCCCTGTCCCTACGAGGTTTGGAGGGGTTGACCAGGAAAGTTAGGTTGGTTCCCTCCCGGCCAAATCCCTCAATTTTTCTTTTTAAAAAACCTGAAAAGGGGCAATAGATTGAAATGTTCGTCCCTAAGTTCCGCGACAACCGCAATGACCCACATCACCTAAATCCTCCAATTGGGGAAATAAAGGAACTGTGGGAAGCCCTCCCGGGTTCCTAATCTTTTACTTTTTGTGGTAGCCCCTTTATTGCTTAAACTACGTTTGTTTTGGCATTCTTTTCGTTAAAAATGCTAATTTCCTATCTTTCCCCCTCAAATGAACTTGTTTCTCTTTTTTCCAACATTAAAATGTTTCTTTACAAAATTCCCAACAGTATGTTGGCACTGCTTTCCAAAGCCTTCTCATGAGTGGGGAAATGGTTGGATGTTTGCAGCCCTTACCTTTAGGACTTCGAGAAGCCGGCTTTGAACTGATGGTTTCTCAATTCATCTTCATCAGAACACCTGGGGGGAATGGTCCCATTTCAGAAGGCA